>NC_043006.1:25381907-25506907 GCF_006345805.1 Octopus sinensis | reverse complement strand
ATTGTTTCATACGAAGTGTCCTGTATTCATCAGCCAAAACACATATGAGTTTTCCAAACATCCTAGGGGGTGAGGCTACACTCATGAAGTATAGAAGAGAGTTCTATGAAAAGCAAAGTTAGATTGTAAGCAGACTCATATATGTTTTGGCTGATGAATACGGGACACTTGTATTTGCTGCAATATTTGCAGCTTTTAATAAAGCTGTTCTTTGTATGAAACAATTGTACTGAACAACTAATCCATTCTTGTTGCTTTTTTCTTGTTTATAATCACCCCACATTATTTTATGGTTAATACCATAAAGATTTCTGGTGCATCTAAGTTAAGTACCACATTCATGTGAATTCATTGGAACTCACTTGAATCTTAATTGTTTTTACTGAAATTATATATATATAATTAATCCAAACAAGAAAACACAAAAAAACACAACAACGCGAGGACATGGAACAAAAATAGTATTACTGGACGCTCAGGAAAGAAGGAAAGAAGGAGGGTTTAACGTTTCAAGCGGAGCTCTTCGTCGGAAACATAGGAGAAGAAAAGATCCAGAGAAGGGAAGACAGAGGAAAAAAAAATCGCCAACGGTACACACAAGGTCACATTTTGAAAGTATATATTATTATATATATATTATATATAATAATATATTATATATATATATATAATATATATATATATACTTATATATTATATAAAGGCTTAGTAAAATAAATTACTTTGCCGCATACTGAACTCATTAGAAATAGCAGCTAAAAAACTTTTTTAAAACTATTTCTAATACTTAAAGAAAATCTCTCTCATATATATGTTTGCTTAATTCAACTCACAAAGTTTGGGGGTAAGGACATCGAAAAATCAAATGCTAAGGTTTTTGAGAACGTACGTTTCAAGATTAGTCAAAACAACACTTCTATCATCAGCTCAGAAATTCCTTGGTTGGATTTGGAAACACTGAAAATAAGAACATACCCTTGGGTATGTTCTTATTTTCAGTGTTTCCAAATCCAAACCAAGGAATTTTGAGCTGATGATAGAAGTGTTGTTTTGACTAATCTTGAAACGTACGTTCTCAATAACCTTAGCATTGATTTTCGATGTCCTTACCCCCAAACTTTTGTGAGTTGAATTAAGCAAACACTATATATGAGAGAGATTTTCTTTAAGTATTAGAAATAGCTTTAAAAAAGTTTTTTAGCGCTATTTCTAATGAGTTCAGTATGCGGCAAGTAATTTATTTTACTAAGCCCTTTTATATAATGTAATAATTGAATTCGCCTTGAATGGTCCCTTTGCATACTGATACTTGGTGAAATTGATTAATATTAATTAATTTTGCCTCAATTGTTGAAATATATATATATATATATATATATGTATGTATGTATGTATGTATGTATATATATATATATATATATATATATATATATATATATATATATATATATATATATATATATATATATATATATATATATATATATATTTTAAATCTTCATTTCAGGTCAGTGGGGGGTACCAACGGTGAGTCTTGGAGGAGTTCTTGGTATGATATCTGGCGTTTTGGCATCAATGATTGAATCCATTGGAGATTACTATGCATGCGCACGCATATCTGGAGCCCCACCACCTCCAGCCCATGCCATCAACAGGGGTAAATATCAGATATTTCATTTTTCTCATATTTCTTATTACTTTTTTGTTCTTTTACTTGCTGTGGCCAAGCTGGAGTACCACCTAGAAGTGTCGGGTATGATTTTATAGATATCCTGATGTGTGATGTCTGCCAAACTGATGATAATTCCTGAGGTGCACAGATAACAGCGAAAGGAAGGAAGGAAGGAAGGGAGGGAGTTGTGAGAGGGAAGGGAGGAGGAGATGGAAGGGGATGGCATCCTCAAACCAAACCGGACACCCGACCTGAATGCTTATAATAATGTAGTCTCCTCTAAAGGAACCCAAGGCCCCAGACCGTGGCGTTAAATCTTGAGCCGGATCGACTCTACCACTAAGGTAGGATATTGTGGGATTTCAACTCAGTTCATAAAGAACCGGGACAAACACTACAAGGCACTCGGTTCTACATTCATATAGTCCCACCAATTCAGTGTCATGCATTGGTATTTTTTATCGACCCCGAAAAATGAAGGACAAACGTTGATCTGAGAGGGATTTGGTCTTGGAGAGCCAAGAATCAAAACGAAAGAAAGCCGGGATAACATCGATAAATCCTTTACTTGCTTTGTTATTACTCTCTGCACACTTTCTGTTATTTATGATATTGTATTTATTCAAAGGAATCGGTGTAGAAGGGATCGGCTGTCTGTTGGCCGGTGCCATCGGAGGAAGCGGTGGTGTCACATCTTACAGTGAAAATATTGGGACAATTGGCATCACAAAGGTTTGTATAGGATCTATTCTCTGACACATTAAATATTTTCTCTTGAACAGAGGTTTTGGAAACGATTGACGTTTCAAGCCCAAGACACTTCCTTCGTATCAGTGGTTGACTGTCTGTAGTCACTTCCCTCGTGCCAGTTCGCAACTGCCTTTTAACCCCGACAGCAATATCGGCTACAGCAAGCATATGTAATAACCTGTACCTCATCTCAGAAGATATATTACACAAGATACATCGATTTAATTTCATAGTAGGGAGCTTGTAGCATTATGACGGCCTCTTTATATTACCCAATATGAATAGTGGAGGCACATGGCCAAGTAGTTAGAGCAGCAGACTCGCGGTCGAGGGATTGCGGGTTCTAATCTCAGACCGGGTGATGTGTGTGTTTATGAGCGAAACACCTAAGCTCCACGCGGCTCTGGCAGAAGGTAATAGCGAACTTCTGCTGACTCTTTCGCCACAACTTTCTCTCACTCTTTCCTCCTGCATCATGCAGCTCACCTGCGATGGACCGGTGTCCTGTCCGGGTGGGAAACCTATATGCCAAGGAAACCAGGAAACCGGCCCTTATGAGCTAGGTATGGCTTGAGAAGGAACAAACAATATGAATAACCAACAAACAGTTAAATTTGAAAGAAGTTTCGTTAAGTAATTAAAACATCTGACCTTTCAGAATTATAATCAATGCTAACTTCAAAATAGTTAATGCTCTTGATATAACATCAAAGTTAGACACTTGACAACAATACCGCTATAGAAAATTGATTAAACTTTACAATATATCCATAAGAATTTAAACCTCACTCGCTATCTTAATAAGCCAATCAAAAAATGTTAGTCTCCGGTTATCTAGCATCTTATGCGAAATCTTCTTTCAATGTTATGGCAAATTTATTATAATGATGCTCTATTCCGGAGTGGCTTCATGGATAAGATAAAATACATAAGGAACAATGGAAAAAAAAACTGGATAAAAAATGTTTAAAATACTTTGGTACAATCCTCCTTCAACACAAAAAGTAAATACCTACATAATCAGAAAGTTTCAGTTCTAGTAGGCACATACTTTCCTGATATTTACAAATATCATAGATTCTGTTAAATATGGTTAACATAACATGACTAAAATCTGTTGTTCAATTGTAAATAACTTTACCGTGTCTTTATTGAGCAAACCATGAAAAAACTGATATATTGTGTACAATTCAGTTGTCTAATTGTATAAATACTGCCTCATGTCATCTAACCATTAGATGCATAACAAGTTTTCTAGTATATTGGACTGAAGTGGCAGCAGTAAATGTACTAATAATATAAAATTATATCGGTTTAATGGGTAACTAGTTCAAACTAAGATATAACCAACAAGCACACAGCTTCAGAAACCAACAAAACTGAACAGACCCCACGATATCAAAATACATTTGGAGTTTGAGAAATAAATACATTCATTTCATCTTTAAGAATTTCGAAGTTCAAAGAGAAGTAACAATGGTGCCTTGATTTTTCACAAGGCAGGCGAGAAAATGCAATAGAAAAGATGAATTGATTCATCCATCCATCTTTTCCACCCATTATTCCCAGAAGGGTCCTCCATGAGTTCTGAACAGAAGCAACAATCATTACACATTCTTGCTGAATTCCTGAGCGTGACCAACTGAGATTGTGGATATTATCCAACTACTTTTGTTCTTGATCTACCATTAAGTCTCCTGCTGCTTAACTTGGCTTGAAGAATCCACCTTGCGATTCTATCCTGCGATATTCCAATCCCATGATTTTAGAACCAGAGCTGTGATCTCCCAATGCAGAGAAATAGTCGCTCAATTTGGAAAGACTCCCAGCTTGCCAAGCTACGCACACTCTCAAGTCATGTTACTCCAGAGGCCCTTCAAAGGAATCTCACCTCAGCCGCTTCTATCCGCCATCATACTTTTTCAATCACTACACAACTTGTATTACTGTAGACACAAACACCAAATTGAAAGTAGCGAAATTCACCGACTTCTCCTTTTTGGGGAGCAAAAGCTGGAGCTAACTCATTACAGAACCTAAAACCAAACTTTTGAATGACAATAATGGCTGAGAAGCGTAGAGAAATTCCAAAACAGCCTACATGTTCCCAAGCCATGTTTCGATTGTTAAGCAAGGCTTGACTATGTGGCAGGAATTGATATGATAAAAAAAGAACCTAATTATTGAAACGACATTGCCTTTAAGAAGGCAATGTGGAGTGAGCACAGGAAAAATGAAGCAAAAAATATGGGGACCTTAGGGAGCAGCATGAGGCAAGAAGGTAGAAATGTAAAGGATTTCTGGTAGGGGTCGGATGTCATGAGTCAGTACTTACTTGTTGTATTCCCTCTTTATCTCTCTCACTCTTTCTCTTCCTCTCTCTCTTTCATCAACCAACTTTCTATATACATTCCCCCCATTATACACCCTGCGTTCTCTGTTTCTCTCTCATCCATCAACACACACACACACACATACGGTCTATTATACCCTGTCTTGTTATAGATCGCCAGCCGTATTGTCATCTTCACGAGTGGAATCATTATGATGGTGTTGGGATGTTTTGGAAAATTTGGCATTTTATTGGTCACTATGCCAGACCCAATTGTTGGGGGAATGTTCCTCGTGATGTTTGGTAAGTCCTTTTTTTTTCTCTCCCTATTTTGCTCTTTATATGTGTGTGTATATATATATATCACCGTGATCACCGTGACCGACCAGGCTATCAGATGTTGCTCACATTGTTTTAGCCTTTAAATGACGCCACCCCGCTGGCTAAGTGAGCAGGCCAACAGAAGAAAGAGTGAGAGAAAGTTGTGGCGAAAGAATACAGCAGGGATCGCCACCATCCCCTGCCTGAGCCTCGTGGAGCTTTTAGGTGTTTTCACTCAATAAACACTCACAACGCCTGGTCTGGGAATCGAAACTGCGATCCTACGACCGCAAGTCCGCTGCCCTAACCACTGGGCCATTGCGCCTCCACATGTATATATATATATATATATATATATATATATATGTAGTTATAAATGATATGAGCAATTTATTTATGTATGCGCCCTTTTCAAGCCTAGCCGGGCTCATGGGCCTGGTTTCCTGGTTTCTGTGGCGTATGTGTTCTCCCCAGCTGGACAGGATGCCAGTCCATCGCAGCATTACCCAAGAAAAAGGAAGAGACAGTGAGAGAAAGTTGGGGTGAAAGAGTACAACAGGGGTTGCCACTACCCCCTGCCAGAGCCTCGTGGAGCTTTAGGTGTTTTCACTCAATAAACACATACAACGCCTGGTCTGGGAATCGAAACCACGATTCTCTGACAGCGAGTCCGCTGCCCTAACCACTGGGCCATTGCTCCTCCACGATATGAGAAATAGTAAGATGAAATTATTTGAACCATTGGAAAATTCAAATATCATAACAAATTGTTTCGTAACTTAAAGCATACAAAGATTATCTATTTTATTATATTTAATAATATTCAACAAAGATTTTTCACTCACCTGATAAGGTAGCCTAACTTCTGCATAGATTTAAAAGATTATTTGAATTAATGCAGACATGTAACTAATTTATTATTCAATATGATAAAATGAAATAAAATATCTTTGCATTCTTTAAGTTACGAAACAATTGGTTGTGATATTTCCAATGGTCAAATAAATTTCATCATATCATTTATAACTTTATACACCCCTAACGGTTTTCTCTTGTGTCGTACAATTTATTCTATATGCTTTGTAGAATGATACATTAAGGAGATTTTTTATGAGTACTAATAGATTACTTAAATCCATGTGTATATATATATATATGATAGATTGTTAGCCACTACTCACATTTTTTTTCTCTCCTTGTTTCTCTCCTCGTTTTTTCTGTGTCCCTTTCTGAAGAAGAGCGTAGGCTCAAAACGTAAAAGACTTTTTCTATTCCTGAGCGTTATACTAATACATCTGTTTGTTTTGTACACCACCTGTCTTCGTCTTTTGTTTTTTTCGTAAACTCTCCCTATATATATATATATATATAGACGAAGATATGTATATATATGTATGTACGTATGTATGTATGTATGTGTGTGCGTATATATATATACGCACACACACATAGATATATACATACATAAATATATTTTTTTTTTAATTGCTTCAATCATTTGTCTATGGCCATGCTGGAGCACCGCCTTTAGTCAAACAAATCAACTCCAGAACTTATTCTTTGTAAGCCTAGTACTTATTCCATTGGTCTCTTTTGCTGAACTGCTAAGTTATGGGGGGGGACGTAAAGACACCAACACCAGTTGTCAAGTGATGTTGGGGTACAAACATAGATACACAAATACATACATACATGCATGTGTGTGTGTGTGTATGTGGCCAAAAACTGACTGGACCAAATAGAAAAATAAAGGTAATCGATATAGTTCTGTCTCTCTCTTTCCCTCTCTCTCTATATATGTTTCTTTTACAGGAATGGTAGCTGCAGTCGGTATTTCCAATTTGCAACACGTTAATTTAGAATCTTCACGGAATTTGATGATTCTTGGAGTATCCTTGTTTGTTGGATTATCTCTGCCCTTATGGATTCAGGCAAATCAAGCTGACGTTAAAACAGGTGAGAAAATTGCATCAATACAGGTGTGATTATGCATTTATACAGGTAGATCTTGCATTAATGCAGGTGAAACACCAAATACTGGAAGATGTTACACACCTGTCAACCTGTATACATACTTACCTATCTATCCATGTATGTATGTATGTATGTATGTGTGTATATATATGCATGTATATATATCTATATGTATGTATACTTATTCATATATCCATCAGTCTATTTACCATCTAACTTTCGATCTAGCCCTCTGAGAATATTTCTATCTATCTATCTATCTATCTATCTATCTGTCTGTCTGTCTGTCTCTCTGTCTGTCTGTCTGTCTATCTATCTGTCTGTCTGTCTGTCTGTCTATCTGTCTGTCTGTCTGTCTGTCTGTCTATCTATCTGTCTGTCTGTCTGTCTATCTATCTATCTATCTGTCTGTCTATCTATCTATCTATCTATCTATCTATCTATCTATCTATCTATCTATCAATCTATCTATCTATCTATCAATCTATCTATCTATCTATCTATCTATCTATCTATCAATCTATCTGTCTGTCTGTCTGTCTATCTATCTATCTGTATATCTATCTATCTGTCTGTCTGTCTATCTATCTATCTATCTATCTGTCTGTCTGTCTGTCTATCTATCTATCTATATACCTATGTATCTTTCTGACTGTTTACCAGTCTGCCTATCAGTCTCTCTCTCTCTGTCTCTCCCTCTCTCTCTTTCACTCACTCTCTCATATTCCATATATATTTCTAGTTAACATATTCCAGCCATTAATTATATGAATCCTCAGATTAACAATTTTACCAAAATCCATCATCCAAAGATTAACAGATTTCAGTTCTGAAATTCTTATTTTCTCAGGAAGTGCTCAACTGGACCAAGTTCTTAGAATTCTTCTGAGTTCCAATATGTTTGTCGGAGGTTTTATTGGGTTTGTTTTAGACAACACAATCCCAGGTAAGAATGTTCTTTTAATTCCTTCATTTATCCAGATTAAGATCCACCGAGGTCCTAAACACTTAAAAAGATATTGAGGCCACCATAAAAGATTATGTAATTCAAAATGTAAACAGAAATCAGAAATCAGAACCAAAATCGAAGTCGATCAACATCAATGAAAATTGCAGCTGTGATACCAGTGCTGGTGGCACGTAAGCGAACCATCCGATCGTGGCCGTTGCCAGCGCCGCCCCGACTGGCCTCCGTGCCGGTGACACTTAAATATCACCCTCTGATCGTGGCCGTTGCCAGCCTCGCCTGGCCCCCCGTGCCGGTGGCACGTAAAAAGCACCATCCGTCCGTGGCCGTTTGCCAGCCCCGTCTGGCACCTGTGCCGGTGGCACATAAAAAGCACCCACTACACTCAGAGTGGTTGGCGTTAGGAAGGGCACCCAGCCGTAGAAACATTGCCAGATCAGACTGGGCCTGGTGCAGCCTTCTGGCTTCCCAGACCCCAGTTGAACCGTCCAACCCATGCTAGCGTGGAAAGCGGATGCTAAATGATGATGATAATGATGATGAAACAATAACAAACCATAAAATGAATATTTATTTTTCAAAACGAAACAAAACAGTAAGAGGGAAAATAATGTTTATTTTTGTATTTTTTCCACTTTATTTATATTTGAAAAGTTTCCTCCTACTTTTTTGAATTGCAAAGTCTTTGAATCAGATCCTCAAAATTAATATTAAGTAACACATCTGCATCTATGTGGAGGCAAATGGCCTAGTGGTTAGAGCAGCAGACTTGCGGTCGAGGGATGTGTACAAGATGAAGTTAGGATGAATGCTGGTGACAGAGATGGAGGTTCTGAATACTGCTGGACAATGTCGAGTCTCCATGTGGCTTCTGGTGTGTTGTCACTGGAACTGGCTGTGTCCTGCGTGGTCAGTGGCTAGATCTAAAAAGGCCTGGAACCGACTGACTTCGAGACAGTGTTGAAGCTATCGTTTTATACCATGCTATCAGCTCACCGAAGTTTTGGAAGACATTGTCTCACATGACCTTATCAGAAAGCTGCAATTGGCTGAGTTGCACATTGGTGCATAATAGAGCAAGAGATAAAAGTGCGCCAATACCAACCAATCAGAGTAGTGGACACAACAGGGTGCAAAAAGGCAACCGAAGGCTAGCTGTTATCTACTACGTCCGTATTCATGTATATATAACAGAGAGAGAGAGTCCGTTACGCTATAAAGTGCCCCAGGCTGCTTATGGATTAACTTGTATGAGCCGAGCATCTGCTTTTTGCTGGCACAAAAGGTTCAAGCAATGTAGAGAAGAGGTGAGAGATGATAAGAGATGTGGGAGGGAGAAGGGTTCCAGAATATCAGAGCTGGTTGAGAATATTCGCAATTCTCTGGATGAAGGCCATCACGTCTCTATAATGTCTTTAAGCTTGCAGTTTGGAGTATGTGTGACAACTGTACACAGAATTATTCAAGAAGATCTGAGCGTGTGCAAAATTTCTGCAAAGTTTGTTCCTAGAGTGCTCAATAACGAACAGAGGGAGAGAGGCATTGGTAACAGCAGGGAGATGTTTGAGCTGATTACCTCCAGTCCAGGAGCAATTGAGTCTCGTGGTTTCGATTCTCAGACCAGGCGTCGTGTTTAATGAGCAAAAACACCTAAAGCTCCACGAGGCTCCGGCAGGTGGCGACCCCTGCTGTACTCTTTCACAACTTTCTCTCACTCTTTCTTCTGTTTCTGTTGTACCTGTATTTCAAAGGGGCCAGCCTTGTCACACTCTGTGTCATGCTGAATCTCCCCGAAAACTACGTTAAGGGTACACGTGTCTATGGAGTACTCAGCCACTTGCACATTAATTTCACGAGCAGGCTGTTCCGTTGATCGGATCAACTGGAACCCTTGTCATCGTAACCGACGGAGTGCCACGATTATGTATGTATAATTATTCTTAGAACATATTCTATCCTTGTTAATGCAAGAACCTGATTGTTAAAACATTATAGCATAATTCTAATTACTGTTAACATTTAATTTCAGGAACTCCTGAAGAACGCGGAATTATCAAATGGGACAATATTGTTGATAGCAAAGCTGAAAATATTTCCGAGTCCTATGATACGTACTCATTCCCACGACCAATACAGAAACTTGTTGACAGGTGGAATTGGCCTGTTTACGTACCCTTTTGTCCATCTTATAATTCCTACATCTCCAGGCTCGTCAAACGTATGGCTGCCTGCTGTTCGTGCCGCAAAAAACCAACTGAACCTGTGGCAGCATAATCCATTGAAGCTATGTTGTAGCCGTGGTTTCTGATAATTTTGTTTACATATTCACTTAATATATATATATATATATATATAATATATATATATATATATATATATATATATATATATATATATGTGTGTGTATGTATGTGCATGTGTGTGTGTGTATGTGTGTATATATATATATATATATATAATATATATATATATATATATTATTACGGAGATGTACTTGCATACCAAGTGATTTGATCTGAGATCGTGTGCTGAAACGAAAACAATTGCAGCGTGGAAGCCATTTAAGAAACACACAAAAGCCGTTCGATTCACTTCAACATTTAAGTTCATCGCTTTAAGACCACGACCTGTTCACTGACAAAAAAATCTGTGCTGCTGCATATATATATATATACAGGGTGTCCACTAAGTCTGGGTACATGGAGTAAATAAAATCATAACATAAAGAATTAAATATAAGAAATGATAATTTCTTAAAGTATGTGTTAATCCCCATGTACCCAGACTTTCTGAACACCTTGTATATGTGTGTGTGTGTGTATGTATGTATATGTGTGTGTGTGTGTGTATGTGGTTCAACCCGGCTTTCAATTAATTGATTTTTGAAATTTTGATTTTAACTCTTGGACTAGTATGTAAACGCGATGATGGATTTGTTTCGCGCTATGCAGATTTCATTCCGTATAGCAAAGTCTCATGCATATATTTTGTTTATTTGTTTATATTTCTACATATACATTAGAAAAAACCTTCAGCTTTGTTTATTTCATGCTATTGTATTGTATAGCAATGTTGTCAAAAATTAGAATTTTGATGTAAATATGTGTATAGCCATGGATATGTATTTGTAAGCATGCGTCTCTGTGTATGTGTAAGTGAGCGTATGTTTGTGCTTAAGCACACACATACACGACTGTATGTGCATGTATCCATTTGAACTTGTGTTTGTATACTTGTCTCTATATATGTCAATAACGTGGTTACACAGCTTGTATACATAATTTTTCCTATTTCGTTTTTTTCCCCCACCCCTCCTTTTCTTTTTTCCTTCCCCCTTCTTCGTTCCTTTTTCTCTCTCTTCCTTTCTTTCGTTTTTTTCTCTAACTGATACTGGTGCATACAACTTTACATCTCCCTCACTTAAGCTTTGCTCCGTAAATAAGAAACACTACATTAGCATCGATGATTTTAACTTGCGTGCGAGATAGATTGCGTACACATATGTATGCATGCATTTGTGTGTATATTTTATATTTATATTTATACGTCTGTATATGTATGGCGTTTGCATGCATCCTTCTGTGTATGTTAATATATATATATATATGTACACTTTAATATGAATATGTATTGCAGTGTAATATTTATAATGCGTTTTAATTTCCATGCATTAATTATATTTCCTTCATTAACGTCAATATGTATTTTATTCAATGTAAGGTTTTTTCCTCGAATTTTATAATTTTTATAATTTTTTTTATATATATATATACATATATATTTTTGAGCTCATTTTTTTGTTTATCGCTCAAAGATTGATCGTTATTTCTAAAGGGCCAATCAAACAAGTCCATTTTTTAAAGGTGTAGCGTTTGTAAGAGTCTGGATTGAATTGATATATCGGTTCCATTCTAACAAAAACTGTCTGATGAACAGCAACGAGAAACTCAGAGTAACAGATTTTGTTGAATTTTCTGCTGCTTTAAATAAAGTATATATATATATATATTTGCCATTGAAATATGGCTAACCCCTAAGGGTGGATGCTACTGTAGTTTGTAACCCTAGGAGGGCACCTCCTCCAGCTGCCTATAGACACACTTTCTGTGCCCTATCAGTATTTGCAAAGGTGTCCTCCTGGGGCTACAAACTACAGTAGCATCCCCCCTTAGGGGTTAGCCATATTTCAATGGCAAATATACGTCACGATGTGTTGCAGCTACTGTTTATAACTCGCTCTGAGATTTATTATATATATATATATATAGGCGCAGGAGTGGCTGTGTGGTAAGTAGCTTGCTAACCAACCCCATGGTTCCGGGTTCAGTCCCACTGCGTGGCATCTTGGGCAAGTCTCTTCTGCTATAGCCCCAGGCCGACCAATGCCTTGTGAGTGGATTTGGTAGATGGAAACTGAAAGAAGCCTATCGTATATATGTGTATGTATGTGTGTGTGTGTTTGTCCCCCAAGCATTGCTTGACAACCGATGCTGGTGTGTTTACATCCCCGTCACTTAGCGGTTCAGCAAAAGAGACCGATAGAATAAGTACAGGGCTTACAAAGAATAAGTCCCGGGGTCGAGTTGCTCGACTAAAGACGGTGCTCCAGCATGGCTGCAGTCAAATGACTGAAACAAGTAAAAGAGTAAAAGAGTAATATATATATATATATATTTGTATGTGTGTGTGTGTGTATATATATATTTGTGTGTGTGTGTTGGGGTGTGTATATATATATGTGTATTGAGTTGTGTCCTTCAATGGCAAAATGTAACTTCAAAGATTCCCTAAACAAGATCTGAAAAGATGTAAATAATGTTAAGTTCCGACTGGTGCCCCAGCATGGCCACGGTCCACTGAATCAGTACAGTTATGTGCACAATATGTATTTGCTGTATTGACTTACATATCTCAATGTTCCAGGTTCAAACCTTGTTGAGCTCAACACTTTGATTTTTTTTTTTGGTGATGGGGCAAGGGCAAGGTGAATGTAGGGTCTATAAAAAGTAACAGTTATATACTGGGGTCCAGCTGTTTCGATGCTATGCATAAAAAGAGAGAGAGAGAGACATAGATAAAAACATAGCCTGATGCTCACGTGTATAACGAGAAACTCATTACAATTTATAATTAAACACAAATAGCAGAAACACATCCCTTCTCTTCAGACATATAAAGAGAGTGGGGGGGGAGAAAGAGGGAGGGAGTGGGAGAGAGAGAAAGAGTGGGGGGAGTGGGGGAGAGAGCGAAAGAGAGAGAGAGTGGTGGAGAGAAAGAGAGAGAGGGGGAAAGAGAGAGAGAGAGTGGGGGAGAGAAAGAGAGAGAGAGAGAGAGAGAGAGAGTGGGGGACAGAAAGAGAGAGAGAGTGGGGGAGATAAAGAGAGAAAGGGGAGAGAGAGAGTGAGTGAGTGGGGGAGAGAAAGAGAGAGTGAGGGGGAAAGAGAGTGGGGGAGAGAAAAAGAGAGAGAAAGAGAGAATGAAACATTAAAATGTCAAATAAATGAACATCGAATCAGTGACACCAAAAATGGAAGAGCCAGAAGGTCTTACACCCGGTTCAATATAATCACTTGTTCCCTTCACTAAAATATGTCCTTATTATTAAATATCACTAACTGCCCCTTGATGAATCCCTAAAATAGGTGGATTTGTGCCAAAACTAAAAAATGTTTCTTCGAATTCAGCCCCAAACTGAATATTGTTTAGATTAAATGAATAAGTTAATATATATTCTTTTCTACTCTAGGCACAAGGCCTGAAATTTGGGGAGGAGGGGGCCAGTCGATTAGATCGACCCCAGTATACAACTGGTACTAAACTTATCGACCCTGAAAGGATGAAAGGCAAAGTCAACCTTGGCAGAATTTGAACTCAGAACGTAAGGTCAGACGAAATACCACTAAGTGTTTTGCCTGGTGTGCTAATGTTTCAGCCAGCTCGCCGCCTTTAAGTTACTCTTTTATTTGTTTCAGTCATTTAAGTACGGCCAAACAAATCGACCCCAGGACTCTTTGTAAGCCTAGTACTTATTCTATCGGTCTCTTTTGCCAAACTGTTAAGTTACGGGGACGTAAACACACCGGCATCGTTTTCCAAGCGATGGTGGGAGGGACAAACACAGACACACACACATATATACATATATCATCATCATCATATACGACAGGCTTCTTTCAGTTTCCCTCTACCAAATCCACTCACAAGGCTTTGGTTGGCCCGAGGCTATAGTGGAAGGCACTTGCCCAAAGTGCCATGCAGTGGGACTGAACCTGGAACCATGTTGTTGGGAAGCAAGCTTCTTACCACACAGCCACTCCCGTAGAAATAAAACAATTTTCTTCTCCTGTCCCCTACACATCATTACACCCCATATTTACATCTCTGATAGGTTTCAATCAGTTTTCAAACTCAAATCCTATTCAGATCTCTCGGAACAGGATATCTGCGTGAAACCAGGCTAGATTTGAACCTGTGATCTTTAGAATGAATGTTAACGGTGTTTATATCAAGCACCCCAATAAAATGCACCTTGTACACCTTATGTTGTATAGTGGTTAGTGAATGAAGTGGGAAGGGTACATTTAAGGGTTAGGACAATCCTTTAGTGTTGTTCTGGCAAAGTTATTGCTTACAGTGAATGAACACACACGAAGACAAAACACACACACAAACACATACATAAATACATTTTCTTTCTTTTACTCATTTCAGTCATCTGACTGGAGTCATACTGGAGCACTGCCTTGAAAGGTTTTTTTTTATTTTAGTCGAATAAACTGACCCCAGAGCTTATTCTTTGTAAGCCTAGTATTTATTTTATCAGTCTCTTTTGACGAACCACTACGTTACAGGGATGTAAACACACCAACACCAGTAGTCAAGCAGTGATACAGGGACAAACACAGACACACACACGGATACATACACATACACACACATATATATCTATATATATAAAACTGAGATTGTCTGTCTGAATGTGTGCCTCGCTAAAACTCGAGAACTACCCAACCAATTTCATTCAAATTTTACACATGCCTTACTTGGGGTCCAAGCAGTGTCATGGGCCCAAAAAATGTTCAACCTCTTGCCTAATTCGAGCCCGGAACAATCTCTTTCTCTTACACTATTTCAGTATTATGTGTCAAAAGTGAAACAATAACATCTCTATTGTAATGTGAGATAATACTTTCAGTTTTAATAGGTTTAACTATTAATATTTTCACTTTGTATATATATATATTAGGCTAAAGCTTATATAAAAATACCAATATTATTATTTACAGGATTGTAAAATATGGTGCTGTAAAAATAAACCATTCACACCGCAAGCATATATATGTTTCATGTCTATTACTTTCATGATGATATATTTATCATAGGGCCAACTAAAGGGTCTGAAAAGGTTTGGGACAAAATTACAAAATTGCTTTGAACAGTCAAAGAGATAATGTCACAGATAGGCTAACTTTGAATATATACTTTGTGTAACAATACACTAATGTTACATTAAATGGTTTCTGTTTCTTTATTACCCACAAGGGGCTAAACATAGAGGGGACAAACAAGGACAGACAAACGGATTAAGTCGATTACATCGACCCCAGTGCGAAACTGGTACTTTATTTATCGACCCTGAAAGGATGAAAGGCAAAGTCAACCTCGGCGGAATTTGAACTCAGAATGTAACGGCAGATGAAATACCTATTTCTTTACTACCCACAAGGAGCTAAACACAGAGATGACAAACAAGGACAGACAAATGGATTAAGTCGATTACATTGACCCCTGTGCGTAACTGGTACTTAATTTATTGACCCCATAAGGATGAAAGGCAAAGTTGACCTCGGTGGAATTTGAACTCAGAACGTAGTGGCAGACGAAATACGGCTACGCATTTCGCCCAGTGTGCTAACAGTTCTGCCAGCTCGCCACCTTTTCTTAAATGTTACATTAAACGGTCTCTTCTAACAGAACTGCTTAACCTTTGACCTGTCCTGTGTAACACATCTGATATACAGGACATATAACCTTGGCATCCATGCATCATATACAATTCACATTCTCAAATTTTTTTCAACTGCCAGAGTAACTTGAGACTTATGAGAGGAAAGGTTTATATAACTCAGAACATTTGAAGCGAGGGCTATCTAAAAAAGCTCATGAACAAGGATGGACATTGAGGACAAATTTATCAAAATGCTTCGGACAGGCAAAGAGTTAATGTCACAGATAGACTCACTATGAATACTTTGTATAACATAATACACTGATGTTACATTAAACGGTCTCTTCTGATAGAAATGATTAACGCTTTACCTGTCCTATGGTTTACATCTGACACACAGGATATATATACTTGGCAGCCATGCATTATATACAATTCACATTTTAAATTTTTTTTCAAATACCAGAATAACTTAAGACTTGTGAAAGGAAATATTTATATTACTCAATACAAACAAAACAAGGGCCAACTAAAAGGTCTGGGGATTAAGGACAAACTTATGAAAATGATTTGGACAAGCAAACAGTGAAGGATCTACTCTGGGAATACAAGTTTATTTTTTTCATATTTAAATGCTGCAATAAGCAGGAAAAGAAAATTGATAACGAGGTATTGATTACCAGATATTTTAATTAGCTACAAAAATACCAAATATGAATCTGTTATTTCTTCCGAAATACCAGGGTAACTTAAGACTTTTGAAAGGAAATTAGGGTTAGGGAAATATTTCTATTACTCAAAGGAAATATTTCTATTACTCAATACAAGCAAAATAACGGCCAGCTAAAAGGTCTGGGGGGGATTTAGGACAAACTTATGAAAATGATTAGGACAAGCTTTTTCTTGTGATGGATCTACTCTGGGAATACAAGTTTATGTTTTTTATTTAAATGCTGCAATAAGAAGGAAAAGAAAATTGATAACGAGGTATTGATTAGCACCACATATTTTAATTAGCTATAAAAATACCAAACATAAATCTGTTATTTCTTCCAAAAACTTCAACCGGCAGGAAAAAAAACAGTCTATATATCAGTATTTGCTTACTTCATTCAGATATTTAGCATGATGCTTAATGTGGTCACCAATAAAAGACGCGATGAAGTAGTAACTGTGGTCGTAGCCCTGAAAATAGAAGATGGACGTTTGAGGCAGGAACATTGTTGTCTTATATTGATGTGTTATCGAGCAATGATGACCAACACCTCTGAAAATATGATTATTGATGTGTGACAAGCAAAGTAAAATGGATCCCCACAACACTGCCTGATCTACAGCCTGTATCTTCTCTTGGTCCTTGAAGGGTTGCTCTGGCACCTGTTCCAGGCTAAAACCGACCTCACCTGTGCTTGTGCCATGTAAAAAGCATCCAGTCCACACTGTGAAGTGGTTGGCATTTGGAAGGGCATCCAGCTGTAAAAACTCTGCCAAAACTGACCTCACCTGTGCTGGCACCATGTAAAAAGCACTCTGTCCAATCCGCAGGGTGGTTGGTGTTGGGAAGGGCATCCAGCTGTAAAAACCTTGCCAAAACTGACCTCACCTGTGCTTGTGCCACGTAAAAAGCATCCAGTCCACACTGTGAAGTGGTTGGCATTTGGAAGGGCATCCAGCTGTAAAAACCTTGCCAAAACTGACCTCACCTGTGCTTGTGCCACGTAAAAAGCATCCAGTCCACACTGTGAAGTGGTTGGCATTTGGAAAGGCATCCAGCTGTAAAAACCTTGCCAAAACTGACCTCACCTGTGCTTGTGCCATGTAAAAAGCATCCAGTCCACACTGTGAAGTGGTTGGCATTTGGAAGGGCATCCAGCTGTAAAAACCTTGCCAAAACTGACCTCACCTGTGCTTGTGCCATGTAAAAAGCATCCAGTTCACTCCGTGGGGTGGTCGGTGTTACGAAGGAGGCATGCAGCTGTAAAAACCAGGCCAAAACAGACACAGAAGCCTGGTGTGGTCTTTTGCCTGACTAGCAGCTCTGGTCAAACCATCCAACCCATGCCAACAGATGCTAAATGATGATGGTGGTGATGATGATATTCCAAGTCCTTACCTCATGTTTTCGGATTGTGGCTGCAACATTTTTCTCCCAAACAACCTTCTCCAAATTGTCTGTTAATGACTCAATGTTTTGAAAGATATCAGCCAAACCCTAAAATACAAAATTAAAATCCCAATTAATCCCACCTAATCTAGTTTCAATCCTAATATTACACAGTACAATTTTTTCTAGCCTCAACTCTACAATACTAAATCAACCTTTTAGCAGTCACATAATCAATCAAACCTGACAAATGAAGTGAGTTCATGGCTCGCAGGATGGCCTGCTGTGCTAACCTTGGATTGTAGAGTGACCCGCTGTTCATGAAGAGACCTTCTGAGTCAAGTACGTCAACATCAAAATAAAAATCAAATGGAAATTGTAGTTATGATACCCATGCCGGTGGCACGTAAAAAGCACCAACCAATCATGGCCGTTTGCCAGCCTCCTCTGGCCCCTGTGCCGGTGGCACATGAAAAGCAACCACTACACTCACAGAGTGGTTGGCGTTTGGAAGGGCATCCAGCTGTAGAAACACTGCCAGATCAGACTGGAGCCTGGCGCAGACTCCTGGCTTCCCAGACCCCGGTCGAACCGTCCAATCCATGCTAGCATGGAAAACGGACGTTAGATGATGATGATGATGTAATTGGGGGAGGGCGCAGCTGATTAAATTGACCTCAGTACGAAACTGGTACTTAATTTATAAACCCCGAAAAGATGAAAGGCAAAGTCAACCTCAGAGGAATTTGAACTCAGAACGTAAAGACGGATGAAATACCTATTTCTTTATTACCCACAAGGGGACAAACAAGGACAGACATAGGTATTAAGTCGATTACATCGACCCCAGTGTGTAACTGGTACTTAATTTATTGACCCCGAAAGGATGAAAGGCAAAGTCGACCTTGGTGGAATTTGAACTCAGAACGTAACAGCAGACGAAATACCTATTTCTTTACTACCCACAAGGAGCTAAACACAGAGGGGACAAACAAGGACAGACATAGGTATTAAGTCGATTACATCGACCCCAGTGTGTAACTGGTACTTAATTTATCGACCCCGAAAGGATGAAAGGCAAAGTCGACCTTGGTGGAATTTGAACTCAGAACGTAACGGCAGACGAAATACCTATTTCTTTACTATCCACAAGGGGCTAAACACACAAAGTACAAACAAGGACAGACATAGGTATTAAGTCGATTACATCGACCCGAGTGCGTAACTGCTACTTAATTTATCAACCCCGAAAGGATGAAAGGCAGAGTCGACCTTGGCGGAATTTGAACTCAACATTACGGCAGACAAAATACCGCAAAGCATTTCACCCGGTGTGCTAATCTTTCTGCCCGCTCATCGCCTTAAAATGTAAAACTTATTGAATTACTCTTGCATTATCTTGCAGCTTCAAGATTCTGATGATGATGTGGGTGTTTATTTTTAGAATGACATTGTAGGATAGGTATGACAGGCCAGATCTGGTCACTTTGAACAAAAAAACAGGGACAGTATTCAGGCTGGGTTTGACCAGTTTAAATGCTAAAGGATTAAATACCAATTAATCCTATTTAATCTGTTTTCAATGCAAAATTACAATGTATAATTATTTCTGGTTAGCTTTTTTTCATATAGTCAAATCTCTCTTAACTCACAACCTACTATCTTTTAAAAAAAAGAATGGGTACATGAGCAGGGCTTATAAAATAAAGTTAGAATTTACCAAAAATCAAAAGACAAAGACAGGTGTGTAAACAACAAACAGGTGTATTAGTTTAACGCTCGGGAAGGTGAGAAAGTCTTTTACATTTCGAACCAATGCTCTTCAGCAGAAAGGAACACGAGAAAATAAAGAGAGAGAATAAAAAAAGCTTTAGTGGCTAGCAGTTGATCATGGTAATGGCCAGACTGCAAATCAAGTTTTAGGGTTGATTTAATTAACTAATACAGATATAGTACCAACTTTCTAGACTGTGATGGTCCAGAACCTCTTAAAATTCACACTAATTTACAAGCAACCCCAAGTTCAGAACAGTATCAATAAACTTGTATCATTTATTTTACTGATAATATTAAACTGGTTTTTGAAACATAAATTCACATGAAATTTTGAGAGAAGATATTAATTTATATCAAATTAAAACAAGAAGTTTGTATCACAGAACTAGGAGTGGTGGTCTCAGAACGTAACAGCAGACGAAATACCTATTTCTTGACTACCCACAAGTATGAAAAGAGTAAGGAGTAACAACTCATATTTAGTGAGATTCAAATGGAGTAAAACGGGAGTACAAGACCACGAATGTGTATGTATACGAGTGTATATGAATATATGTACATGTAAGTGTATGTATATATTTATATAGTTGTGTTTGTGTATACGTGAATGTATGTTGATGTGAGTGTGTGAGTGTGTATATGTGTACATTTGAGTATGTGAATGCATATGTGTGTATGAGATTGCGAGAGTAGGTGGCAGTGCATGTGACAATGTGCCCAGGTGTGTCTGTGTGTCTTATTAAAATACCTGTTTTGCAAAGTGGGTCAGAAAGTGATTAACTACAGTTACCTGGTCAATGAGGATGTCAGCAAATGGACTTCCGTTCTTCCTCATCAAACTACAGGTATCATATTCCTTGGTAAATGAAAAAAACATATTTTACAAACAGACTTCAAAACGATCAGTTCTTCAAATATTTCGTGATTAAACCTGGTTGTTTGCTCTCCTCAAGTTATGTACACATCTGTGGATTGTGTGTGTGTGTGTCAATGTTCTCAGCAAGAATCAATGACATCATCGTTTGCAGCTCAGCAACAATCAGTGATGTCATCATTTGCAGTTCAGCAACAATCAGTGATGTCATCATCTGCAGTTCAGCAAGAATCAATGACATTTGCAGCTCAGCAACAACAATGTTCTCAGCAAGAATCAATGACATCATCGTTTGCAGCTCAGCAACAATCAGTGACATCATCATTTGCAGTTCAGCAACAATCAGTGATGTCATCATCTGCAGTTCAGCAACAATCAGTGATGTCATCATTTGCAGCTCAGCAACAATTAGTGACATCATCATTTGCAGTTCAGCAACAATCAGTGACATCATCATTTGCAGCTCAGCAACAATCAGTGACATCATCATTTGCAGCTCAGCAACAATCAGTGATGTCATCATTTGTAGCTCAACAACAATCAGTGACATCATCATTTGCAGCTCAGCAACAATCAGTGACATCATCATTTGCAGCTCAGCAACAATTAGTGACATCATCATTTGCAGTTCAGCAACAATCAGTGACATCATCATCTGCAGTCAGCAACAATCAGTGATGTCATCATTTGCAGCTCAACAACAATCAGTGACATCCTCGTTTGCAGCTCAGCAACAATCAGTGATGTCATCATCATTTGCAGTTCAGCAACAATCAGTGATGTCATCATCATTTACAGTTCAGCAACAATCAGTGATGTCATCATCATTTGCAGTTCAGCAACAATCAGTGATGTCATCATTCCATTTAGGCAACAATCATTTGATATTTCCTCTCGGTTGATAACCCTGTGCTTCCATATTTCCACTGGAATAAGAAACAAAAATCCCTTGCACAAAAAAACAGGTATGGATTAGTGACAGCAGATGCACCTGGCCATAGAAATATGACCTCAACTTTCTTGAATCTCAGCTGCACTAATGTGGAAGAACAAATGCTTAACAAAATGAATTAACAAATGAACAATATAGGTGCAGGAGTGGCTGTGTGTTTACCAACCACATGGTTCTGGGTTCAGTCCCACTGCGTGGTATCTTGGGCAAGTGTCTTCTGCTATAGCCTCGGGCCGACCAAAGCCTTGTGAGTGGATTTGGTAGATGGAAACTGAAAGAAGCCCGTCGTATATATGTATGTGAGTGTATGTTTGTGTGTCTGTGTTTGTCCCCCTAGCATTGCTTGACAACCGATGCTGGTGTGTTTATGTCCCTGTCACTTAGCGGTTCGGCAAAAGAGACCGATAGAATAAGTACTGGGCTTACAAAGAATAAGTCCCGGGGTCGAGTTGCTTGATTAAAGGCGGTGCTCCAGCTTGGCCGCAGTCAAAATGCCTGAAACAAGTAAAAAAAGAGAAAGAAAATATACACTCCAACGGATGCAAGCATTGAGATGGATGTAAAACTATGGGGTCTCGAGTTCAGTCCCAGTGTGTGGTATCTCCGCCTGTAGTCCAAGACCAATAAAAGTCAGGTGAGTCGTGGTTTTGGTAGACAGTAACTTACCAGGTGTGTGTGTGTGAGGACTACACACACACGCACACACGTACATAATGTATGTACTTTGCTTGATGGCCAGTCAGCTGCAATGAGATGCAGTGAAGATGACTCTTTCAAAGCACCAGGTGTTAAAACACCTGGAAGTCATAATCATAGACAGGTGAGACAACTTACTCCAAGTCCCTTTCAGGAGGGATGGGCACTGATGCTTCACCCTTTTTATGACCAGCAGATGAGTTTTCAACCATTTTGCATATAGTCATGGGAAAAAAATTTTTATTTGCTTTCGGTTCAGTTCAGGTGTGCAATGTTGATAAGCCACAGAAATGGTGAAACATCAGTGTCTATCGCACCTGAGACAATTATCTCACCTGTCTATAACTATGGCTTTCAGAGTTTGAGAAAGCTATCGTCACTCCATCAACTCACAGCCAACCAGAGAACTAGCAAAGTACATGCATTCTGTATGTGTATTCAATAATGTTTACAAGGCACAGGAATGGCTGTGTGGTAAGTGGCTTGCTTACCAACCACATGGTTCTGGGTTCAGTCCCACTGCGTGGCACCTTGGGCAAGTGTCTTCAACTATAGCCTCGGGCCGACCAAAACCTTGTGAGTAGATTTGGTAGACGGAAACTAAAAGAAGCCTGTTGTGTATATGTATGTATATATTTATATATATATGATGATGATGATGATATATATATATATATATATATATATATATCATCATCATCATCATCGTTTAACGTCCGCTTTCCATGTTAGCATGGGTTGGACGGTTCAACTGGGGTCTGGGAAGCCCGAAGGCTGCACCAGGCCAGTCAGATCTGGCAGTGTTTCTACAGCTGGATGCCCTTGGAGGCGGGAAGGGGGGGGAGAAGGAAATGAGAGCTCGGATAGTAGAGGACACTGTATTTAAGAATTTGTTTCGCTCACCATGATACGTGAGATTTTTTGGCGATCTTTCGTTTCAACTCGAAATAATGTAAACATTGAATCGATCATTTCCGTGACCACATGTGGTCTTGTAAATTGTCAGTTGGGAAGAGGAAGCCAATGGGTTGTGCGTGCGTGCTTGTTCCTCTGCGTGTGTGTGTGTGTGCGCGCGCGCTTTTTCTTGTTTGTGTGTGTGTGCATGTTTGTTATTTCTACATTCCACAACATATGTGTGTTATTTCTACATTCCACAACATATAAATACAAAAAAAACAAACAAAAAAACAGAATAGACACACATACACAGAAGAACAAGCACGCACACACACAAACAAGAATATATTTATTTACTAACCACAAGGGGCTAAACACAGAGGGGACAAACAAGGACAGACAAAGGGATCAAGTCGATTACATCGACCCAGTGTGTAGCTGGTACTTAATTTATCGACACCGAAAGGATGAAAGGCAAAGTCGACCTCGGCGGAATTTGAACTCGGAACGTAACGACAGACGAAATACGGCTACGCATTTCGCCCGGCGTGCTAACGTTTCTGCCAGCTGGCCGCCAAACACACACACGCACAGAGGAACAAGCACGCACGCACACACATACACACCCACGTACAAACAAGAACAAGCACGCACACACACACACACACACACAGAGGAACAAGCACGCACGCACAACCCATTAGCTTTTTCTTCCCAGCTGACAATTTACAAGACAACATGTGGTCACGGAAATCACCGATTCAATATTTATAGATCGCCGATTTTTTTTTTTTTTTTTTTTTTTTTTTTTTGGTGACCGGGAGTTAAAAATAAACATTAACCGAAAATTTCCTTCAATTCAATTTACTCTCAATGTATTTTCGTAATATCCTGTCGTAGCAAACACGTCAAACAGAGCAACTGATGAACAATTTACGAAGGTTAAACAATGCTCCGCCGTTATCAGTTGTTCTTTCAACAGACTGTCATTGCGCTGCGATCAGTGAGACTGTCACAATCAGCAAACCGTATTCGCGACTGTCCTCAGCGACTATACAGTAGCACGATTGCAATGTCAGCTAAAGGTAGCAAAGTGTACATCACCAGTCTTGTGCCCCAGAGTGGCGTTACTCTATTGAAAGAGGCCGGCTGCGTGATATCGCAGTGGCCACAGGAAGATAGTGTTCCTCGAGAACAGTTTCTTAAAGACGTTGTTGGTGCCGATGCTTTGTATTGTAGCTTATGTCAAAAGATCGACAAAGAACTTCTCCAGGCTGCTGGTAAAGTACTTGTTTAATTATTTTCTTATTCATAAGTCAAGTGGAAATTAAAACGCTATCTATCAAAAGGAGGTTATTTTATGGATCTTTTCGGTTTGAACGGCAGTTTTTTTCTAGCGGTGTCATATGAAATTGTCACCCATAATTATGACCCTAGTATCGATCTATTGCATTTCAATCTGTTTTAGGGTTAGGGTTAGGGGTGGGGGAAGGGTATCTTTTTCTTCACAAATGTAAATAAACCCAATCGGCAATCTTTCTACTAGAGACGAAAGATTGCCACCAGATTGCCACCCAATCTGTTTCTTAAACGAGGGACATATTCATACGGCACAGAATGTTTTTTTTTACTTCAGTAGACGTCATTGATTGGTTGAAATTGCAGAAATTGAAGAAATAAAACAACAAATATCTTACAAACTATAGAATTTTCTCAATAAAGCCAAGAGAAAAAGATGTTTTATAAACACATTCTACCAGTATACGAAGTTTAAAATTTTTTTAGTTACCTAGAAATTATGTTAAAAACTGCCGTTCTAACCGAAAAGATCCTATTTTATTTACAATTTTAAAAAATTTGATATTTGCTTTATAGTAACAACAATACAACCTCATACAGTCTGTTCAACAAAGCTAACAAACATTTATGGCAAATATCGGCGGAGGTAAAGAATACGTACACCACCCGTTTTCGGCATAACTAAAGCTGAAGCTTCCACCCCTAAACACCGGGTGTACGTATTCTTTACGTTCGCCCAAATATCAATGTGTAATTCGGCCTTGTAGTTTAATTATTTCATATTTTGGAAAGAGTAACAAAGACATATGTTAAAGATAGTACATAACTACAACAATGAATGAGTATGATATCTCCCACAAAAAAACCTGACAACTAGGCGGAATTATGTTTGGAGATAGTTTGTAGGAGAAAAGGGAAAGACTTTGCAGAGTTTATACTTTTTGCAAAGCATTATATAACCTTATTTATGGTTGATATTTTTACTGATCTCAGTCACTGCGCAATTTTAATCAGCCTGTATCAATTTCAGTCTGGTACTTATCTTTCACTTAATATATCTTCAGAGTAAAGGATCACTTTTATTTTATAGAGCTTCGAATCGTCGAATTAAATCTTATGAATCAACACCGGTTTGTATTTTTTTTAAGGTCAAACTCCAGTATTTGACCCAAGCTAAAAAAAAAAAAAAAAAAAAGTGCTACAGGTGTAAAACAACATATAGTAAACAAATACGATAAAAATGCGGGCGGGGGAGAGGACTTGGAAAATTCACATCGGGAATGTTTCGTGTCTTTCCACCACTTCCCCGTTCGTCGGCGAATTTTTTTTCTTCTTTATATTCGTTTACTACAGATTATTTTACACCTAGTACACCGGCACGTATTTTTTTTTCATCTTCTTTACACCTGTTACAGTATTTTTTTTTTTTTTCATTTTTGTGATCGGTTGTCGAAGTGGGGTTACTGGATCGTGTGAATTATCCGAGTTTGCACCCCACAAAAATTTTTTTTAAATAGTGTACTAGGTGTAAAATAATGTGTAGTGAAACGAATATGAAGAAAAGAATTTCGCCGACGACGAACACGGAAGTGGTGAGATGACTAGGAACATTCCAGATGTGAAGTTTCCGAGTCCTCTCCCCCGTTCGCCAGGGCAAATTGTTTTTCATATACGTTTACTACATGTTGTTTTACACCTATTGCATCGTTTTTTTTTCTTTTGCTCGGGTCAAACACTGGGGTTTGACCTTAATTTACAACCTGTGGTGTTGTCTCTTTCCTCCCTTCTCTCTTTCTCTCAAACACGGATATGCTGGCATCCATTCTCCGTCCAGCCACCACCAGTGAGATGTGCAGGCGCAGAAAGTCATTTAAATGTTTTTGAACTATGCCGACCCAAAGAAACCGAGACCCGTAAAATAGTTCTTTTTCTCTTTTTACAAAGAAAGCACAGCAGAATTTCGGATTAGGACGCCCATATAAGTTGGATTTTCTCTGTTTTGACGGAGATTTTTCCAAATTCACATTCTTTCGTTTGAAGCAGAATAGTTGTCAAACTCGACCATATGGGATATGATTGTTCGTTAATTTTACTCCTTTACTTGTTTCAGTCATTTGACTGTGGCCATGCTGGAGCACCGCTTTTAGTCGAGCAAATCGACCCCAGGACTTATTCTTTGTAAGCCTAGTACTTATTCTATCGGTCACTTTTGCCGAACCTCTAGGTTACGGGGACGTAAACACACCAGCATCGGTTGTCAAGCGATGTTGGGGGGACAAACACAGACACACAAAACATATACACACATATATACGATGGGCTTCTTTCAGTTTCCGTCTACCAAATCCACTCACAAGTCTTTGGTCAGCCCGAGGCTATAGTAGAAGACACTTGCCCAAGATGCCACACAGTGGGACTGAACCCGGAATCATGTGGTTGGTAAGCAAGCTACTTACCACACTCCTAGTAAAATTTTTTTATTTTTTTACTCCTATTTGGAAGGCGACATTTGCTTTGAAATGAGAGCAGAAAGTGAAAGGTGTATGTAAGTATATGAAATGGATGTGTGTGTTTGTGCGTGCATCTATATGTGTGTATGAGGGAGAGATAGTGAGTGAGTGAAGGTGTCTTGTATTTTTGCATGTATGTGCAAGTGGCACTCTCTCTCTCACACACACACACGCAGGCATACATAAAAAAAAGATGTATGCATATGTATTTATGTAAGATAATGTGTGTGTGAGGGAGAAAGAAAGCGCCATTTACACAATATATGCCAAAATATACATGACAACATACACCTTCACTCTCTCACTCACTGTCTCACACACACCATTCCATATACACATACATACATCTTTCACTTTCTCCTCTCTTTCAATTTCTGCTCTCACTTCAAAGCAAATGTCACCTTCCAAAGAGGAGTAAAGAAATAGAAATCTTTTATGGAAATTAACAAACAATCATGATCCCATATGATTGACCATATAACTGAGTTTGACAACTATGCTGCTTCAAATGAAAGAATGCTTCCAATTTTCTATCACTATACAAGGAGGTGGTGGTAACAGCTTTCTATTAAAAACATTTTTTTTTGAATATCTATAATTTTTTTTACACTCCTCACTACCTGCTCCAGACTGGTTTTGGCCAATTTTCTTTGCCATCTTATGCACTTAAAAATCATGAGAGAAGCCTTTTCGGTAAAAAAAGAAAAAAAATTGAAAATATTTTCAGATGTAAAGGTGTGTGATTTAAGGGAGATTTATCTGTTGTTTCTAGCACATCCCACTAACACCTTGTACCTGGTAGGTAAAAAAAAAAAACAGAAACAAAACAGTTTACAAGTAAAATTTCAAACCAATTTCACTGTCTTCTGTTAGCTATTTCTAAGCAACAGACTTCATTGACAAAAATGGAAGGAAAACCATCCCTTCTCATGATAAAAGTTATCGATGATATCATTGGAGAATGTATGAAAGAATGTGAAAACTCGTATTGGAATATCCATACTTGTCTGTGTACTGCTGCTGCTACTCTGGATAAATATCTGGGAGATATTTGTACAACATGTGGCAATGAGATAATACATCAAAAGCAACCCAAGCAGATAATGACACTAGAAGAGAGCATAAAGGATTTACACCTCAGAATAGGGAGGGCAATTAAATGCTAGTATAAAGTGTAAAGTTCACTAGCTGTTAAGTTCACTACACACCAACAATACTTCCTGAGAAAACTAACGAAAATGTATGGAGAATCTGCTACAAATCTTGAAGGAAAATTAATAGCTCTGAAATATGAACTCATGACTTCAAGTGTCAAAACTCTGCTCCTAACAAAAAGAAAAAGAGCCATGATAAACCAAAAGTTCACTTTTAACCCTACAAGCTGTATACAAAGAAATGAGGGGAAAAATAAAGTCATTCTGGGTGAAAATCTGGAATAGCAGTAAAGACTTACTCATGGCTTGATTACAGAAAAGCATTTAGTTCTGTTTCTCACTTACAGCTACTGAAGTGACTTCAGCTGGTAATGGTATTTGCTACCTTAGTTGTTTCCATTGAAAGGTGCATGAAGACCTTGTTCACAATCCTCACACTGAAAGTAAAACAATTGCCTCTGATGTTATTAATATTTCCATAGAAATCCACTGAGTATGTTCTAGGGTTTGCAAGAAGGTATATGAATATATCCCATAATTACTTTGTAGACAGTCTAAAGATATATTCCCCAAATACATTTAATGCCAAAAAAAAAACAACAGGATCTAATTAGAACATTTTCTTCTGTTACGAGAATGGAAAACAGAAGAAATTTTCACCTGGAAAAATTGTTCCCCAAATCATAAAGCTGTGCATCAACAGTCTATCTCTCTCTCTCCTGTTCCACAAAGCTCTTACTACAAATACCAAGGTGTGGCATTTAAAAAGCACCCACTACACTCACGGAGTGGTTGGCGTTAAGAAGGGCATCCAGCTGTAGAAACACTGCCAAATCAGACTGGGCCTGGTGCAGCCTTCTAGCTTCCCAGACCCCGGTTGAACTGTCCAACCCATGCTAGCATGGAAAGCGGACGTTAAATGAGGATGATGATGATGTATCATATAAAGGTACTGTAAACAAGAATAGAGAAACCAAAGAATATTACACCAGACTTAAGCAGTCTTATAAGATGCAATGCATTTGCGCTACTACTGATATTGATATTTGGGACACATGACTATTCTATAGAAGAAATCTGCTCCATGGACATAAGAACCTGCAATGACATTGACTGAAAATTTCCACAAAAACAGTAACAGTGACAGATTTTATTTCGGAAGAAAAGAGGAAGGGCTTAAGATCTGCGCAGGCAGCCTTTGAGTGCTGCATGATATTACTTGGAGAGTGTCTTCTAAACAAGAGCAGCAAAAATGAATAAATCAATCAAATGCTGAAAAATGAAGTGAATGCATCAAGAAACACTCATTTTCTGATGATCTATACAAACTCATAAGTGCAGGGCTTGCTTATCTCTGCAGAGACCTGAAAGAGAAACATTTTACATACCATAATCCGGGGTGAATAGGGACAATAACTGGGAAAAACTGTTTTCGAACAATAAAGTTGAGATGACTCAAATTGTGCTCGTTTCTTTCTAGTTATTTTGTAGGTACATATATATGCCTTTCGTTCAACGAGATCTCTTTGATATTATCACCCTGCTGGTGGCCATGGCAACCGGAATTCCCAGTTTCGTTTTTGTCACGAAAAGGTAAAGTTGTCGGAACTTTCTTTCTGCAGGAAAGGTTGTACCAGCGAGGGTGCTCCAACCCGCTCAGTCTCTTGCAGCAGGTTTCCAAACACAGTGCACATGTATGATTTCCCGGAAAATCCATTGTTATCATTACCACTGCCTATTTCTGCTTTCACCCCTATTTTGGTGTTTTGTAGGGGTGAATAGGGACACCATGCCACGACAGTACAAACCAGTTCCTGGGAAGAAAAAATATGCCAAAATAGATCCTGAGCAGCTAGAGGCCACTAAAAGAGCTGTCACCAATGGAATGACACTCAGAAAAGCAGAAGAGAACTTCAAAATTCCTAAGAGTGTTCTTCATCGGCACATCAAGTTGGGGAAAAATATCAAGTAACGTGGTAGACAGACTGTTTTATCTTCAGGTGAGGAGGAAATTCTTGTACAAAGGCTCGTGCTGTGCGCCTCTTCGGGTTATCTGATCTACTCCTATGATTTGCGACTGATTGTTAAAGGATACCTGGATCGTCAAGATGTCGATGTGAAAAGATTCAAAGGGAATATACCTGGCATAGATTGGGCTGAGTCATTTCTCATGAGGCATAAAGACAGTTTAAGAGAACGAATATGCCAAAATATCAAATGAGCACGAGCTGCCGTCTCTTAACCTACAATAAACTCATATTTCAACAAATTGGCTGAGAGCTTAGATGGTATACCTGCACCAAATATTGTGAACTATGATGAAACAAACCTAATGGATGACCCGGGACAGGAAAAAGTCCTCACCAAACGAGGTACAAAATATCCAGAAAGAATTATGAACACCTCTAAATCTACTTCTTTGATGAATGCCACCACGTCTGACGGTACTTTTCTCCCTCTTTACATTATGTACAAGGGTGTTAACCTCTACGACATTTGGACACTTGGTGGGCCAAAAGGTGCCCGATACAACAGAAGTAAGTCAGGCTGGTTTGACCTTCAAAGTTTCAGTGACTGGTCTACAACCATAGCCTTACCTTATCTGAAAAAACTGACAGGAAAAAAAGTTTTGATTGGCAACAATCTAAGTTCACATTTGTCCTTAGAAGTGATAAAAGCCTGTGAGGAGAACGATATATCCTTCATATTTCTGCCACCAAATTCGACACATCTGAGTCAGCCGTTGGACGTGTCATTTTTTCGGTCACTCAAGACTGCCTGGAGGCAGATACTGGGAAGGTGGAAGAAAACAGTAAGACGCAATATGCCTGCAATACCGAAAGATACATTCCAACAGTGTGTTGTAGATAACTGTCCCTATTCACCCAAATCGACGGGGTGAATAGGGACAGTGGTTTTTTTATTTAAAAAAATGGGTGTGCCTATGAATTTTGATAAAGTTTCAATGCACGTCGGTAGGTTACCAGTAGGGACATAAATCCCACTAAATTAATCAGTAAATGCTATTGCAGTCACTTAGTGACATGCATTTGAACCTCAAAATTGTCCCTATTCACCCCTGATTATGGTACCATAAAAAGATTATGCATGGTTGTTTCCTTTCCTGAACGCATTACTACTACATTGCATCACATCTTGAAGACTGTTCTTTTGGAATTCAAGAGTAGGAAATATGAAATGTTTCATGGACAAATGATACAGTGAAGCACTTAAAAACCTTCAATATATCAACAGAAAAGACTGTCCTGAATAAATATAAACAACATCCCTGCAATAAAGGGTACGTGCATATCAGCACAAATATTGGTAGAACATTCTCATCAAAACTTCTACCAAGTGCAAACATAACAGGCCTGATATATTTATTTGGGGCACAAAAGTGCCATAGGTGAGTATTTCATCCAAAAGCGGCAAGGAAAATACCTAAGCAACTGTTTTGAAACCTGCAACTCTGGTACCCTGACTATAAATTACATCCATACCAATAACCATTGGTGCACTTGGTTATGTTAGTAAATGCCTGTGTGCTAGCCCTGAATTCTATAGAAAATTGTTCGAGATAAACTTAAAAGTGAGAATTGGTCCAGTGGGAATTGCCACTGAGATGCTTAAAATATCTGATAGAGTAGGATACAATCTAGTCACCTGTATAATTAATCAGGTTATTCAGGAAGGTGTCATCTCCAATGACTGGCTCAGCAGTTTTATAGTCAGCTGTTACTAGGGTAATTATAGAGATATCAAATTACTGGACTAGGTCATGAAATTACAGAGAAAGTTATAGCCCAGAATTAGAGTAGATGAGATGCAACTTAGTCAGACAACTGCAAGAGTATTTTACTAAAAGTAAACCATTATACTTGGCATTCGTTAATCTGAAGAAAGCCTTTGACAAAGTTCATTACTCTGTGATATGGTAGTCTCTGAGGAAGCTACGGATAAATGGTTTGTGAAAGCTGTACAAGCCATGTACAGGGGTGCTGTCAGTAAGGTGAGAATTAGCTATGAATATAGTGACAAATCTAATGTGGAGGTAGGTGTTTACCAGGGCTTGGTTCTCTGTCTCCTTATTCATCCTCCTCTTCCAGGTCATTTAAAATTGGTTGCCCCTGGGAGCCACTATATGCTGATGGTCTCACTCTCGTAGAATCTGTAACAACTAGAAAAGAAATTGCAGGTATGGAAGCAAAACCTGCAATGAAAGTGTTTTAAAGTTGATATATTGAAGACCAAGGTTCTAGTAAGCAAGAAAACTGACAGATACTACCACTTGATATGTAGTAAAAATGTAGGCAGTAATTCTATCCAGTGCAAGCTATGGACATAAATGGTGCACTGGAATTGCAGGAAGGTTAATGGAAAAAGTAGTTTTTGCTTTTGGAAGATGCACAGGTACCATGAAGTCCAAGCTCACACAAGAAATTGATTTTTTTCTAATGCCCTGGGGGCTTCTGAAAGGTAATAGATAGATTCTTTTATCTAAGATGTTATAGATCTTCTTGCTCTTTGCAATCAACATGGTGACCTCATAGGAAGCCTCAACAACCAGTGAAGTTTGTTATTGAAATGCCCCACTACTGTCCAACTTGGCTTGCTTCAAGGAATGTCTTTTTGTTTCAAAGAATGCCTTGGGCTTGTCTGCAAGAGCAGAATGTGTTGTCCTCATGTGGCATTCCAAACGTGAGGGTCGCATTCCATCATTGCTCAAAGTTTTGTAACATATCACACACTGGGGGACTTCTGTGTCAGCCTATCGGAGGGAAATGAATCCAAATCAAATATATTCGTCAAGATACCTCCGTTTCTTTGCACTCCTTGTGAATTATTTGATGTGCAGTGGACAACACAAATATGTGAACAAAAGATGAAGCATGTATAAGTAATGTCAAAGTTAGAACTTTAGCCTAAGTTCTGAAAAAAAATTAAAACAAAAATATTTGGAATAAAAAAAAGTTAAATTAAAAGAAAAATTATATGAAAAATTTGTACAATAAAATATTGTATTTATTTGTACGAAAATATAAAAAAAGTTTCTTTAAAAAAGATTTTGCATAGCTTTTAGTTTACTTACTGTAATATTTTAGTACTTTCTGTAATATTTTAGTACTTTCTGTAATATTTAAATTTAAGTTTTAGTTTAACATTTGGCTTTATATCATAATTTTGTCTTACAAACAAATTTACTATATTTTTAGCATAAACATTTAATATTAAAAATTTTGGTTTTATTGTTAGAATTTTTTATTTTTTCAATCTGTTTTAATTTTTTTGAGACTTCATTAACTCGAGTGATAGTAGAACCTGTTACATACTTTTTGTTTTATTTCCTAATTTTAAATATATCATACTTTTCATCTTGCTAAAATTTTAAAATAGTTTTCAATTTTTTTAATTAAGTTAATATTTCTTGTTATGTTACTATAATGATTTGATAATGTCTCTTGTTTTTTTAAGAATCACATTATATATATAAAACTAGTTGTGTGAGTGTCTGTCTCCTACATTTAGATTCCTAACTCCTCCCACATTTTGCGGTGCAGTTCAACCAAATTCAGGTATCTTATAGTCGTTATTCATATCGAGCCCGTCTGGCTATTAGCACGCGTCTACGATGAGTCTACGATTTAAAAAATAATTTAACATAATTTTTTATTCCATTTTAATGCATAATTTTTCGTGTGTCGATGGCGGCGGAGTTGGCGTCCACGCTCAAACACCTGCACCTGAGTTTGCTTCTCCCCCTTCTTCCCTCCCTCGTGAAGCTGTGGGGAAGGGAGTTTAAGGAAATCAACATCGTAATGCGTTGTCAAGGAGACCAGCGTTCTTTTAGAACAACGACTTCATGGCTTGAAGACACCAAAACAGAAATGACTAAGAAAGCCCGAATTGGCATCTATAAAGGAAGTAACTCTCTAAAAATGCTTATATAGTTATTTCCCTTACAAACCCGAGCAACGCCGGGCGATACTGCTAGTTTCATATATATGGAAACTGTGGATCAAACTTGTTTATAATCTGTTAACTGAAAAAGATGTTTGTCATTACACAATAATAATATCTAAGCTTTATACCAGTGGTTCTTAACCTGAGTCTTGTTGTAACAAAAAACAAAATTACAAAATAAAGGCAAATGTTAAAGCTACAATTCAGAATTACCGAGGGTTTTGAGGGATATGAAGTGGGAGTCAATAAGTACAGAAAATGGTAAGCGGTGCTAAGATAGTAGAATAAGAAAACTAAAAGTATAAGGCGATACTTTTGCATTTTCTCATAAACATCTCATTATTTGACCATGCTCTCATTAAGAAAATAACAAATGTAATTAGAGAAATTTCTTAAGGGCTCATGCTCCCCTTGGAAATTACTGAGCCTCCCCCCCCTTCGTGGTTAAGAATCACTGATCTAAAGCTATTTGTTGAAAACAATGTCATCTATTTCAGGCCCTCAATTGAAAGTAGTGTCAACCTTATCTGTTGGTTATGATCACGTTGATGTAGCTGAATGTGCTAAGCGTAATATTCGCCTTGGAAATACTCCGGATGTTTTAACTAAAGCCACAGCAGAATTGGGTGTTGCTTTACTGTTGACAGTTTCAAGGAATATAGAGAAAGGTCAGTCAAATTTTTTAAAGTAAATCTAATATTAAATTGTAAATAATTTTTAGTTTGTTTCATTATCTACATTTATTGAAAATAAAATTTTCTTTGCTTTAATTTAATTATCACTTGTAATTTGAAAATTATAAAACAATTACAGATGACTAAGAGAGCTCATATAAAGCCATTGATTTTGTTGCTTTTAGCAAAGTCACTTGCTCAGTCTACTTAGCTACTCTTCGCTAAAGATATACTATAAATCAGTAATTACTCTGACTGAGCTGAAATTCATGGATTACTGGGAAAAAAATAGGTATCATGTGTAATGTTATTCTAGGCATTTTTCTTTTACTAGTTTTTCACTGGATTGCAGCCATGTTGGGGTTTTTTAGCTGACCATATCAACCTCCAATACTTCAGGGTTTTTTTAGCTGACCATATCAACCTCCAATACTTCAGGGGTTTTTTAGCTGACCATATCAACCTCCAATACTTCAGGGGTTTTTTAGCTGGCCATATCAACCTCCAATACTTCAATCTAGTGCTTGTTTTATGATGGCCATGTTACCATTTCCATACATTGGGTTGGACATATATGAATACATACACACATACATCTACGCACACTAACATATGCACACAACAGCCTTCTGCACAGTTTCTCTGTACTAAATTCCACTCGATTATTTAACAATATGGCCATACTTGTGCCTATAAGCATCAACATGTTGCCAATGCTTTTCTCTACATTCTTGCTCAAGTATTTAGAGTTTAGTTCACTGTTACAAGCAGCAGTGACATGGTGTAATTAATTGATGGGTGTTTTGTTAGCTTACAATGCTGAGCTCATCTAATCCCATAGATGAAATAACTTCACTAACCTCAATTAGTAAGTTCCTGAGGTAGTGGTAAAAAATATTGGCTCTTTATATTCATTATCATCTTCAGTATGCTCACATGGTGAATTAGACATGGGTACAAGTTTAACATAGGAATTGGGACTATGATCTTTGTTATGTCATCAGAAGATAATTCTGATCCATTACAATTTGGAAAATAAGGCAAAAACAAAACAAAAAAATAATTAAATAATCACAATGTTAAATTCTTCTCCATTTTCTGTTTTTAATATTCTTTAGCTGTACATGCTGTCAAGTCTGGTGAATGGAGCTCTTGGAAATCTATGTGGTTATGTGGCTCTGGCTTAGAATATTCAACAGTTGGTATTGTAGGAATGGGTCGAATTGGAACCACTCTACTTCAGATGTTGCAACCTTTTGGTGTTTCCAGGTTTTTGTATTCTTCTAAACGAGGAGCTCGGGAACTTCCAGTTGAAGCTGAATGTGTGGAATTTCGTACCCTTTTGAAAGAATCTGATTTTGTTATTGTTTGTTGCAGTCTGACTCCAGAAACAAAAGATTTATTCAGAGCTGAAACATTTTCACAAATGAAGAAAACAGCAATCTTCATTAATATATCCCGTGGCGCAGTGGTAAACCAGGAAGATTTATATGATAGTCTAAAGAATGAAACTATTTTGGCGGCAGGACTGGATGTAACAACTCCAGAACCCTTGCCAACTGATAGTCCCTTGTTATCGTTAGATAATTGCACTATTTTGCCACATATTGGCAGTGCTACAACTAAAGCAAGATCAATTATGTCGGAGCTGACTGCAAAGAATATTTTGGCTGCTTTGGAAGGAAAACCCATGCCTGCCGAGATTAAATTGTAACACATTCCCGACTGATAACATTCTTAGAACCTGAAATAATTCTATTATTTTATGATGACATATCATTACCTGAATTTACTAAGTTAGAATCATAAAAGAACTTGTAATTTTTGTGACATTAAATATAATTTCAATAAAAAAAATAAAATAATTTGCTGAACATTGTTTTATTGTGAATATATTTCTTTGAAGCAACAATTTCATATCATTTCATGCATAATTTTTTAACAAATTGATGATAAAGAAAAGAGTTCTAAAGAGAAATAATTCATAGGCGCAGGAGTGCCTGTGTGGTAAGTAGCTTGCTTACCAACCACATGGTTCCGGGTTCAGTCCCACTGCATGGCATGTTGGGCAAGTGTCTTCTACTATAGCCTCGGGCCGACCAAAGCCTTGTGAGTGGATTTGGTAGGCGGAAACTGAAAGAAGCCCGTCCTATATAAGTATATATATGTGCATGTGTCTGTGTTTGTCCCCCTAGCATTGCTTGACAACTGATGCTGGTGTGTCTACGTCTCCGTCACTTAGCGGTTCGGCAAAAGAGACCGATAGAATAAGTACTGGGTTTACAAAGAATAAGTCCCGGGGTCGATTGCTCAACTAAAGGTGGTGCTCCAGCATGGCCACGGTCAAATGACTGAAACAAGTAAAAGAGTAATACATTTTTCAGCTGGCTACTATATTTCAGGACTCATTTGTAGTCTCTAGGTGTTCCACAAGAAATTTTCATGACACTAATCCGTAAAAATTGAGTAAGTTGTGAGCTACAGTGGGTATTGTTATTCTGATAGGAATTCTGGAAGGGGCTGATTTAAAAAACTGAAATTCTGGAAAAATTTCACAGGGGTGCAACCTTAAAGTTGACACCACTACAACGCAGAAAATCTCTGCCTCACTATTGGCTAAAAATACACAACTTCTTTGATTTTTAAATGTCTGTAACTTTTTCATCAATTCTTTTCTCCACAAGATCATCACTTCACAGGTATAAGTGTGGAAAACTGCATCAATATAACCGATTTTCAGATTTTTTACTTCCTTTTAAGAAATGCAGATTTTGTGAATGAATTTAACTAGATCCTCACTAACTGTTGATACAGACTATCACTTCTTTGCTTGGGTTCGACTTTTTATTTTAAGTATACATGTGTCCCAATCCCCCTGATTACCATCTTTTCCATGTATCTTTACAGTAATGTACCTGTTCTTATTCAATCAAGGTGTGTATTGTCTCACAAGCTACTAGTGATGGCAATATGAAAAAGCACTCAGTACACTCCTCTCCTTAAACTGCTTGGCATTAGGAAACTATGCCAAAACAGACACTGGTTCCTGTCAAGCGAACAAATTGTCTAACGGTGTCCACATGACAACCAAATTTCTCTCCAGTGACATGAAGAGAGATACCTGTAGCTCTTTCCTTGATGATAACAGACTTTTCTTAAGGCCTTTTCCACATCCCATTGTTCTTAGAGAGGAGAGACGCTATTAGTGTGGTTGACCCAAAAACTGAAGAATCAGAATTAAAAAAAGAAAGGACGTTACACAGAATAATGAAATCATAATGGAGTTGCCATAGTGTGAAGACCAGCTGGGAAAAGGTTTATCAAAATTGATTCATAGAAAACTGAGAAATCCTAAATTTCACTTCTAAGCTATTAGCGCAGTTCTGGGTGTATACCCAAGCTCCATTCTCTAAATGTTTTACCAACTACCAGATATACTGTTCTATGAGAGAGAGAGAGAGAGAGAGTTATAGCAACAAAGCTGGAATGCTTTAAACCAGTGATTCCAACATGGTCCCTAGGGCCCACCAGTGGTCCCCAGAGAATTCATAGCCATAAAAAAAATTGAAGCCATTTCAGATCTACAAAATATTGTTCGATAATAAAGACACTGTTAGTTAATAATAATTTATGTTAAAAACAGAATAATAATAATAAAACAAAATTCAATAATTATTCCATAAGAATCAGTAATGTATAATATATAATCAATAATATATATTACAATCAAGAATTACATAATTTAAATTTTACAATCACAACAGTTTCATAATAAAATTGATATTTTTAATAGATCACTACACAATATTGTTTAATAATAAATTTGATACTTTTAATTTATAGAAATAAAGTATTTATTATTTTTATTTATTATAAGATCAGTTGTAATAATGTCTGAACCAATTGCTAAAAAGGCAAAACTGAGGAACTACAAAGATTTTATCATGTTAGGTTTTGTATCTGTACACTCAAAACCTATGTGCCTTGAATTTCATGCCATCATGACAAATCATTCCATGAAGAAAGTTAAGCTGGAACAGCACTAGAAATTAAGGCATCTATCATCTGTTGGTAAAGGTAGGGAATATTTTGAGAATAAAAAGAAAATACAGCCAATCAAACTACCCAACTCTGTAAAGAAGATAAATACTGAAAAAGCAAAGACACTCAAACTAAGTTATTTGGTCTCTGAAATTATTGCCAAGGTTGCAGCACCTCAGATTTATGGTGAGGAACTTGTCAAGCCTGCTATGATAGCTTGTGCAAATGAAGTTCTGAGAAAAGATGCTGCATCTACTCTGAGTACAATTGCACTTTCAAATAACACAATTACAAGAAGACAGGATGGAATGTCTAATTTTGTTGAGGAGAAGATTGTGGAAATTCTCCAAACGACAAATTTTTCTATCCAGGTTGAAGATAGCACAATTCATAACCAAGCTATCCTGGTCTATGTCAGATTCATCCATGAAGATGATATAAGGGAAGAAATATTATTCATTAAAAGTTTGTCTGAAACTACTAATGGAGACGATATAGTCAGTGAAGTAATGCAGTATTTTAATGATAAAAGTATTCCATTGACTAATTTGATCAACATTGCATCAGATGGAGCTGCAGCCATGACTGGAAAAGTGAAAGGTTTTGTTTCTAGAATGAAATCAGTTGCTCCTCACATTTTTTATGTACATTGCATTATCCACAGACAGCATTTGGTTGCTAAGAATATTGGAAGTCACATGGAAGAAGCACTCAACACTGTCATACATGCAATTAACTTTGTCAAATCAAACCCAGTGAATAATAGACTTTTTATGCAATTCTGTGAAGATGAAGATTTTAAAACCCTATTGCTTCACACAGAAGTAAGATGGTTGTCAAAAGAACTGAGCCTTGAAAGACTAGTGGACATCATCAAAGAAGCTTGATAAAAAATCTCTCGTGGAAGCGTCATCCAACCAAAATGCAAATATATGGGAAACTACCACCTGTGTCATCTCTTGTGAAAGGTAGGAGAGTCCAGTTTGCTGGACATTGTTGTAGAGCTGAAAACAAGGCAATTTCTACTCTTCTCCTCTGGAAGCCATCTACTCGCAATACCAGAGGGCGCACACTCTCCTACCCTGATGTAATCTCCAGGGATACAGGCATCCAGCAAAAGGACCTCCGTAATGCTATGATGGACCATGAAGTCTGGCGTAGCTTGGTAAATTCCATTATCTCGACCACGGTGGGATGATGATGATGATGAATTTGTGGGAACCATTAATCAACTTCCTTATATTCAAGAGTCAGATGACTCACTACAACTCAAAGAAGCAAGCTGATACAGCTAAGAAAATTTGGAAAGACTTTCTAAGTTTAAATCAAAAATATTCAATTTGAGTGATATTTTTAAAACAGTGAATCTGCTTAACTTAGAGCTGCAAGGTAGAAAATCAGATTTGGTCACATGTTCTCAGAAGATAAAAGGGTAGATGGGGAAATTAAAATTTTGGGAAAAACAGTTTGAAAAAAAAAATTTGGCATCATTTCAAAATTTTAACACCACTATTCCTACATCAGAATGCATTGCTGTACGCATTGCCTGTCTTGAAGGTCTTCATGTAGACTTTGAGAGGAGATACAATGATTTATTAAAGATGGATTATCCACTCTAGTTTGTAGACTTAGAAAATTATGAGCCAGGAGATGAAAATTTTGAGCTGGCTGAAATGTTGTTGGATTTGAAAGGGAATATAAAACTGAGAAGAAGAGTTGAAAAAGAAGGTGTCTTTGCCTACATATCGATAAAGGAATCACACCCAAATATTTTTTGACAAGTAGAAGCAAGCATCATTTCTTTCCCTACCACATGGATGGTGGAATCTGCATTTTCAGCTGTTGTAGATATTTCATGTAGAAAAAGAAATAAATCAACAGCAGAGGAACTATCAGACTAAGACTTAATGAGTTCATTAAAATTGATATTGATATATTGTGTCAGAAACACCAATATCAAGCTAGTCCCTAGCTGAATGGACTAAAAATGAATGACTTTATGAAAAAGGATTTTGATATCTTGTGCTTATCTTTGTTTACTAAAATAAATTTAAATCTTATCTTTTGTTTGCTAAAATAAATTTTAAAGTGTAAATAGACTATTCTGTCTTTTCATTAAGTATTTTGGTGTGAAAATAGAAAAGCATGAAGTAAAAGTAGAAGTGGCCCCTAGAAATTTTTTCAAGTAAAAAATGGTCCCTGAGCTGAAAAAGGTTGGGAACCACTGCTTTAAACCATAGATCTGTTCAATCACAAATTCAACAGCAACAAAGCATTAAATCAGTTTTGAGAAATAAAGGCTAATTTTTAAAATTATTTAATTAGAGAAAGAGTAAAGCACATGATCTTGCTGGCTTTTCCAAAGTGTTGTTAATGCGATTGTGGGGAGAAAGACAAACAAAAGTATTTAATACAGTCTCATAAGTTAGATTAAATAGGAACAAAGAGAGATGGGTAAATGCACTGATTGAGCTTGGGCAAAGTTGATATACAGCTTGCTTGTTCAGAAAAGCATAACCTCTTTTAATAGAAAACAGCATGTCTGTAAGCAGATGATTGTAATACATTAGTGAATCGAAGTTTGCGAAGTTCTGGATGGTTTTTTTTCTGTAGGAGAGGACTTTTGTGTGTGCATCATATATATAAATATATATATATATGTCGAGAGTAAAGGAATTTTGTTAACATCTTCGTTCAACTCCATTTATTTATTTATTTATTCATATATAACACACAAATTTCTGCACATGAACCCGGAGTTTCTACCCTTGGACAGGTCGCTTCAACCGTGTTTCTGACGTGAATTTGCTACCCTGGTATCGGTTCATCGAATTTTCCATGTTGACGGTAAACATAGGATAATTCATTCACCTATCGATATATATATATATATATAGTTAACAACTGATGAGAACTAAAATATTTTGGGACTCCGAAGTTTACTGTTGAGAGAGAGAGAGAGAGTTATAGCAACAAAGCTGGAATGCTTTAAACCAGTGATTCCCAACATGGTCCCTAGGGCCCACCGGTGGTTTGGGATGAAGTTTATATTAAGTATGTGTGGCTATTATGACTGATCAAAGTCTAGCAGCTGCAACCTCAGCAGGTTTTTTAAGCTCATATGCAAGAATTTCTTTGACATTTGTAGTGATTATTATGATGCTGTTGAAGGAGACTAAGTTGCCATGTATCTATCAGGCAAAGATGCTGAAATATGAAGTATGATGGAAGCATTGAAAAATCTAGTGTGAGATATTAAGATTGCTTACAGATGACACATCTAAAGAAGGTTGAGAGGAGTGAAGTGTTGTGTGTGTGAATTTACGGCAAGTTCATCGTTAAAGAACAAAAGAGAAAGTGTAGGAGACATAACCTTGGTATACTAGAGTTGGTCGATTCTAGGTTCAAGTGCACCTCATACATACATGCTATGTAGAGTGGTTTGAGGGGAAACCTGAAAGAAAGATGAAGTCCACAGGTCGGTAACCTTTCTAGGCAATTGTACAAAACCAAGTTGAGAGCTTTGATCGCTTTTTGTTGAAATTCTTAGTAAAGTGGTTAAAAAAAAAAACGAAGCAAAAAAAAAAAAAAAAAAAACCCAGAAAGAGCTTTAGAAGGATAAAAGAGGTGTTTATGTTTCCTGGGTTAAAAAGGTGAGAAACAGTCAAGAGTGCTGAGGTGGGGTGTCAGTCAGATATGTATCAATGCAGACACCCTCAGAATGGCAAATGATTTGGGTCTGTCTATGATGCTGTATGACAGAAACACAAGCAGTAAATAAAAATCTTGTGTAGTAAAATGGAAAAGAATAATTTAACTGTTTCAATAGATGTACAAAGTTAGCTTATGGGGATGATGTGAGGTTGAGTTATGTTCAGCTCTGCAGAGGAAATATTGCATGGAGAGTTGCTGTTTTGCAGACATATCTATCTATACAATCAAAGAAAACTAGACATTCAAACAAAAATGAAGATAATGGGTTTCTCTTTTTTTTACTATTGTTGCATTTGTTGGATAGATAAAAATTCAGCTGTTTCCTTCTTGCAAGAAATTAAAAATAGATTCGATTTACTGTTTTTCTGACATTTTTTTAACCATAAAAGTTTTAAGAAAATGCCTGTGGATTTTTAAATTTTGTTTTACCATCTACAGAAAATGATATTAAACATTTTTTTGGCTTTTTTAACTCTCTTTATTACGAAATAATTACAAGCTATATTGGGTCAATTTCATTAAAACCATTTATATAAAATGTGATGTATACAAAATAAGCATTTCTCAATTTTTAAATAAATAATGTAACTTTCACTCAATTTTATGATTATGTAACAACTTTTAGAATTATTTTCTATACCCAGTTTGCCATTAAAAACTACTCGTTATGTTAAGTTTTCTTCAGGTGTATTTGAAAAAAAAAAAGAAATTTAAAACTTCCTTCTTGATTTATCTGTACTATAAGAAGTTTGTATAAGGAATGAGCTGGATGCTGGGTTATATACTTCACTCATGATGCTATTTATGGTATAGCCGAGCACTGTGACAAACAAATAATTCAAAAAGAGAACCTTCTTATTTTGTAATTACAATTATTTTGAATTACATCTCCAGGTATTCTTCTTCTTACCTAGATTGTTAGTTACTTAGTATTTAAGTTATATGGTCTTTCTTTCTGGAATGTTATGATGAACTCAAATGGACCTGTTTAACATACAAAATAATTTCCATTTAGTAAATCCTTTTTGAGCATCACACATTAGCTATCTGAGTTGGGGTTCGTTTACCACTTGGTACACTACTATACATTTGGTCTTGGAATGAGTCCACATAATCCATACAATAGTTATAATGATCTTCCATAGGAACAGGAGTCCCTACAGGAATTTTATGTTGCCATGTTGGAGGTGCACTTTGAACTCCAGAGCGATTATGAATCCAATGTTTTTGACTGCCTTGTATATTGTCAGTGTAATTGCTACTTGATGGTCCATGTATGTCATCTTTATGTTTGCTGGGTTGCCAAGAATGAGAAACATCACGATCCTCATCTTGCCAACTTTCTTGTACAGTACGAGGATATGGAGGAGGGAATTTAGGAACTATTTCCGAATAGTTGGTTTCATAGAAGTGTTCATCATTGTTGGACTCTGGAATATAGTTATAAGGCGGATGGCTCGGATGTACAGGAACCCTAAATAAAATAGAAAATGAATATTGAAGAACAAAGTTATAATCTTTTCTACTCTAGGCACAAGGCCTGAAAGTTTGGGAGAGGGGGGTAGTCAATTAGATTGACCCCAGTATGCAACTGGTACTTAATTTATCAACCCCAAAAGGGTGAAAGGCAAAGTTGACCTTGGCAGAATTTGAACTCCGAACGTAAAGACAGATGAAATACTGCTAAGCATTTTGCCCGGGGTGCTAACGTTTCTGTCAGCTCACCGCCTTAGAATGAAGTTATATTATAAGAAAAATTAGTGTTTTGTGGACAAATGTAGCCAACTGAAAAATAACAAATATTTAAACTTTCAATATAAAATGTGTGCTGTGTGACATAAGAAAACATGATCAAAAGTGATATTTTACAATAAAGCAATAAAGTGATAAAAAAATAGAGAGAAGGTAACTGTAATATCTGGTGATGAAAGTGAAGTGATTAAAAGTTCATGCATTCTGACGTTCAAAGGTTTAACTACAGATTAAACAGTGTAGTGACTAGATGGACACTAGTTGTATAGGCAACATTTAACACAAGTGCAGCTCTTGGTAATCAACTGTGCTTCTGGTGCTGGCATAGACGATACAGAAAACTGCAGTATGAAACTCTACCTTCCGTTAACTGCTGCGTTCTTACTCATAAATGGGGTCCTATCCAGGAATTGGAGAAAAGTGCATACCTTTCATGCTGAACAGTCCGAACCCCAGGTGGACGATTCTTATTCACAATAGCATATTCTACCTCTTGGTAAGGAAGCTGGTTAGGATTGGAACTGTAATTGCTCAACTTCTGTAAAGATTAAAATGAAATCAATCAACTACTGAAGGGGAAAAAGGTGTGTTTGGCTGTGAAATTGATAATTACATCAAAATGTGGAAAATGGTTGGTATTGTTAATACATTTAATATTTTTGATTCATATATACAAAACAGCCTATTACAAAAAAACTGAGTTGAAAAGAAACAAAAGTATAAAGTATCAGCTATAATATTTTATTCATCAGGCTTGTATATAGTTATGGAAGGATCCATGTATGTGGTAAGCCACATTTCATTAATAAACTTTTCAGGATTAAAACTAAACTGTTTAAATCACAGCTAGTTACTCTTGCCCACGTAGGAGGAAGGTTTGAAAAGGCTATGAATACTGAAACCTCTCTTCAAACACATCAATAATGTTTGTTTTTTTAAATTTAGGCACAAAACCAGCAATATTTTAGGGCATGGGATAAGTCAATATCACAAACCAGATTGGTACTCGATAGGTACCTTATTTCATCAACCCTGGCGGAATGAAAGCAAAGTTGGCATTTGCAGGATTTGAACTCAAAATGTAAAGAACGGTAACAAATATAGTAAAGCATTTTTTTTTGTGCTCTATCCAGCTTGACACCTTGAACAAATGCACAGGCAATTGTTGGTCTTCCATAAACAACCTTGCCCAGACTTGTGCTTTGGAGGGTAACTTTCTAGATGCAATCCATGGTCATTCATATCCTCAGTAGTCTGTAACTACTGAGGATAGGCAGATGCTTGAAAGAAATGAAACCAGTATCCTCTGCTGGATGGGTAATGTCAGTGTGCATATACAACAGGGTGTAAGTAATTTGAGAGAAAAACTGGGTATACGAAGCATCAGATGTAGCATGCAAAAGAGAAGAGTGTACTGGTATGGCCATGTCATGCATATGAATGAAGACAGTTGCATCAAGAGATGCCACTCTCTAATTGTAGAGGGAACTCGTGGAAAGGGCAGACCCAGGAAGACATAGGATGAAGTGGTAAGATAGGATCTACAGACATCAGGACTCACAGAGGGGATGACATGGGACTGAGATGCCTGGCGGTTTGCTGTGCTTGGAAAGACATGTCAAGCTAAGTATAGGCTGTCCCCTGCGTCCCGCTCCAATTGAGCATTCCTAACCTTGCAGGCTGGTGCCACATAAAAAGCACCTGTACCAGTGCCATGCAAATGCATCCTTGCCATTGCTGTGTAAAAGCACCCAGCATACTTTGTAGAATGGTTGGCATTAGGAAGGGCATCCAGCTGTAGAAACTGTACCAAAACAGACAGAGTGTGGGCAGCTCTTCAGCTGGCCAGCTCCTGTCAAACTGTCCAACTCATGCCAGCATAGAAAACACGTTAAATGATGATGATGTTTTACCTCAGATAAAAATAAAAGATGAGGAAGGTGCCCCAAAATTAAGTAACTACTGTCTTTGGAGGTATAAGACTATAACTATGAATATTATAAAAGGTACATACTCTCCTCTCCAAATCTTGCAAACGTTTCTCGTACAAATCTTCCCTATCTTCATGAGGGTAACGTCCTTGTCGTTCTTGATGTTTTCTTTGATGGTCCTCTCTTAGCTGCTGGATCTTGTCAGTGCGATTATTTCCCATACCATTATATGGATAAATGTCCATAACATGATGCTCTTTTGGGTACACAGCTCTTGGCTTATGAGGCTGAGATTTTACTTGAGACTGTGGTGAACGTTGATACTCAGGGAATCTATGTATATGTAATATATGAATGAACATTAGTTAAATAACAACGAGGCTTCATTAATGGAATAATATACTCTCACAATGATTTGCAAAGAGACAATTGGAAAAGTTACAAAAATTAAGGTTATAAACATTTTCATATATGGTTTATAAACATGCCTTATGGTAAACTAGAATTCTCCTTCAAATCAATGATACATTTTAAAATAATATTTAAATTAAATTGTCAATGGTTTCCCTCTATACCCAATACACAACTCAGATGGCCAAGTGAAGTTTGCTTTGCAATCATAGTATCTTGTGTTTCATTCCATTGCTGACCTCTTGGTCAAAGTCCTTTGGATTACAATTGAAAGGATCAGCCTTGTCACATTGTGCCATGTTAATTCTGCTTGAAAATTCTGTTTGGAATACATGTATTCCACTTACATGCTAACTCAATAGGTTGGCAGTTCAGTTGAATAAGTATTAACGAAACTGATGGAATATCCATTTATACACAACCCATTTAACCCTTTAGCATTGAGTTTACTGTCAGGTGTAAAAAAAATTATACAAAGACAGAATAAAGCTAACAAACGTTGCTCAAACAGCTTGAAATGGCAGCCTAATCTTCCTCAAGTCTTACCCGACAGTCTTAAAAAAAAAATTGAATAGACCAAGATATACTATACGCCATACAAAGTTGGATTGGCTGTAGTTGGAATTAGGTCAATATTGACTTTAACCTACTTTTAATTTGCTAAAACAAAATATCAATTTTTACTTATTCTGATCTCCTCGAGGATTTTTCCAATTTTTGTCCATTTCTAATATTTCAGAAGGTGGTTTTTCATTTTTCTGTTTGCTTGCATTTTCATTTGAATGATCTTTGCTTCCTTTGTCTTCTTTGTTACTTTTATTAAACCTGGGAAAATAAGCCACAAATAAAATCTTGTACTTTCCAATGAATGTGTATTTAATAATGTTATAATAGACATTTTCAATGGCAAAATAGACTAATATTTAATAAACATCCTAACAGCATCTATTATTTTGAGTAGACCCTGAAATAGAATATGTAACCAATAGATTTTAAGCATAGAAGATTTAAATTAATCTCAATCAATTTTAATAAAAGCATAAATTATATTAAAATACAATTTCAAAAAACAAAAGAAGTTAAACTTCAAATAACTTTTACGTAATATTTTTTAATTGAAAATAATCATAACAATAATATTTATTAAGTGAATCTTTTGTTATTATAAAAAGGTTATATCATACTTGAAAATTCCTTTAAAAAATCCACCACTTTTACGATTGTCTCGCTCCTTCTTCTTGCTTACTTTTGGTTGAGAATTTTCTTTAATATTAGGTGCATCGGTGTTTGAAATGGAAGTATAAATGGGATGTGGGGCATAATTTTGGCCCACAACTGAACCTGAATCACTGTTTTCTTCTTCCACTATAGGAAAAAAAAAAGTATTACATCTTTACAATCATCAGTTAATGTCTGTTTTCCATAAAATATTTTATAAAAGACAAACACACACACACTTGCTAACACGCTATTCTAAAAACAGCATGTTGGAATATATATGCTAAAGTTATATACATCATCATCATTTAATGTCTGTTGTCCATGCTGGCATAGGTTGGACAGTTTGACCAGAGCTGGTAAGCTGAGGGGCTGTATCAGGCTCCTCTCTGATTTGGCATGGTTTCTACAACTGGATGCCCTTCCTAATGCCAACCACTCCAAGAGTGTAATGAGTGCTTTTACACACCACTGGCACATCTTCCGCGACTATGATTTCACTTGGCTTGATGGGTCTTCTACTTAAACACAGCATATTGCCAAAGGTTATGGACATTTGTCAATGGCTCTTTGAGGCCCAACACTCAAAAGGTGCTTTTTATGTGCAAATGGTAAAAATACTTTTTCTAGTTTCCACTGGATTGGCCAGAAAATCTGTGCTTTTTTTTAGCAAAAATAAGACATTTTAAACATTTTCTTACAGACAGTGCACCCAATATGGCATTATTCAATGCAGCCTTCTTTTCTAAGATGGCAGGGTTTGAGTTGAGGTAATTAATAGCTATTTATAACAGGTTGATTGACCATGTATAGATTCTCTCATCAGCTTGAGTTCTCTTGTTGCCCTGTATACATCCAGATATCATGTGTATGTTTATGTATGTGCATATTCTAATATCATTACAATATATTAATATTTTAAGTCCTCAATTGTTATTATGATCTACATTCGTTTTTAAGAATTTTATTTTGGTACAAGTAAACCCCTTCTAGGTTCAAATCCAAATCCTATTGGGATGTACATTTGAACTTAAGAATAAATGCTAGTGTTCAGAGTATTTTCAACATCTTACTGTCCTTGCTTTCATAAAAAAATATTTCGTCTTTAGTTAAACTGGTTTTCTATTAAAATTCTCTTAGGTATAGAATAATAAACAAAAAGCACATATATTTACCAACACAACATTTAAAAATAATTGGATTCCTATTAAAAAGAGATGATGAGCGATGGCTAGAAGGATATTGAGCTTAACTTGATAACCAGCTGATCTAGCAAGCGGGGCCTCATATCAGTGAGGGGGGCCGGTGCGCATTGATGCCGTCGAGAGGTAGGCCCCCGCAACGGCGCGCATTCTCTCCTGATGACCCCATACACTTTCTGGCTTCCGGTATACAGAGCTTTTGACTGGTAGCACTTGCATGAGCAAGTTGTTTGCAAGATATCAATATGAAATTGTATACAGTGAATAACTTACAAGTTTCCATATTCTGTGAAAGATGAGGAACTTCATAAGATCGGTCAACAGCTGCACGAAAACTCTCATTGCACATATGAGCTCTGTTAATTCGCTCAGCTGCCCAAAATGGTGGCGCAGCATTTTCAAAAACATCAGGTGTTGGTAAACTTTCCATAGAACTGGAACGTTTTCTCAGACCCATGTTTGGTTGAGACATTCGAGGTGACACTACAAAAATAAAGAACATTTTTTTAGAATGAATTAAACACAGTAGTTTATTTAATGGTTTTTTTATTCAAAAGTGTAGCATTGATATTCATATTATCATATGTGTGTGTCAATTTTGAAGATAAAAGCAACATTCATTTATTAAAGTTGAATGAAGTATTTTGAACACTTTGTTAATGTTGGAAAAGATAATTTAGAAAAAAGTGATGGAAAACAGTTAAATGGAGAAGGAAGATTTTCTTATTTCTTTATTACCCACAAAGGGCTAAACAAGGACAGACAAAGGGATTAAGTCAATTACATTGACCCCCAGTGCATAACTTGTACTTAATTTATCGACCTTGAAAGGATGAAAGGCAAAGTGGACTTCGGTGGAATTTGAACTTACAACGTAAAGACAGATGAAATACCGCTAAGCATTTCGCCTGGCGTGCTAACGTTTCTGCCAGCTTGCCGCTGGAGAAGGAAGATTTTCTGTCATACTCACACTTCAACAACGAAGCCACTAAGCAGGATGGGATATGAGATTAAACAATCAGAAGGGTTTGTAATGTAACAATATCAATACAAATCACAGTGGGAGGGATTATGTCACATATCGCCTAGAGGCAAAACTTTTGTTACCAGGTGTAATTACTGAAGTATGAAATAGCTGGAAAAGAGAGAGACAGAGGGAGAGACAGAAAGAGAGTGTTATAACCCAATTAATTAGAAACTGATTTAAACTAGATGAGATGCAGTTTGGTTTCATGCTGAGGAGAAATACTTAGACAACTGCAGAAGTATTATATTTAATATTTGTTGACCTGAAGAAAGCCTGTGACAAAGTCCCTCACTCTGTGAATTGGTGGTGGTCTCTGAGAAAGATAAGGGTAGATAAATGGCTTGTGAAAGCCATAAAAACCATGTACAAGGGTGCTGTCAGTAAAGCAAGAGTCAACCATGAGCTCAGTGATGAGTGGAAGGGCTTGATGCTCAATCTCCTATTTGTCTATCTTCTAGGCCATAACAGAGGAATTTAAGACCAGCTGACTCTAGGAAATATTACATGCTGAAGATCTCATTCTCATAGTAGAATCTGTAATAGAATTAGAAAAGAAATTCCAGGTGTGGAAGCAAAACCTGGAATCAAAGGACCTTAAAGTTTAACTTAGCAAAGACCAAAATTCTAGTAAGTAGGGAAACAGGATTTTACTCTCTTCAGGTAATGACCCTGCTTGATATGGGGAAAAAGGTGTAGGCAGAAACTCCACATGGTGTACCCAGCACAAGCAATGTATGACCAAGAGGTGCTGTTGAATCACAGGAAGACTAATGGAGTGTTTATATGCGTAGGATGTGCAGGAGCAGTAAACACTAAACACAAACAGGAAATAGATTTTCTTAAATGTCCTGGAAGTAGTAAAGTAGTTTCTGTTACCTAGGTAACAATGGAGGAGGGTGTTTTGAAAGTGTAGTTGCTAGACTAAAAATAGGACAAAATTCAGAGAGCATAACCCCTGTTAGCAATAAAAAGATTTTCTGTCTTTGAGTGAAAGGCAGATTGTATAATGCTGGTGTATAATGGAGCTTATAGAAGAATACATGGGATGAAGTAGTGGAAGCAGATCTCATGATGCTATGCATCACAGAGATGACAAAGGACTGAGACAGTTGGCAACTTGTGCTCAAGAAGACCCATCCACCACAACATAAATGAGGTCCTAAATACATTGTCTATACTTATATGTGCTTGGCCCTGCCCCCATATTCACTCTGTCCCATCAACCATTTGCCACAACTTATTTCCTTCACTTCCTTGCCTTCTCCCAACATTCATCCCTCCTCAGCACATATTCCCTCATCCTTTGTGCTACCAGTTACCCACTCCTGGGACTGCTGCATACCTCATTCCCACCCCTTCTCACAATATTTTCACCCATCACTTCCTTTCTCTACCTTCACTTATCCCTACCTCTCCCTTGCCATACTTCATCTTAAAACCTCACATCTGCTGCTATCATTTTCAATGCCCTCTCACATCCACCATCATGCACCACTTACTGCGGCCACCTTTATCTACCTCTACCTATCCCTCCTGCATCTTGCTAATTGTATTCTACTTCTTGATCTACCATCCCTGAGTCATTCTATATTTCTTATCAAGCCACACTCCCAACTATGTTCATCACACTACATTTACCATCACCTGATCTCTAATCATCTGTTAACCTCATATTCACACTCTTATAACCCCACCTCACTCATCATTCCTCTTTCTGATCTATTGTTCATATTCTCTTTTGTGTTCACCTCCTTCAGGGTTTACACTGGCAATCCCATCACTTTCACATTATCTTCTTCCCACCCTTAGCTAAGCATATTCTCGATAGCAATACACTTGCACTTGATTTGCTATTATACTTCAACCTCTAAACTGTTAGCATAAAGCCCCCCCCCAATCACAATTACTCCTACTTAGTCAAGGGTTTTATTCCTTTCTTTTCTTATCTCACAAGTTACTTAGTGACCTCACTGGTGTCAGTGACATGGAAAATGTATACACAGTAAAGTGGTTGGCACTAGGAAAGACATTCAGATGTGGAACCTATGCCAAAACTGACATTAGAGATCAATGCAGTCCTGTGGCTAATCAGATCCTGTCAAACTGTCCAGCCCATGCTAGCATTAAAAAAATGTATGGTAAATGATGCTGCTGCTGTTGAGGAGGAGGCTAGCTCTGTACCTTCCTAGGATTTACATAATAATTACTAATATTTTGTAGCCTGAACACTGAAAAACAGGAAAATAATGTGAACAGAATTCAACAAATATATACACATATAACTTGAAGCAAATTTTTAAAGGTAGAAAAAATAAATGATGTATCACTGATAAAATCAATAAAGTTTATAAAATTATGTAAAATATAAATTGGTTAGCATGCCTAATAAATAACTACATCTACCTTATTACAAGTGCAATTATTTTTTTTATATAAGCATGCATCAAGACAACATTGCAAATAATGCAGCTAATTAAGAAAAGAATATAACCAGTTGCATTATTAAATCCTATAAAACAGATTCAGTCTATTGAGAAAACATTGCAACAGAAAATAATGTTCTTTGAAGAATATTTGAATGAGCTGACAGTGGTGTTTGATACAGTAGAATAATTTACAAACATTATGTTACTGTTGGTTAAAGTACTTTACTATTCATATCAATGTAATTTCATTCATGGAGAATTTGAAATGATTGTCATTCTTTCAAGTATTGACCTTATGAGTTTTTTTTAGACTTGTAAAACGAGTTGATATTGGAATGTACAAAACTCAAAGTATCAAAATCAAAAGAATTAAAATATATCACGAAAAGGTGAAAACCATGTAAGTATTGCAGGAAAAATATAAATGCACTACTTCAACTCAAGAGAAATACTGACAAAACATACACAAGGAGCTACCATGAGACATAATTTTATAAGCAAGATATCAAAACTTTATCAAAATCAGTAACTGACAAGCTTTTAAACTATAACTAATAAAACTTTTCTGAAAGATGAAAAATTCTTTTGTTTTGCACTATTCAAAACCAAGAAGAACAAGATCAAGAGTAATCCCGAATTTAGGAGGAATACCCCTCAACAATCCTGAATTTAGGAGGAAGACCCCTCAATAATCCTGAATTTAGGAGGAAGATTACTGGGCAGATTTATGGGAACTGGAACCATTGCATATCTCCTTTCTGCTAAGAGCAGTGTATGATATGCTGGGGTATGAGGAAAAACCAGCTGTGCAGGCACTGTGGGGACAGGAGTGCCTTGACATCCTCTCAAGGTATCAGACAGCACTCAAACCAAGAGAGATATACCATGGCAAGATACTAATAACACTCACTAACACCCGAGAACAGAAGAGATGCAAGGAACACCAAATAACATCAATCAATTTCATGATGTCAGCCATAGCCAGACCAATAAATTATTTATTATAAAAGCACTATTGTGGGATATGAGGGTAGGTAGTTGCCCAAGGTCAGCCAAACAACTCTTAAAGCCAAATGTAGTTTTGTGGTCTGAAGAGGTGAAAAGATCTTGAAGCTTTTGAATTGAAGAGAGCAAATATCAAAACTTTTTGCAAAATTGTAAAGAGAAAGGCTGATAGGTAACATTATTCCCAGTTGAGGTAGAGTGGAAGACAGCTGCTTGCAGGATAGAGGCAGTAGTAGAAAGACCCTCTTACAGCTTATGGAGCAACAGAGAGGAGCTAAGCTGTGAGTTAGGAGATGGGCAATGATAAGACCATTACTGCTGATTCATGAATGAAGCATAAAAATTGAAAAGACAGGATGTTCGTGGTTGGAATGATAATAAACTGGTGCTAAATTATTACTATTAATAACTCACATAGGTCTTAATTAAAGGTTTTTTTTTTTTTTAGCTAAACAATAACAAAAACAACTTTGTGGTGGGTGCTTTATCACTTCTACTTACTGAATATCTAACTGAACATTATTTTGGGAATGAAATTTTTCGAGAAACTGATAGACTAAAGGTCTAAAAGGTTATCTTCATCTTTAAACATGTAATGCGAGTTCAAAATCCTTCCAAGACTGACTTCAGTTTTTATCTTCCCGTATCAATAAGTACATAACCTAATTTACCTCAGTACAGGCTAACCCTACCCCTTTTTCACAATTTGCAGCCTTGTCTTGATGTAAGACACCATAATTATTGTTCTTGTGACAGTGGTGAATAATGGAATCAGTTGTGATATTCAAAATACCTAATAGTATTTAGTCTACACATTATTGTTCTGAGTTCAGTTAGATATTGGGGGTTGAATGTAGAGTACACATTGATAGAAGAGGCAAAGTACTTGCCACATAGAAAAGAAAGTAAAACAATGCAATCAGGTTGATGTTTAGATTCATATTTACAGTAAAAAAAAATGCTAATTTGTAATCAAGACATAGAATATGTAATAACTGTTTCCAATTCAAACACAAGTTCAGCAATTTTGGGTGCTTCACTTGTACATTATTTTATTGACCCCCAAAAAAGGATGAAAAGCAAAGTTGACCCCAGTAGGATTTAAACTCAGAATGTAAAGAGCCAGAAAAAAAATATCATGGGGAATTTTTTCCAAAACTCTAGTTTCTGCTAGCTTACCATTCTTAGAATGTGTAATAAATGAAATAAGCTTGTAATAGGAGAAATATGGGGATGGAGGACAAATTTAAAAATGAAGCTAATAATAAGAACCAAAAGTTGTATGAATCACATCTAAAATTGATCTATCTAAAAAGAAAACAAAAAAGAAAATTGTTTTAGTTAGGAGAAAGGAACAGTGCCCATGACCTTTGAAGGGTCTAAGGCTATAGAATAGCTTAGATATAAATAAATAGTGGAAGAGAGTTTCAAGCAATTTCATAAAACAAAATTAAGACCAAGAGGTGGAAATAAAGAAATGGACTAGTGTAAGATGTAGCATACATACTGTTGTCATGCAATGTGTTGCTCAGGTTACTTTTGTTGCCAATTAGGGACTCCATGGAGCCAGCACGAACCAGCACTCCCTGCTTACCACCTGAAATGTCATTTGTAATACAGTGCATGCATGTGGTAAAGTGAAGGAAAAGGCAGCAATTGTAGTATAAAGAAATCAATGAGAAGTAGTGTGCATTATTAATATCTAACAAACAGCCATATCAAATAGAACTGAACAATCATGGAATAAGATTACAAACCATCATCTCTTTACATTTTTAACTACTTTTCAATCTATTCATCAACATACATTCACAGATACACATGTCTCTATGCATGTATGTTTATATATTTATATTCTTTAATTAGTGTCTGAAAACTGGGTGCATTCAAATAACAGCCTAAATCTTCATCAGCTGAGACAATAAATAAAAGGAATCCAAGTTTTTCAAAGATAAATTAAAACTGAATGTAACATTGTGTGTTTGTGTTTAATGATTTCAATGATTCTATCATTGTGTTAATTTTTATGGAAGTTCATATTTAATGATGGGAGAATTATATTCACCTTAACTACAATATCAGTGACTTATAAAAACACAGGTATGAAACTCTCTTTTACTTGTTTCAGTCATTTGACTGCGGCCATGCTGGAGCACCGCCTTTAATCGAGCAACTCGACCCCGGGACTTATTCTTTTTGTAAGCCCAGTACTTATTCTATCGGTCTCTTTTGTCGAACCGCTAAGTAATGGGGACATAAACACACCAGCATCAGTTGTCAAGCAATGCTAGGGGGACAAACACAGACACACAAACATATATATATATATATATATATATATATACACACATATATACGACGGGCTTCTTTCAGTTTCCATCTACCAAATCCACTCACAAGGCTTTGGTCGGCCCGAGGCTATAGTAGAAGACACTTGCCTAAGGTGCCATGCAGTGGGACTGAACCCAGAACCATGTGGTTGGTAAGCAAGCTACTTACCACACAGCCACTCCTGCGGCTATAACGGCCTAAATTTCATCAGCTGAGACAATAAATAAAAGGAATCCAAGTTTCTCACAGATAAACTAAAACTGAATGTAACATTGTGTGTTTGTGTTTAATGATTTCAATGATTCTATCATTGTGTTATTTTTATGGAAGTTCATATTTAATGATGGGAGAATATTTAATGATGGGAGAAACTGGCCAGAATTCAAGTATAAATGTGAAATCAGTTTTTATCTGTTTATATTTTTTACATTGAAATCGGTTAAATGAGTTAGTTAAATATTCTTTGAACCTTTAACTCATTGGACGACCGGCAATGAGTGTTGTAAAGTGATTTAAAACAAAAAAAAAATGCAATGTGTTTTCCATCACTGAGATAAAATGCATTTAGCATTGCAAGCTTGCAAGATACTAATTATAAAGCACACTTGCTGAAGCTTAAGTCTACAGCCAGACGTATGGAAATGCTACTGTGTTGATGAAAGGCTTGAACTTTTAGCTAACAAACTGCTAAAAAGTCAAGTAATCAGGCAATCTTTAAAGTAATATTTTCATATTATCAATTATTAGTGTAAAAGTGCATGGCTTAGTGGTTAGGGTATTCAGCTTACAATCATAAAGTTGTGAGTTCAATTCCTGGTGACATGTAATGTCTTTGAGCAAGGCACTTTACTTCACATTGTTCCAGTTCACTCAGCTGGTAAAAATCAACAGCACCTATATTTAAAAGGGGCCAGCCTTGTCACAATTTGTGTTATGCTGAATCTCCCTGAGAACTATGCTAAGGGTAGACATGTCTGTGGAGTGCTCAGCCACTTGCATGTTAATTTCACGAGTAGGCTGTTCCGTTGATTGGATCAGTAGGAACCCTTGTTGTCATAACTGATGGAGCATCAGTTATCAGTTATTAGTAGTGAAACTAAAACTACATTTTTCAACCGATTGTAAAGAAACCAATAGTTAATCTAATGTAAATGAAATGGATATAGTCCATCTCTCTGGAATAAAACTAATATTTGTATTGAAAATTGCAAAAGAATTGCAACATCTCTATTGATTTAAATATATCTTAAATAAAAAAGTTATACCGAGTTGTTTATATTCTTAAAATATGTATAAAACTGAGAATTCAAATCGTCTTTCATACCAATAACCATTGTAACAAATTTCAAAATGCGTGTGCATGTGTGTGAGAGAGAAGTAGGGAGAGAGGGGAGAGAGAGAGAGAGAGATAGAGAGAGTAAGCAAGTGTGTGTGTTTGTTTTTGTATGCGGGCACAAATTCATATATCAATTTATTATGCATACCTAAAGATGCAGTGAAACCAAAAGCTCAAGTCTCTTTATCTCATCCTCAAAACAGCCCTGAATGCTAGATCAGACCAATGATTATTGAACAAACTAAGTGACATGGCTGTTTGTTGTTAACACAAAACACTAATGAAAAAGTACTGCAAAGGTGAAAACATAAAAACAACAGGAAACAATAAACTAAAATTCAAATTAAAAATGGTTTAGGTAGGATATAACAGAAAACTCTCGTCTATGCTTTTTGATATTGTCACAACATTAGCTAGTCTATTTGTGCTGTCATCACTTCTTACTTACAGAGCTGATGAAGTCTTATCAAATCGTTATTATAACCACCAAGAAACAAATCATGGATTTTGATAGAAGACTTGGATATTACTCGACAAATAGAGCAGCTATAAGGACAACAGATTACTGGAAAGTAAAATAAATTATCATTTGTAAAATAAATTATTTGATACTTCAAAATGCATAATTCTGACATGAGGTATTTACATCATATATACTGTTTATATTAAGTCAGACTGGTGTCCTCATCTTGATTGTTACTTTCACCACATTTTGGCTGTTGAACATTCTAGCCTTCTTCAGGTGTCTTGTGTTGAACTCAGCTGTTGTATCAGAATTTTGAACCTACCCCATTATTTGATCCACAGGAGTATACTGTCCTCATTCCACTCTGTGTTTTGTGACATTTCTTGCTTCAGTTGTTTTTTTTGTGAATTACCTTGGTGCTTTGCTTGGGCTTGAACTCAGAACTACTGGGTGACTTCATTACCCAACTTCTTTATCTACTATGCTATCTCTGTAGGCAGTGACAGTGAATTTTTAAAACTTATAAACTTAAAGTCTAAGTAATCTATTATAGCAATCTGCCTTTTTCTTTCTTGATTATTGGTTCCATATTGTATTCATCTCTGCACTTGGCCTGCTCAAGAGGTTGTTATGTTCTAATGTATGTACTGTTTCTTTAAGTTTTCTAAGTTCCTTGTGGTGTTCTCTATCATTTTGACTTCACACAGTTTGTGTGAAATAAACAGTACTCAAAATGCATTTCAGCAATTTCTTTTTTTAACATGAAGTTTCCTCATAATTCTTTGTCAATTTTAGGTAAATGATCAATTCTTGTGGAGTATAGTTAGTCAAACCAACTTTCAGTATGTAACTGCTACTTATTTTATCTACTATAGGAAACGAATATTTAAATTTGAACCAGTGAAACTTGAACGTAAAACCAAGGTACCAAACAGGTTATAGTAAAACAAATGTTTACAAAAGTCCCCTCACCCTACCAATAAAATTGGGAATACAGGAGCATAAAAAGAAAGCAAAAGAAGTTTACATTTAACATAACACTTTGTTTTTTCATAATTTCAGTGGAATAAAAATTTCATGAAATTCTTATTTTAATGTAAAATACTACATTTCCTATATTTTTTAATTGTATTATTTACATTTGACAGATATTTGTCCTCATCTTGTTTGTTGTTAACACAACGTTTCAGTTGATATACCCTCCAGCCTTCATCAGGTGTCTTGGGGAAATTTGGAACCTGGGTTCTCATTCTTAAGGTATTTTTCAATGTTATTATTATTATTATTATTCAGGTTACTGCCTGGAATTGAAGTTGGAATCTTAACCACTACACTATAGGTGGTTAAGAGCGTGGGCTACTAACCTCAAGATTCCGACTTCGATTCCTGGCAGTAACCTGAATAATAATAACAACAACATCAAAAAATACCTTAGGAATGAGAACCCAGATTCAAAATTTCCCCAAGACATTTGATGAAGGCTGGAGGTTATATCAGTCGAAACGTTGTGTTAGCAACAAACAAGATGAGGACAAATATGTCAAATGTAAATAATGTATGTAATTCCTCAACTCTCTATTGTATTATTTATTTATTTTTAAAAATTTATCATAAAATAATTTTATAAGATGAAATGAAATTGATTCCACCTCCAGCCTTTGTTTAATTGGAGATAGAAAACTAAAGAAAATTTTAACAGTGTTTCTTAGATTCTTTAACTTTCTAAATTGATACAATAAATTAGTGCCATGATGTGTACCTGATTTCTACTAAAGTCACAAATTCAAATTTCATCGTCTAAAGTTAGACACTTTGAATGAATTAACCAAATTATTGAAATTGAGGCTAGTACTGAAATTTGGGAACATTAACAGCTTTAGCTATCATTAACTGGAGAAGACTAAATGTGATACTTTGGGGGAAAGATGCAAATAAACAGAATTCAAAGAATTAAAAATGTGAATAATCTTATTTTCATTTCAGTTAACTACTGTAAAAACCCACGTAATTTACGCACTTTAAAAAAAAAAATTAAACTAAACTTTAGGGGCTGCATAAATTACATGAGTAGATCTTTTTTAGAATTTTTCCCTGTAAGTTTGGATTTACTCCCTAATATCATTATTATATATATATACATATATATATCAGACAATATATATATATATATATATATATATATATATATATATACATTGCCCCAAATATGAACATTGAGCAAAATATGGACATCGAATATTTATAGATATAAATTTAGGAATTTATGTAATTTCAGTTAGATTCTTTACTTATGATTAAGCTTGCTCTAATGAAGCATTTTCGTAAAACCTTAGCAGTTATAAATATTTTCAGTTGATATTTTTCGTCAAATATTTAAGCAGATATGTCTATCAGACGAAGCATCATTACATACTTAAATGGATTGGATTATTCTTGAAAAACTTTGTTTTATTAATGAAGCAGAAACAGCTGTAATTTATAAGATGTGTCATTTGTTTGTATAAAATATTTAAATTGAATTGAATTTATAATTGTTCAATTTATTGTTTTGTTTTCCATTTCTTATATATTAATAAACTGTATGTTTACTTTTTATTTACCTATTGGAATAACATTGTTATTGATATAAGTAATATAAACCAGTAAATTCTTCCGATATTTAATATCCCTTAGGTGAATTTTACATCTAGCTAAATTGTTGTATATATATATATATATATATATATATATATATATATATATATATTAATTTACCAAGGACATTAATAGAATAATTATAGATAAAATTACCAAGGACATTAATAGAATGGACGGAGTCCTGGTCCAGTCCGACAAGACCAGGAACACATACAAGATGCCCATTAAGCAGTACCTAGATTTACTCGGTAAGAGATCAAGAAAAATATAGAAAAAAAAACCAATTGGAGTACCCTGAGGAAGGTAAACTTGGAAATTAAGGATATAATATTTAAACACCGAATTCAAATGAGAACTCAGCCGCTTAGCCCCAAGCAACCCAGATTTATAGTGAGGGACCATAAACCTAACTTCCACACCAACCCAGCGCTAAGACTCATATGCCCTGCTAGATCTGATATCGGGATAATCAGTAAGTACATTTTAGATAAATATATCCCTAGTTTAGTAAACAAGCTGAAGCTCAGCCTCTGGGCCAACTCCTCGCAGGTAGTGAAGTGGTTCTCTTCCATCCCCATAAGAACCGTACTAGGTTCATTCAGTTTGATATCGCCAGCTTCTACCCCTCGATTAACCCTAGTGTGCTAAATAAGGCCCTCTGCATGCTCACAACAAGGCAGGCCTCACCAGAGAAGAGATAGATATCATTTTAGTTGCCAGGAAATCGTTTATTAAGTTTGATAATAAGCTGTGGATCCGTAAGGATACTCCCAATGAATTTGATGTGCCTATGGGTAGTTCGGATAGTGCGCAGATAGCCGATTTGGTCGGAATATATATTCTCTACGAATTGTCCGATCAATTCCCGGAAATCGCGGGCGGCCTGTATCGTGACGATTGTCTGTTTTACCTGCAAAACACCACGAACAGAATAGTGCAGAAAACTAAGAGCAGGTTAGCTAGGTTTTTTAATAGAATGGGCATGAGTATAGTTTTTGATAACGAACTCACCAAGGCTAATTTCCTAGACGTTACACTTAACCTTAATAGCGACTCATACTGCCCTTACCATAAGCCTTCCACTAATTTGAAGTATGTCAGTGTCTTCTCAAATCATGCCAAAACCGTAACAGACAATTTGGTTAAAACATCTCTCTAAGATTGTCTGGCCTGTCCGCCAGTGCCGATATTTTTATGCAGAAAGCGGATTTTTATAACGCCGCACTATCCAAGGCCGGTTATAGGCAGAAGGTAATTTATATTGATCCGGCCCTTCCGATGCCATCATTCGGTCATCAGGATAGGGCCGTATATAATAACATTAACATTTTAAGTAAGGACGGGAGCGCGGCGGATACCGGGGTAGTCGCTCCCGCTTTTAATTTAGCGAACAAGGATAATTATCGGTCCGGGAGGTCTTACACTAACCCAGACCCGTTATTCATCCGAGAATCACCCACCCAAATGCGAGAGCTGGCGTCCCGACCCATCACACTGATAGGAATAAGCATATATGGTTTGTAATCCCCTTTGGTAAGCAGATTAGAACTAACCTCCCCCTCATGTTTAGACAAGCCATCGCCAATAACTTCCCCAGAAATTCCAAATATTACTCCACGGTTAACTCACATAAAGTTAGGATAGCTTTCTCCAACACTAAAAACCTCGCCCAGATAATCGCCTCCCATAATAATAGGCTACTTACTAAGACCCTATCACCTTTTCCGGAGGCACAGCCTCTTCCGCTCCCGGCTTAATGCTCAGTAGGAATAATTAGTAGTAATAATGATATGAGAGCCAGTACTGTGACACATAATCTCAGCTCCAGCCAGGGAGTACCCACTAGGGGTATAGTTATAAATAGGGGTGTTGTGGTTGATGGTAACAATGGGAGTAGGGTAGAGAGCCCCTTAGCATCCCCAGCATCATTTCCCGCAATAGCAGTACCACGGGCAGTAGCAATGACAGCACTCTGATAGATAGTGGAGAATCAGGGTTATTCCTATAGTTAATAGTGACGTAGTGGAAAATTAGTAGTAAGCGGCTGCAGGTCTCGGACGAATATAGTGACAGGAACGCAGTTCTAATTTCAGAAACCAATCCTAGCAGAGTAAGATTCACGTCGGCGAACTCCAAGATCAAAACGCGCCGTCTACCAATGCAAGGTTTACACGGACTCAGATGCCTTCACTTATATAGGGGCATCGTCCTCAAGATTGTCTTTGCGTGTCTCCAACCATTACGCAACTTTTCGGGACGTGAACAAGCGCCAGACCACGGGACTCAGTAAGCTAATATGGCGACTGAAGGATGCGAACTTAAGCTATAGGCTGGAATGGTCAATTTTGTCGGTGGCCCTCCCATTTGATAGGGGCAGAAGACAGTGCAACCTTTGTGTCTCCGAACTCTTCCATATTTTGTTTGCCAGAGGCCGGATGGTAAACGGGCTCTTACAGTCGGCTTTTCGATGCCCCATTGGCGGCGTTACACTTATCTGGCCTTTAAATAGCGTTTATAAATAAGACCGCGGCACCCATAGCCCTTGGTAGCAAATTCTGAAATAGATTTTAAGATATCTACATTAACCACTGCAAGGGAAATTACTCTGTAGACAAACGGGGCTTGTTTTTTCACAGCGGGGGGTTTCCTTGTCAAGGTAGGCTTAGATGAACACACACACACACACATAAAACATAAAAAATATATATATATAATTTCTTTATTTTTTTTTTTCTGCCACCCACGGTTATCACGGCAGTAGCCACTGACAGCCGAACGATCAACGCACACACGTACACAAAAAATGTTTTCTACCCCTACGCCAACACCACATATATAGAACAGTATACACACACACACGTCTCTAAGTAGATTTTTTCTCGCCCCTTATAAAACATCCAATATTCTTTAAATAGTCAGAACTTTATTCTCGGTCACAAAGACATCTATACACCCTCACCCACATGTTTGACGATGCCTGACCTGTTGAATTCTTCAGCCCCGGTTCTCAACATACACTGATAAACAGTTTCGCCATGGGCTCTCTAGGAGCACAGTTCGATTTGTTTTTTGCTCTGCCTCTGTTCTGTTTTTGTTTTTCCAACGGATTTCCTTTTTTCTTCCTGAAGAGAAAGACACAATATGGTCCCATTATTCAATCGGATTTTGGTAATTTGTGCCTTTCGAAACACGTGTAGAATGAAATAAAAGATTTCTGTTCAATCTGCGTTCAGCTCCATTTCTTCAATTCACCAATAATGTTTTATATATATATATATATATATATATAATATACACATATATATATATTTATACACACACACACACACACACACACACACATATATATATATATATATATATATAATATACACACATATATATGTACATTATTATTATATATATATATATATATATATATATATATATACATATACAGCTATCGTCTGCTCACAATTTGTGAAATAATACTTCGGTTATTTCTGGTTAATCTCAATAAAGTTACACGGAGACACAATCTCCTACAGTTACGTACACATACAAACACTTAAACACACAGTCTCATACAGTTGCTTGTATGCACACACACACACACACATTCAGATACCAGCAGACAATCAGTGTCATATTTCTCATTTACTTATTTTTATTGGAACGCTAACGTTGAGGGAAGAGGAGGGTATGGTGAGTGAGTAAAGCGGACTGGCATCACTGAAGGAAGGGTATACCGAGTGAGCAAAACGGATTTCATTTATATAGAAGACAACACAAAACGCTTTGTAATTTAACAGCTGTTAATGTGATACCTGTTAAACAGAAATTATTTTTATTTAATGAAAATTTAATCAAATCTAATCATAAGTAAGTTATGCTAAATACTACTAAATTGAAAACCTTTTTTCCCTGGCCATATTGGCAATTCTGAAAACTTTTGGGTGTGAATTTTACATGAGTGGAAGCTATTTTTAACAATTTTTATCCTGAAAATCACCTGCGTAAATTACACAGGTGGAAAATTACATGGGTTTTTACAGTTTATGTGCAACAAAATGTGGCCATGCCTTCTGAAACTGATGTAATTTTGTCATCATTTTTCTAGATGTAAAAAAACAACAAACGAAACGAAAATCTAAAGAATAGCAAGCTATATGTTTATAATGTTAGACCAATACTAAACTGTACCTAATATTAGTGACATGCAGGCCTCTTCTGACTTCACACGCCTGTTATCCTTTCACAAATCAAATTAAATATTTTCTACAAAAAGTTGTGCCTTATAAATTTAATCAAATATGCAGTTTAAAGAATTTCATAATTTTAGAATTTCTTCTTTAATGAAAATCATATGACGACCATGAGAATATATTTAGCACCAAGTGTTAGTTTCATCGTTAAACTTAATTTTGAACTAGTAAAATGGCCTTAATTAGATTAAATATACAATTGTAACTGACTTAATGTTTTGTTTTTGTCATTTACTTTATTAAATTAATACTAAAATAACACCTCAGATAGTAATTGCTTATATTTTTTTGTAATAGTCTTTTGGATCCTAGTAATAACTTGACAAAATCTCATGGAAAGTGAATATCTGTAAAAAGTTAACTACAAATTATAGTTGCTTCTTTGTCACTATTTAGATAGTTTCACTTGTAAATGAAACATTATATTTTATAGAGGATAATGGTTCTAATAATAGTAACAATTTTTTTTTAAATGTATAAAATTGATATAAAACAAATTGTATTAGAAATGAATAATTTAGTAAAATAAATCGAATGAGCATTAACATAAAATATTGGTTATTAGTAAATAAAGACTGAAGGTATCAGTAAAATGTGATGAACTACTCATGCCAAAAAAACAAAACAAAAAAAAACCCTATCCCCCAGCTATCTTGCCATAGTAACTTAAGTACCTGTTGGATAGTGAAAAGATGCCACTCTACGACATAAAATCTCATCTGAAATAGATGTATGTTAGAACTATAAGTATAAAATACAATAAAATACAATACTGTACTAATAGTTTTAATCAAGTTATCTTTTATGTAATTACATTACTTGCAAACAAGATCACATTGAAAATCTATAGACTTTTCAGATATGGAAATTTTAAATACATATACTGAAATGCAAAAAGAACATTTAAATGATATAAAGTATATTAGCATACGTAATGTATCTATTCTCTGAAATTACAAGATTACTTATTAAAATAATAGTGCTAGCCAATCGAATATTAAATTAAAACAAAAATATATGTAAGCCAGAAGTTTAATAGTGGCATAGATTCTTGATAAGTGACAAAAGAATTGATGCAGTTTCTTTTTGAATATTAAGAATCAAACAGCAACAAGGAAAAGAATTGGTATATCAAAGATTTAAATTGAACTTCAAATAATTTTTAGAGATTACAAAATATTTCTTGTTGCCATGACAGTATCAAATGGTTGGATTCCTTGAAAATATTTCAGTCTTAAACTGTTTGCTGATCTTTTACAAAGCTTAAGTATGCTCTACACTTGAGTAAGCCTCACACACCTAGAACATCCAACAAAATTTGATTAATCAGTATTTGGATAAATTTAGTAACCATCATATTTTGGTGACCGTGCTTTTAAAGTAATTACCTATTTAAATCTGTTTTGACCTTTTAATGTCTATTTTTTATAAATTTCTGTATAAGTACTTATCAACTAACATTTTCTATTATTTAATTAATCCTCATCATTTTGACATACTGGGAATAATTTGCATGAATCTGCAGGTTGTCAGTATTTTTTGTCTTTTGCCAAATCTTCTGTGGAACCCAGCATCCTGAGATTTGACTTCATTACCATGAAAGTTCTTAAACAGAAACAAATATTCAGTTGGTTGGAACATAAAAACATGAATCTGACAAATTTCTGACTGACAAAAGCAGCATTTTTTTAATACTAGACTAAATTTTATGAAAATATTTATCTTAATGAAGTCAATAACTGTCTGATCCTAATTAACTATCTGATACCCATCTATTCTTCATGCAGAAAATGGAAAATTAATGTACTGAAGTTGAGTAAAAGCCCACAATCATTTTGAATTTCTAAAAGCTGATGAGGCAGGGAGTAACTCAACTATTCACCTGGTTTCTTTCAATAAAATATATTTCCTAATCTTTTAAAGAAACTGTTATTGTAATTCTGTAAGAGGAAGATCACAGTGCTCTAACTATAGACCTATAAGCCTTCTAAGTCATGTCTACAAGCTGTTTATAGGTATTAACAAAATGTCAATAGAATTCAATAAACCTTTCTACATAGCATTGACTTCATTAAGATCTTTGACAATGTACCTAAATATTTAATAGAAAAAGTGTAGCCAATTTAATTTGGAAATTTTACTAACATTAATAAGTGAATAACATAAATAAACAACGGATAAATTACTACAGATGTAAATATTCACCTGGAACTTTTCTGTTACTTTTGGCTATTTGGTAAAATTCTGTTTGACGAGCATCTAAGTGTCCTCGGCGTTTTTCTGACATACTCTGACGACCAAATGCTTCACGTTGGAATGCAAAATTAGGGTTTAAGTCTGGACTCAAAGAATCACTGAAAAGAAAAGTTGAAAACAATAGATAAATACATGAAACAAAAATGAAAAACTTAGCATTTTATTTAATGTTGTCATTAAAACTTGAAATAATGTAAATGAATTTATATCAATTTCTACTTTAGTAATTTTACAAGTCAAACATAATTTTATTTAAGGTAAAGTCTTCATTATAAAATGTTGAATGACATTGAGTCATAAATTCATAAAGCATAAAAAAAAAAACTGAATGGATATTGGGGATTTTGAAGAAAATATTTGTTCATCACTTACAATTCTACACCGTCGAATTTATCTGTTATGTGAGGATGCCAGTTGTCAGGACGATCTGAGGGATTGCGATACTGGTTTGAGTGATAGACTTCAGATGGATGAGATGTAGGATATGGAGGTGGTTGATTATCACTGCTTTTTCGATGAGGCTGAGGTAAACGTGAAATATTTTGGTGGGGTATTCTTGTAGGTGAATTTTGCTCTTGTTGATCATCAAAGTCTTTGTGATGATGATGTTTTGAATGATAAGAAAGCGAGGGATCCCCAACAAAAACTGGTGGGTATCTCTAAATAGGAAAAGAAAAATAGTTAGTTCTTTAAACCTTAATACTACAAGATTATTTACATAGACTATTTAACATTTAGGTGGTTGATCAGCAAAATTGTTAAGAAATCAGAAAAATGTCATGTGATATTTCATTTGGATCTATGTGTTCTGAGTTCAAATGATGGTAAGATAAACTTCCCCTTTCATCCTTTTGGGGTAGATTAAAAAGAAGTGGGATGAGCTATGGGTTAGCAACAACTTCTCAGCTCACTCAAAAAGTTTGTGATCTCGTTGCAGACATGGTGGGCATGGACAGACAGATGTACGGCATAGAAGGGGATGGACTAAGGGCTTAACAATTAGAAATTGTTCACAAACTGGTACTAAATTTCTATTATTAATAAATCCCATACACAGGTATGAAGAATCACTGCATAGGACACTTAACCACTTCAAATTTATAATATCAATTAGAAATGTTGATATATTCATATAAAAAGTGAAATGATAAAATAAGGAAAACGTTTTTTTTTTCTGTGAATCTAATAAAGGTGGGATGGCCAGTTTGAAAATTAGTGGTTATTGAAGACAAAATCAGCCGCTTTGAATGTTAGCAGGTTAAACCAAAATACCAAAGGTCTTTAGACTTCTGCTACTTTGGCTTAACCTGTTAATAACAGAGACAAAAATCTAATTCTGTCTATTCACTGTCACTTGATAAAAGAACTAGGCAAGGTTTTTATGTGATAACATTGCTGACCATAAAATAAAGAGATATTGAACTGATGCACAGTAATACTGAATAAAGGAAAATTCAAAATATTTAAAGAAAGAACTGGCCTGAATTTATTTAGGATAAACTTATATCAACTTTTCAGAAATTTTCAAACCAGATTATTGATTATTTTTATATATTGAGATGATAATGATTGAATAAGTTTTCAGATTTTGATATTTAAATGTATTTTTTGAACAAGCATAAAAAACTGCAATAATTTAAGAATAAAATGTCTTTTGTAATGATCAATTAATATTCCTTCAATGATTCAACTTATAGTTCATTGACTTAAAATCTATAGGTGGTGCTTGAAACGGTTCACTAATAATATGTTGATTAGGAGAAAACCACATCTCTTACAAAATTCTCTACTTGAGCATGCAATTTGGTAAACTTGCATTTAATTTTCTATTAATTTATTAGAAGAAACAATCTGATAATATAGTACAGATATATATATAGGGAATATCAATCATTGTAAAGGTCCTATGCTCATGAACAATTCAAAACTCATATGTTAATTAAAGTGCTTTCCTTTATTCTATTTGGAAAACGTTATCTCTCATAGGGTGTAGTGGAATGATTTCAGACAGGGAAAGCATCTAAGCAGAAAAATAGTTGTTCCAAGAACTTCTATCCACCTTCAGGTGAAATACACAAACATTTATACTTCTTATAAAATAATATCCAAATTAAACATGAGCAAGAAATTAAAAAAAATATAATTTATTTATATAGGCGCAGGAGCGGCTGTGTGGTAAGTAGCTTGTTTACCAACCACATGGTTCTGGGTTCAGTCCCACTGCATGGCACCTTGGGCAAGTGTCTTCTACTATAGCCTCGGGCCGACCAAAGCCTTGTGAGCGGATTTGGTAGACGGAAACTGAAAGAAGCCCGTCGTATATATGTATATATATGTATGTGCATGTATGTTTGTGTGTCTGTGTTTGTCCCCCTAGCATTGCTTGACAACCGATGCTGGTGTATTTATGTCCCTGTCACTTAGCGGTTCGGCAAAAGAGACCGATAGAATAAGTACTGGGCTTACAAAGAATAAGTCCCGGGGTCGAGTTGCTCGATTAAAGGCGGTGCACCAGCATGGTTGCAGTCAAAATGACTGAAACAAGTAAAAAAAAAAAAAAAGAGATAGTATAGAGCAAGGTTTCTCAAAGTGGGTGATACTATCTCCTGAAGGTGGAGGAGGACAGATTGTGGAAAATTTTATAGAGTAATTGGGATAAAGGAGGCAGTAGGGGGTGGGAATAGATGCATCTTTTAATTGCTCTAATTTTCAAAAATATTTTAAAATTGTATTGTGTGGTAAAAATAAGGTGGTGAGCTAGCAGAATCGTTAGCACATCAGATGAAACGCTTAGTGACATTTCACCTGTCTTTATGCTCTAAGTTCAAATGCTACCAAGGTCGACAAAATAAGTACCAATTGAGTACTGGGGTCGATGTAATTGGCTTACTCCCTCTCCTGAAACTGCTGGTCTTGTGCCAAAATTTGAAACCAATATTATTGGTCAAAACATTATTTTGATGTAATGACTTATGTACAAGCAGACTTTTAATGCTGATCACTTTTTCGACAGCAATTTTTTGTGGTGAACTTAATTTTGCTGAATTGTAGTAAGGGGGTGGTGAAAGAATGTTAGTAAAAAGAAAGTGGGGTGGGGGCAATAGTTAAAAAGTTTGAGAGGCACTGATATAGAAATATCGACTTCAATAGGTCAAAAATTAAGGATGAAAACAAAAATGCAGACTAACATCATCATGGTCAAATAATTCATCTTCAATTAGTATAGCTTCTTGCTCAGGTGGGTTGACAGTAACAGATAGTAATCCTTGATCCGAATATGTTTTGGCCACAGAGTGTTTTGATTCTGAACTAGAATTATTGTTCTTACTCTCTGAAGTAGGTGAAATACCGTGATGGTCGAAGTAACTGCTTGAGTGTACTGCTCGATTATAGGAATCATTGTTAATTCCTTCATGGGTATATTCACTTCGTAGTCTTTCAACTTGTGGAAGAGGTTTATTTATTTCCATATTAGTAGAGTCAAAACTATTTACATCAACATTTGAATTTTTAACACCTTCAAATTTTCTTGGCTGCACTGAATTCTTTGTATGATTGTTCTGTTGGTTGATAGCATTATGATCAAGATTCCCATGTTCAATGGACTCCAGTTCGTCAGAGAAGCTATCTTTCTGTTTGTTGGCAGAAACATCAACCGAAGAATTTGATGATAATGGAGATACCACATCTCTTACTAAACGAGCAATGACTAAAGAAATTTTCCCATTAACTGGATCAATACTTCGCATAGTTTCTCGAAGAGTTTCCATAGCATCTTGGTTGGTAAGTCCAAGAAGGGAATAGCCATTGATTTCAAGAAGTTGATCATTGACTTTCAATCGTCCATCCTAGAGAACAGAAAACAAAAATACATTGATAATAAATTTTTGTGACATAATTTGAGAGAGAGAGAGAGAGAGAGAGAGAGAGCGAGAGAGAGAGAGAGAGAGAGAGAGTGTGTGTGTGTGTGTGTGTGTGTGTGTGTGTGTGTGTGTAAAATTATTTATATACCTAGTTTTTGTATTTGGTTTGCAAGATACTTGATGTGAATTTGCGTTGAAACAAATCATCTGTCTTGGGAGTTTCATTACACCAATAAAAACCAGTGTGCATGTTTATTATTCTTGGCATAATGACTCTCAAAACATAACTGTGTGTGTGTGTGACCTCTCTACACTTTGAGTTCAAATACTGTTAAAGTCAGTTTCACCTTTCACCCTTCAGAGTTGATAAATAAAGTACCAATTCCTGTACAGTAAGACTTGGAGAGGGATGGGCTCCACCAGGTCCAAAAATGCTCAAGACACACTGTATGTTATGACGACACCCATACAACTTCATCAAAGAGTTAAGGGCCCATGGCATAGTATAACCATGGAATCATCATCTTTTCAAATAAGGTAATAACTTCCTCATGGCCAAGCATGTTTTTATGGAAGACTGGAAACAATGGACAAATCTTGCATGGCAGTGATGCTCATTTACAACTGTTGTGTTATGTCAAAACAAGGACACACACACACACACAAACAAGCTTCTTTTAGTTTCCGTCTATTAAATTAATACACACTTTAGAATTTGGTCTTTAAAGGCAACCTTTCCAAAATGATAGCTCACAAAAGCAATTTATGAATCCAATTGCAGGAAATATGATAGCAAATAGAAGAATTAAGTCAGTAGAAAGTTATGAAACCAAATATTTTAAAATTGTCATTATCACCAACATCTTTTAAAATCTTTCTTCTACACTATCATGTGTTGGACAATTTGATAGGAGTTGACAGGCCCAAAGATTGCATTGTGTCTGTTTTAGAATGCTTTCTACAGCTGGATGCTCTTCCTGATGCCAATCATTTTACAGAGTATACCGGGTGTTTTTGTATGTCACTGGCACGAATGAGGGCATGACAACAGTAGAGAGGCAGTGGCTTTATACTTGGAGATTAGGGGTTAAGTATGAAAGAAGGGCCCAAAATAGAACAGGTTTTTTTGCTGTACATAGCTACTCACATTATAGAAGAGAGATTGGAAGTGACTGGGCTGGAGCCAGAAAAAGAGATAAAATAGTGGTGATGAAGTATTGGGGGCCCTCAAAATACAAGAAAGTGAATAGAAGTAAGGACAAAAGAACAGGGAGCATGAGTGGGTAGCAGTTGCAAGAATGTATGGGGGAGAGTCAAGGATGGTTTGTAATATTTGATTACAAAGCTGCAAAAAATATAAGGTATGGAATAATTAACTGAATGGTAGGCAAGATTGGATTGATGAATAGAAGTGGAAAGGTAGAGGAGAGTGGGTAATGACTGACAGTACAAATAAGGGTGAAGAGCAGTAGAATAGTAACAATATGGCAGAGAGAGAAAGGATGAGAAAGGAAACTGGTGTGTGGGTGGGTAACTTGCAAGGCTGTGAGAGGAGAGGTAGGCATAGTGTAAGCAGAGAGTGAGGGATGTATGATGGTGGAGAAAGAGATACAGTATGGTAGCACAAAAGGGTAACCAATATAAAATGTAAATGAAGAGGAACAACATTAAGAATGAAAGAAAGATAACAAATGAAATATGTAGTATTCACCTTATTTAATAGCAGCAAGAAAATACTGCACTTTGGCAAGTGATGGAGGGGGTCAATGATAGAAAGATGATGGGTGATGAAAAAGGCTTGAAAAGAAAATTGAACTAGGGGTCCTTATTCTGTGTGTGTATTGCTATATTTCAGGATTGGCATTTTTTTTTTGCCCAATAAACACAAGCACTATATATTCTTTCTTCACTCATTTATTACTGTTCTTAGTCCAACTCATGTCCATTTTCTGGAAATCTTTTGTCACACATCTGTGACCTCTTCAGTGACACTTTTTTGTCCTTGTGTATGCTCCTGCTCTGCTTAATCATTCTGTTCTTCTATGATGTGTTTCCTTATATGCACATGCATACACATGTCTATGTATTTCACATGTGTGCTTATGTGCGCACATATGCACTTTATGTTGTTGTTATCATTATCGTTGTTGTTCTTAGTGGTACTTTTACCCTCCCCCACCTACGTTGACTCTTCTGTTGCTGCTGTTCTTGACACTTCCTTTTGAAACTGTTCTTGAATCTTTCTGTGTTTGTATGTTCATTCATGTTGTTATTGTGGTTGTTGTTGTTGCAGCTGTTTGTGTAGGTACTGTGTGCATGTTTGTGCGTGTATATGGATTTGTTTACTATGTTATTTGTATCTGTGCCCTCTCTATATATTTTTGTTTACTTATTTACTTCTTATATTTATCATAAATTTGTGCATGCTTGTAAAAAGCACCCACTACACTCACGGAGTGGTTGGCGTTAGGAAGGGCATCCAGCCGTAGAAACACTGCCAGATTTGACTGGGCCTGATGAAGCCTTCTGGCTTCACAGACCCCAGTAGAACCGTCCAACCCATGCTAGCATGGAAAACGGACGCTAAATGATGATGATGATGATGATGATTACACTGTTTTATCTGTTCCTTATTTTCCTTTCTCTCTTCTGGCTTTAGTTGTTATGTGTGGTGTGGTGGTGAGGGGTGATTGTCCCATTTGTGTTTTCTGTTGAGGCTTGGTCTGTCTATTACTATGTGCGTGGCCTCTGTAATCTGTCTAAGTGTTGTGTCAGTTCTATGTGTTGAAAATACCTTAACCTATATGTTATTAACTGAGCCTTTCTTCTCTTTGAGCTCCCACCAGTGTTTGCCTATTTGCTTGGTGATGTCTCTCCAATGTAAGTTGTCTTATTTCTGCACCATCCCCCAGTACACCATAACTATAGACTACAGCTTACGGTGTACTGAGGGACAGTGAAGAAACAAGACAACAACTTACATTGGAGAGACAGCATGCAGCAATAGGAGAGCAAATAGGTGAACATTGGCAGGAGCTCAAAGAGAAGAAAGGCTCAACAGTGCTCTACTAACATGCTCAAGCAGAACATAGACTCATTTAATAACATAGAAGTTAAGGTATTATCGACGCATAGAACTGACACGATACTTAGACAAATTACAGAGGCCACACACATAGTAATAGACAGACCGAGCCTCAACAGAAAGCAAGAATGGAACAATAACACTCCTCACCATCACACCATGCAACATGACAACTAAAGACAAAAGGGAGAAAATATAAGGAACAGGTACAGCATAATACACATGCAAAAGACAAACCTATGATAAATATAAGAAATAGAAATAAATAAGTAAGCGAAAAAACTATATAAAGGGCACAGATACAAATAACATACTAAGTAAACCCATATACACACACAAACACACATACAGTAACTTCACAAATAGCCACAATATCAACAACATGGCCAACAACAGCAACAACAACCATGATCACAACATGAATGAACACACAAACACAAGAAAGATACAAAAACAATATCAAAAGGAAGGGTCAACAGCAACAGAAGAGTAAATGTTGATGGGAGAGGGTCAAAGTACCACTAAGAACAATAATGATAATGGTAACAACATAGAGGGCATATATACACACATACGCACACATGAGAAACAGACATGCATACACACACATGCACACAGATACAGATGCAAATGCATGCGTATATAAGGAAACAGCATGGAAGAACAGAATGGATTAAGCAGAGCAGGACCATACACAAGGACGAAGTGTTGCTGAAGAGGTCACAGATGTGTGACGAAAGATTTCTGGACAATGGTCATGAGTTACAATAAGATCAGTAATAAATGAGTGAAGAACATATATAGTGCATGTGTTTATTTGGCAAAATAAAGGAAAAGAAAAAAAAACTGACCATCCCAAAATATAACAATATCTGTTTCAACACAATTTCACACCAGGAATCTTGCAACACAAATTCATAAACATGTGTGTGTGTATATAGACAGATTTCTATGTGCATAAGTTTGTTTGGCACACAATCAAATCTCCATCAAATCAAACTATATCATCCTTAAAAGGGAAAAACCACCACATTGCATAATGAAATCCAACTCATACCAGGAAGGAAAACAGATGTTAAAGGACGATGATGATGATGATGATGGCACCTGAAAACAAAGACAAGATGGTCAAAGCTAAAATGCCTTTCATCTTAGGTCTGCTTGATCAGAGGTGATGTGAAGTCAATGAATAACAACTACTATAATATCAAATAAAAGAATGGTAGGTGACATGAAGAATGGGAAAAGATAATGCAATAACATAAATGAAACATATAAATGCTTACTTTAGATGCTGCACCTCCACTGATGATAGCTTTTATAAAAATACCAAGATCACGGTTGGTTCCAGACTCAGAAGGATTGGTATTGCCTTTAACACTAACACCAAGACCTGCAGAGCTAGTTTCATTGAGTTGAATATCAAGAACAATAAGTTCATGATTTTGGTTACTTGGATTTGGTGAAGTTTCTTTATTGTCAACCATAACAACAGGAGATGCAGAATGAGATGAAGTCTTATCAACCTGAAACACAAGATATTACCAACATCTAGAAAACCATGCTTAACCCTTTCGTTACTATATTTCTGACCAAAATACACCCCTTATGTGTTTCAATTAATTTCTAACATAATCATAAATTTAGTCTGGTTTCATTAAACAACTATAACTTTTTTATTCATCAATATATTAATGTGATTTTTGGAAGATAATTTAATGAAATGTTCTCAACCAATTCTATACTATAATTTTTGTTACAAAGTGACTCTAATTGCAGGTAGATACAGGTAAATTCAACAAAATATAAAATTACCAACATCTAGAAAACCATGCTTAAAATGCAGAAACAATTTGAAATGGCAATATGCCTCCAACAAAATTCAATTAATAAGCATAATACATTAATAGGAACAAAAGTGACAAATATAAGCACAGATATATATCATTCATAGATGGAATGACTGTTCCAGAAAGGAAAAAAAGTTGATTCTGATGTTAGCTGTACAGATATGAATGCATCAAAAATACCAACCACATGTAATGGAAACCAATGAAGTATCTTTATGTGGTCAATCAACCTGCTAAAAATGGTAGCCCAATATCCTCTGAATCACATTCTACCATCTTTTGTAATTTTTGGAAACTCTTTGATTGCAAAAGAAAGAAAAAAATGTGGTGGGAATGGATGATCATGGGTGAAATGTCAACAATGACAGCAGCAACAGCAGTCACTGCCACCCACAAGAGAGAAAAAGTGAGTTTAGGATGGCTGCTTTTTAAGATGCCTTTGAGTGCTCTCCATAAAAGCTGCTCTGGGAAATTTAGTCTATATTTACTTGACCCTTTTGATACCAACCCAGTTGAGACTACCCTTGGTTCTATGATAAAAGCTTTATATCTTAAAGTGATCTAAATTAAAACTTATCAAAATTTAACTTTAATTTATGTTACATACACCAGTTTAATGACAGAATTATATTCCTAAATTTTTCCTTATTTTCAAAATTAATCAAAATAAAAGCAATATATTTCAACCGAAATACGATGACAAAAGAGCTAAGCTATATTGTTAACTAGCACAGATACCTGGCATTGCTCGGGATTAAAATGGCATAGCTTTTTTTTTATTGTTTTACTTGTTTTGGTATAAACAACCTCCAGATGTTATAAATGTACAAAATATTAGAACGTTTATTATTTAGATGCTCTTTCTGGTATTAAACACATTATATACAGATAGTTTTCTCTATACATTTTAATGAAGGGTGATTACTTACATTTTCTCGGGGAGGTTTTGCTGGAGGCTTATCAAATTCTTGTCGAGATACTAGCAACTCCACATCATGACCCATTTTGGTATTACGAAGAATTGTCACAGCTTCTATCTGGCTCTTTCCTGTCATTTCAACACCGTCTACCTGTCATGAATAGTCAATTAAAATTTTTTTTCTTCAAATACACAATAAAGAAAGATAGGGGTAGTTTTCAAAAAACAAAAAAGGAAAGGGTCTTTTGCAAATAACATTAAAAAAAAAATCAAAATATAAATAATCCTAATTATTTTTTATAAAACTCAGCATTTTAAATTTAGCACCATTCAAGTGTCGATGTTATCAGTGCTGCTTCCTGTGTCGGTGGCATGTAAAGGCACCATTTGAACGTGGTCAATGCCAGTGGCATGTAAAAAGCACCCACTACACTCTTGGAGTGGTTGGCGTTAGGAAGGGCATCCAGCTGTAGAAACCTTGCCAGATAAGATTGGAGCCTGGTGCAGCTTCCTGGCTTGCCAGTCCTCAGTCAAACCATCCAACCCATGCCAGCATGGAAAGCAGACATATGATGATGATGATGATGACGATGATTATATATCTGTTAAACAGAAAATGCATATGCTTAACTATATTTCACATTCTAGGTAGTAATACTAACTTCAACCCTAACTTACGATTCACAGACAATTGTATATTTTCTGGTTACTTACCAAACAGAAAGCTTTCATCAGGAATACAGCCATTACCAGCTTTATGGAATTCTACATTCTTAAAAATCTTACCAAAATGTAAAATTCCCTAACATGAAACACATTTTCCCATTGATTTCTATGTTATAAACTAAGATAATTTCCAAGTGAATTGAAAGGAACAAACAAGCTTCTATGCACGTGTGTGTGTGTGTGAAATCTCTATATATATATATATATATAAATGGCAAAATGTCTGCGTGTGTGTCCTTTATACAAATCCACAATTTTTCAGTAAGAGGACTCGCACTTTCTATGGTCATTCAAAACCGTGGTCGTGCACATCTTTATATTTCCCCAGTCACCCTGCAAAGCCATTAAAAAATCAATAGAAGTGACTTTTTTGTGAATTTTCTATCCAAAACCGTTGCCGGGTCATAGTGCTAGTAAAAAATAAAAGAACACGAATAGAGTGTAGCTTTCTGTTCAAATTATGCAATATGCATTTCGATAGCTTGGTTGTTTATCTGTTTAGAGTGTATTACACAGTAAGAGATTACATAACATGAATTACATTATATGAACCAGTATATGATCCATTGTTTTATGTCTGAAATAATAATATGCTTCCTTGAATTATAGGTATGCATGCAAGAAAGAAATAAGTATAAGAAAAACAATATTGAAATAAAAGAAACATTTAATAGATCAAAATACAAATAAGTTTTTAACATCTACTTTCATAGAGCACATTGCCATTGCACTGTTGAACCTTCTGATATATTCATCATCATCATCATCATTTAGCGTCCGCTTTCCATGCTAGCATGGGTTGGACGGTTCAACTGGGGTCTAGGAAGCCAGAAGGCTGCACCAGGCCCAGTCTGATCTGGCAGTGTTTCTACGGCTGGATGCCCTTCCTAACGCCAACCACTCCGTGAGTGTAGTGGGTACTTTTTACGTGCCACCGGCACAGGTGCCAGACGGGGCTGGCAACGGCCATGATCAGATGGTGCTTTTTACGTGCTACCGGCACGGAGGCCAGTCGGGGCGGCGCTGGCAATAAATTATGCTTAAAATACTTTGCTTCTGATGTATTGCCCCTAAAGATGAATTTGGTACCTGAAGCAGTCAAGGAATATAAAACTGACAGTAAACAAAATAATCATTCATCTATTTTTCTGAAATGATTGAATAGAAAAAATTGAGATGGACAGTGTCTGTGAGATGTCTAGGTTACTTGTGCATTGGTGAGAGTTTGATAGGCAGGTGGGTAAGTAGGTAGGTAGATATTTAATTCATAGCTGAGGGTTTCATTTCATTCTGCACCTTGGCTATATCATCCACTAATTCCATTATATTAAACTTTTGTCATAAATCGTTGAATGTAGATTTATCTTCCTCATCAACTGCATTTATGAGTTACTTCAATGTTCCCAGTTAATATACCTTGAAGTTAGATATCACATTTTGTCCCATTGGCTAGAACAAAGAAGTTGTATACTTAGGGATATATTCCACTTTTAGGATCTTTTCCTTTTGAACGGCAGTTTGTAACATAATTTCTAGGTAACTAAAAAGTTTTAAACTTCATATACTGGTAGAATGTGTTTATAAAACATCATTTTCTCTTGGCTTTATTGAGAAAATTCTATAGGTTGTAACATATTTTGTCTTTAATTTCTTGCATTTCGGCAATTTTAACCAATCACTGGCGCCCATTTAGGTAAATAACATTCTGTGCATAATGAATATGTCCCTCGTTTAAGAAACAGATTGGGTTTATTTACATTTGTGAAGAAAAAAAGATACCCTTCCCCCACCCCCAACCCTAACTCTAACCCTAAATCTAAAATAGATTGAAATGCAATAGATTGATACTAGGGTTATAATTATGGGTGACAATTTCATACGACACTGCTAAGTTTTTTTTGTAAATACATTCTACCAGTATACGAAGTTTTAAATTTTTTAGTTACCTAGAAATTATGTTACAAACTGCCGTTCAAAAGGAAAAGATCCCACTTTTACATTATCAGAAATATCACTGGAGTTCACTGGCTGACTGAGTGCATTGTCTAAAAGGTGCAATGCTCTGTTGGAAATATTTTATCTGGCACTATACTTTTCTGTGGTAAGAAAGAAAAAAAAAGAAAAAAATTGTAAAGTCTTGGAAAAGGATTTGTAGTCACTTAGTCTTATAATTTGAACAACAAATCCAAATCAGCTTAAACTTAGATTTGGGAATGAACACAAGTAGAGACATTAATTTCATATTACCAGCAGTATTTTCCTCAACAGATGATCGTTGGAAGTTTTAAAGCCTTGTTTGAAATAAATGTATTAATAGGTGTATTATTCAGGTGGGGGAGGCTTTTTGAAAGCCTACTAGTAATAATAAATGTCTCAATCCTTTGGATGTAAAAGTAGGAGAAAATGAAAGGGGTGGAAAAGTGACCTACATCTCTGGTGTACAAGCATCCTGCAACATTAATTCTTAATTTCCCAGACTAACTGATAGCAGTCTCTGTATGAACACTAGCAGTTTTACAGGTCATTTTAATGTCCAAACTAAGGTACCTTCAAAATTTTCCAAACCAAAGTTTAATAGCAGGAAAAGGTTTTGCATCAGAAGTTGCACTTCTGCTTTCTGCATGCAAATTGTCACACAATTTTTAGCTCTCACTTGGATAACCACTGAGTTTATTAGCACATCATGTCCTGTCTGATCATTGATTAATCTATTTTAAACTTTGCTTTAAGCATCGATTTGGATCTATGAGTAAAATGGAAAAAAAACTGTCTGGACCTTTAACAGAGTAATTGGTTGAGCACTTGACCTAATTTAATATTTGTTGTTATATGTTATTCCAGCAAGCTTTAATATTTTTGCAAACTGACCAAACTGCACTGAAATTTTGTCACACATCAGGTTTAATGTCCAATGTAATCCTTACACAATTCCTTTTCAAATTAATTTTCACTTTCACTTGATGGTCTCTTTCCTATTAGCTTGAATAAGGGAAATGTAGTGTACCATTAGTAGTCAATTTCTAAAATAGTGACGATAGACAAGAAATCCACACCAAATAAGTAAAACAGGAATGTAATGATGTTCTGCATTAACAGAAAATATTTGCCTCGTTACTCTGGATACAAAAATATAAAAGAGAAAATGAAAGTAGAGAAGTGAAACAGAAAGAAGTACTGTTTGATTAAAGTCTGGTCAGTTGGATTGATGCATGTACAATGAAGGTAAGGATGGTTGGGTAGATGCTGACAAGTATGTTGAAGATCAATAAAAAGCAAGATCAGATGAATTGGTACCTGCACAAATAAGGTAGTGGGGTAGAGGAGGGAACATATGGTAAGGTTATGGTCAAAATAAAAAAATTTAAAAAACTGATTTTATTTTTAAAATTAAAATATACAAGTTTCTATATGGACAGAATTACAAGACATATCCCAAAACTAGTGGTCATATTTTAAAATTTCTGTAAGTGCAAAATTCCAAGATATGCTTGTGCTTTACTGAATTGTTTGTGTCAGCAATGAAACTTAAGATCCAGGTGAAATGCCTTGCAGCCTTTGAAACATATGAAGTAAATTACCTCTAGAAGTCTATCTCCAGTTTTCAGTCGGCCATCTTCAATAGCTGCACCTTGAGGGAGAATACTTTTTATGTATATAGGGATATCACCACCAGTTTGATTATCCCTTGTAGTAATACTAAATCCTAGTCCATTTGAGCCTGTTGAAAATGTACAAAAAAATTTTGAAATAGTTTAATAGTTCATAGCTTTTCTGCTTTGCAAAATACTATTTGAACAAACAGCTAAAATTACACTTCAAAGGAATTTTTTTTATCATATTAAACACATTATACAAGGTACAACAGAAAAACCTCTTACATTTTACATGTCCATTGGTGAGGTGCTGGTGAAGTTAAGCAGATGGTATTTACCATGGTTTGCATACCAAACATTTGTTGTTAAAAGAATGGCTAGTCTGAGGGATTTTTGCCATTCTATGTACAAGAAAACTCCATATAAAATTAACATTTTATTACCAATACATTTTAATATTAAAATTAGAAACCAAAATGAATAAGTACACAGTGCTAATAAGAAATAGATATAAACAAGTGGATAAAAGTCTTGTGAGATTTTGTGCACAAGGGGAAAGAAAGAGGTACACTCATGGGCATTTCTCTTACAATTAATCCAAATCAAAACAGTTGTGGTTGCATATAAATTAGACAGTAATTTCAGTTTCCACTGGATATTATAATTTTTTTGTGTAAATGCTCAAAGGGGTGAAGGGAACATCTCCAATGTCAGTACTATCATCAGAACTTTAACATGTAAATGCATACAAAGCTAAATTTTATTTGCCCATTCTGTTGTCTCAAAAGTTCTTTGAGGAGCTGAAAAGGTATTTGTTTGGGAGTAGTCACATTATTGATTTATGTATTGTTGGATGTATTAATTTATATAACACGCAAATATTTTTGAAAATTAGATAAATAACAATATATGGTCTAAAAAACGTTAAAATCTTATTTGAAAATTGAATAAAGATAGATGGCTGAAAGAATGCATTAGTCAGATCCACTAGAATTCAAATGATAATAAAAACGTAAAATAATCACCTTTCTTTAGTTGTATTAAAAGTTTCTTGCCAATTTTTCGAGTATTTGTGGAAGCACTAAAAGCAGATTTATCTTTTGTTGACAAAGCAGTGGTGGGATGCCTTGCAGGCACTGCAGGTGGTACTTTTTTATTTGGTGAAGATGGATTAGATTCTTCTTCACCGCTTGATGTACTTTTAAAATAAATGTCATTTTCTTTATCAAAGGCACATTGGCTTGTGTCAAGTGAAGGGGGAATTGAATATTGATTTTCAGATAATTTTTCATCTGTCTGTTGAGAATTCTCATTTATAGCAGTTTCTGTTTGCTCATCAAAGTCTTCAGGGGAAGGAAACTTTTGTGGTTTTGATTTAGGCAAAGGCTTTTGATTCCGAACTGTTGGCTTTGGAAGCAAAGGAGGTGGTTTTTTGGGTAATGGGGGCGGGATAGATTTTAGCACCTTTAGTTGAATTTCATCAGTCCTCATGGCATCTCGAAAAATATTCTGTGCACTGTTAAAATAAAAGTTATGAAGTCAAAAAAATTTAACTTGTATAAAAAAATAAAGGAAAATATTTTGTTTTTCAACTTTTTACACAGAAGAATTTATGAATTTATAAATTAATATAACTGTGTATATAACAACCAAACATACAATTACTCGTAGTATTATAAGAAATATTGGCATAGTATCTATTGACATGGTAAATTTTATAAAAGGTGCAAAATTAGAGAATGATGACTGCATCTAATTACTGAAAATATATGCATATACTTCTATGTAATAATATACAATACAAGTTGTTATTTAGACCTAGGTCAGCTCTGATCAGGTAGACACATGATCAAAGCACAGCAAGCTACGATCACCACCATCTTATTTTCAAATGATTTATCAAGAATCACATTAACCAATATGTCCATCCTTTTTAAGATGGTAAAGTGTGGTTCAAGGGCTATTTAGCTGCCTGTTCATAAAATGATCTCAAATAGGTCATTTGTAGGCATGTATTAGTTAATATAAAATATGTAAACCTTATTGGTTGCACATAGAATGTGTGTGACTGATAACGTTTACATTAGTAGAACTGCTTTTAATTTGTAATAAAATATATTTTGTGACAAAAAAAACAGACATGTTTAGGTTAAGAGATTAAAAGCCTTTGGTAAAATTTTCCTTTCAGCAACCTTATTCCATATGTAATTGAGAAAGAAAAGAAAGAAAAAAAAAGTGTCCTCACAAGTGTGCACAAACATTGAACATAGAGGAATATGGCAACTCTTCAACCCTCTGTCAAACTAATATAAGTCACATATTGGGTGGGTGGGGTGGGGGGATGACGACGACAACAAAAATAAATGGATATTATACAGGAGAAAAAAGATACACAAAACTGCTAACTTGTTTAGTTCAGTCACACACATACAGATATACATATATGTACAAACATACAATTCAAATTCCAACAAAGTCAAATTTTCATAATTTAGTCTTTATTTTTGTATTTTCAATAACTTTCAGGTTATTTTCGACAATGAAATGTTATATAACAATTGAGTCTAAGTAATTATCAGGCATTCCCATAAATAATGTCTGAAATATCACATATGTATTTTCTAGTAAATTTTACAGTATTCTAAAATGTCAAATGATATTGATTGATACTCATATGGAGTTGGAAACCTCTAATCTAATATTTCTTTTTACAGAATAATCTGACTGAATTAATTACTAATATTAATGAACCTCTCAAAGATGAATGTATTGAAGTAGCATTTAAAGCACATAATGCTTTACGAGTTCATAAATGGAAACGGTGCAGTGGAAGCAATCCAAACTATTCATTCTGTTTATGGAGAAGTGTGCTTAAATGAAAAAAGTTACAGAAAATTGTTTGCAAAGTTCAAAAACGGTGATTTTCAGCTCAAGGGAGGGGCCATGAATAGAATGCCCTTTTGAATTTGATGATGACCTTCTTTTGTCAGAGATTGAGAGGTATAATGCTGTGTCAGTTGAAGAATTGGCAAGCATGCTCAATTCAAGCTATTCAACTGTTCACTGCTATCTTCAACAACTTGGAAAGATGTTCAAACTCAGAAAATGAGTTCCCCATTATTTGACAGAAGCCAACCAAAAATCATGGGTGGCCATCTGCTCATCTCTTCACTCTCGTAACTATATCTCACCATTTTTGGATAGACTAGTGACTGGTGAAACAAAGTTTACCTTCTCAAATCATGCCAACTCACAAGGGCTGGTTTTCTGGTTTCATGGTGTATAAGTTCCCCACCTGGATAGGATGGTGGGGAACAATGGATTTTTTATGAAAATGTTAGGTGACGTAGGCAATGGCTCAGTTGTGGAGAACAGGCTAAACCCCAACCCAAAAAAGGACTTCCATGCAAAAAAGGTTTTTCTTTCTGTTTGGTAGGATTGCCTTGCAGTCATTCACTTTGAGCTGCAACACTTACTGCTCATACTTATTACCAACAATTAGAGTATTTAGATGTTGTTTTGAAGAAAGGTCTTCTTTGGCAAATCGTAAGGGAGTGGAGTTTCAATGTGATAATGCAAGGTCCCACAGGGCAAAGATTACATCAGAAAAAAATTGAAGAATTTGACTAGGAAAGGCACCATTCGAGTGTGATCGTTACCAGCATCGCCTTACTGGCTCTTGTGCCGGTTGGACATGAAAAAACATTCAAGTGAGGTCATTGCCAGTGCCGCTGGACTAGCTCCTGTGCAGGTGGTACGTAAAAAACACCATTTGAGCGTGGCCATTGCCAGTACCACCTGATTAACCCTCGTGCCAGTGGCATGTAAAAGCACCCACTACACTCTCAGAGTGGGTGGCGTTAGGAAGGGCATCCAGCTGTAGAAACTCTGCCAAATCACATTGGGGCCTGGTGCAGCTATCTGGTTCGCTAGTCCTCAGTCAAATCATCCAACCCATGCTAGCATGGAAAGCGGACGTTAGATGATGATAATGATATATATATATATATACACATACATATTATCTGTAATGTATAGTATTAAATATCCATCACGGCTGATCTTATGTGACTCATGCGTGCATACATACATATATACATACATACATATATATATATATAAATGATGATGATGATGATATACATATATATATATTGTTATATCTTGGGATGGTCATCTTTTTTTTACTTGACAAATAAACACGTGCACTATATATTTATTCTTTGTTCTTATTTTATCATATGTTCATTGTCTGGAAATCTTCCGTCACACATCTGTGACCTCTTACGCAACTCTTCCATCCATGTGTATCCGCCTGTTCTGTTTAGACCCTTTAGTATTTCTATGATGTGTATCCTTATCTGTGGATGCATATGCATCTGTATCTATGTGTGTGTGTGTATGCATGTGCACATATATATATATTTTGTATGTGTAATTGTGTGTGTGTGTGTATATGGGTTTGTTTACTATATTGTTTGTATTCATGCCCTTTATATAGTTGTTGCTCTAAGTGCTACCAATACTTGATATGTTGATCCACCCTGATATTTTCTCTTCTGTTACTGCTGTTCTTGACCTTATTTTGATATTGTTCTTGTATCTTTCTGTGTTTGTGTGTTCATTCATGTTGTTGCCATTGTGGTTGTTGTTGTTTGTGTTGTTACAGCCGTGTGTGAAGTTACTGTATGTGTGTTTGTGTGTGTGTATATGGGTCTGCTTACTATATTGTTTGTATCTGTACCCTTTATATAGCTTTTTTTGTTTACTTATTTATCTTTATCTCTATTTCTTATATTTCATCATAAGTATGTGCATGTTTGTCTTTTGTGTGTATTTCACACTGTTTGTATGTTTTTTGTTTGTTTTTCCCTTCTGTCTTTAGCAGTTGTATTGCATGATGTGATGGTGGTGGGTGTTATTGTGCCATTTGTGTTTTCTGTTGAGGCTCGGTCTGTCTATTACTATGTGTGTGGCCTCTGTAATCTGTTTGAATGGCATGTCTGTTCTTATATGTGTCTGTGTGATCTTATATATATGTGTGTGTGTGTTCTTACACACACACATGCATATGTTTGCCATCTTCCATGGAAACTAATTCTGATAGTATACTGTTTATGTTCTAAGGACTGGGGGCAATATCTTGCTTGGGAACAAATGAGGGTTGGCAACAGGAAGGCAATTCAATTGTAGAACATCTGCATCAATGAATTTCATCTGATCCATGCAAGCAGACACTAACAAACACAATTGCATTTAAACACATACAAAAAAAATACAAATTTATTTACTTGTCAAAAGAGATTCCCATGAGATTAACTCCATTAATCTCGACAATGCGATCATCTGGCTTAAGCCTTCCATCACAACCGATTTTACTGCCAGGTTCAATACTTTGCACAAGAAGACCAGTTTCCCTGGAAACCAACAAAATAAGAGTTATGAATGTGTGTGTGTGTGTGTGTGTGAAAAAAAAACAAATGAATGAACAGTTTTTTAAACAGGGTTCCCAGATCATGTATGAAAACCACATGATTTCTTAATTCTTTATATTATGTTTTAGAGCTTCATCAAATTCCTCTTTAATAATGGAAAAGGTATGTTTTTCTTTATTCCTTTAGAACTTCCAATTGCTTCTCTTGTATGTTATCTTAAAGCTTATCTTGATTTTTGTTTATGAAGTTTATTGGGATAGTATTTCAACAGAAAAGTTTACCAGTCCTTGTTTTCTCTGACCATGGGCAAAGTCAATCTTAAAACAATGACAACATCTGTAGTCTTTTAATGCCATCTTAGAATGTCAGATTAACAAAATTGATTGATAACAGAGTTATCTAACAGTCTTGGGCTTTCAAATGCTCATTGTCTTTCTTGCCACTAAAAAGCCGAAAAAGTCAGCTTAAACTATTTATGGTGAACAATCGAAAAATATCCTGAAAGGCGCAAATCTAATCAATAATGTTAAAAGCTTTCATGTTGCAAAAGTGGATAGCACAAGCACTTATTACATTTAAGAGAATGGAAAAAAATCAGTTATATTATCTGGCTGATCAAGTCTAAGGCCACCTACTAGATATTTCATTGACTAAAACTCACTGCCGCTATCAAAGAATCTTTTTAAAATACATACTACAGAATACATTCTCTTTTACTCTTTTACTTGTTTCAGTCATTTTGACTGCGGCCATGCTGGAGCACCGCCTTTAGTCGAGCAAATCGACCCCAGGACTTATTCTTTGTAAGCCCAGTACTTATTCTATCAGTCTCTTTTACCGAACTGCTAAGTGACGGGGACGTAAACACACCAGCATCGATTGTCAAGCAATGCTAGGGGGACAAACACAGCAGACACACACATACATATATATATACATATATACGACAGGCTTCTTTCAGTTTCCGTCTACCAAATCCACTCACAAGGCATTGGTCGGTCCAGGGCTATAGCAGAAGACACTTGCCCAAGATGCCACGCAGTGAGACTGAACCCGGGACCATGTGGTTGGTTAGCAAGCTACTTACCACACAGCCACTCCTATATTATAAAATATTTAAAATAAAGGAAGACGAAAGACATGAAAATTTATATTTATATAATGTAATCGTTGTATTATATCTAGCTTTTGGGATCAAGAAAACGGCAACATAGTTCAGAAATCAGGGGTTGCTTAAGATAGTTCATTGTGGCTGTAAGGGTGGCGTTATCTTCCTTCAGTGAGAATCTGAACTGTAACATTTAGTAAGAACCCTAAAATCTGGTAATGTTTAACAATTATAAAGCATAAATGTTATTAACTTTTAGAAAGGAGAGTTACCGTACACTACCAATTTTCATAAACATCTCTCAATTTAAAACAGTGAAGGAAGAATTAAAAACTAGAGGTTAGTTAAAAATTATGTGCAGAGTGTAAGTAGCAATAATAGTACTAGAAGAAGCAGAGAGAGAGAACACATGACAATGAACTAAATACTGACAGTTTCTCGTCAGAAGGAATTCTTCTAAATGTATTTTGAGAATAGAGTTTGTCTCCATAACAACATATTTGGAACATTAACTGTTGCCAAGAACTGAAATATTTCTTAGTTCTGAAAAGAAGGCAAATCATTGATGTTGAAAGACTGCTAAGGATATAATAGTCAACAATATTTTAAGTTTATAAAATTTGGTAGTGTGAAGTAGCTCTTTTTCCAAGAACTAAGTAACATTTGTACTTTAAAATTGTTAAGCATTATTAAATTTTGGAGTCCCTATTGAATGATACAGTTTAGGTTCTCACTGATGAACGAGGTCAATGTCAAGCTGACCAGAAGAGAATTAATGCATTTGAGCTTTGGTGTTGGAGAAGACTTTTATGGATTCCATGGACAGCGAGGCTCACCAATGGAGAAGTTCTTAAGCAGATCAGGCCGAAAATGTCGCTAGAAGCTAGGATCACCAAGCATAGATTGGCATATTTTGGTCATATTATGCAGAGAAAACCCCTGGAGAAGGACATCATGCTCGGAATGGTCAGTGGCAAGAGAGGAAGAGGCCGACCAAGAACCCGCTGGCTTGACACCATCAAGAGTGATACCGGAATGGACATAGCCAATCTGAAAGAAGCGGCCCAGGATAGAACTGACTGGAGGACACTGATCCATCGAGTAACTGAGAGTCGACTTCGACTGAGCGGATAGAGAGATAATGTTATATATTGAATTTGGAGAAAAAGGTGAGCAGTTTGTTTGATCATCTGTATAAGAGTGAAATGAGTTAAAGGCAACTGAAAAAAGGTAACTGATGATGAGCATAGTCACAGAGTTAAAATATTCCTGTGACTAAAATGAATGAATATATATATTTTTCAAATTGAGTTTACTAGATCATGCGTGGAATGTAGCAATATTCTTCATATTTTAGTACTGAGAATGAAATGGGAATATTCTTTTCTACTCTAGGCACAAGGCCAGGAATTTTTGGGGAGGGAACAGCTGATTAGATCGACCCCAGTATGCAACTGGTACTTAATTTATTGACCCCGAAAGGATGAAAAGCAAAGTTGACCTAGGTAGAATTTGAACTCAGAACGTAAAGACAAAACAAAATACTGATAAGCATTTCGCCCGGTGTGCTAACATTTCTGCCAGCTCACCGCCTTAAAAAGATTCAGATGCAGGACTTCAGTTTTTAGCATAATTCATAGTAAGGAGCTTTAGTCTCAGTCAAAAGATTTGCATACCACATTTTGTCAAAGGCTTTACTGATATCAACTAAAATTGCTCACATTCATTATGGTCTTCAAATGCTTGAGACTACTGGTGTGTCACACAGGAGAAAAGAATACTAGTGAATTATTCTGATGCTGGAGATAAGAGTGATGATATATCAATAATTAGCATACATCCAAGATGTTCCAAGAGAGGAAGTAACTGAATGGATTAAAATATTGGTTCAGTAGCAAAAAACTGACAAACATGTTACACAGCTTCAGTAAAGATTACACTGTTTAATCATTAGAGTAAATATAGAATTTTCATTCTTTTATTCTAAGAGACATACAACTATGTAATGTTATACTTAAAACAAGCTCAATGTACTTACTTTTCATCCTCATCGTAATCTGGTAGGACATGTATCCCAAGAGGCTCACCGTCATTTTTCAAAGTTACAATAATTTCAAGTTCTCTGTAATGATTTATATTTGAGGAAATGAAAACTAATCATTTTCTAGTTAACATTTAGTTTAAGACAAAAAAACAAATTAAATTACTGGGTCATCCCATAAATAATGCAGTTTTATTTATACTTTATTTTTCAAAATTAAGATAAACAAAGTTCTTTTTTAATCTAAACTATACTCTCCATCATTTTCTACTATGTTTTCCCATCTATCTAATAGAGTTGCAAGGACCCTCTTCCAGAATTTACTTATCCGTGACAAAAAAATACTCCTTCAGTACTGTGCTGACCTTGTCTACAAAATTTATATTTTTTCCATCCAAATGATTTTGAGGACTGCAGAATAAATTATAACCAAATGGGGCAATGCCTGGCAAATATGGTAGGTGGAGCATTGTTTCCTATTCAAACTACTCCAGCCTTTGGAATGTCATCCTCACTGTATGTGGCCAAGCATTATCCTGATGGAAGAACACCTTTCATCTTGAAACTGAAGATGGTCGTTTTTCTTCTAGTGCTGACTTAAGCCTCCCAAGCTGCTTGCAGTAGATCTCCTTTGTTATCATTTGGTTTGGGTTTAAAAGTTCAAAGTGGACTAAATCTTTCATATCCCACCAAAAAGATAACACCATACGTTGGAGAAGACCTTCTTTAGCCTGGGGTGCCAGTGTTTCTCCGTTTCCTACTCACTGTCTTTGGCACTTGACATTTTTATAGAGAACTTCTTGTCATCAGTCATTATTCCGTCCAAAAAGGTTAATTTGTGAGACGTGACAGCAAAGAACACACAACTTTCCGTACACGATTAGACATGGAAAGTTTGTGAGGAACCCATTGACCCAATTTACCGACTTTTCTGATGGCACGCAGGTGTCAATGAATGGCTGAATGACCAAATCCAAGCTTCTCTGCTAGTTCCTCAACAGTTATGATGGGATTTTGTTTCACCAGGGTTTGCAGGATGTCCTTGTTGCGCTCTACAGATCTTCCCGGACGTGGCTTGTCTTCTAGGCTGTAGTTTCCAGCTCGGGATTTCTGGAACCACCGTTGACACTGGCTTACGCTTATTGTCTAATCCTCATATACTTTCTGTTGCATTGTTGCCTTTATTGAACTCACAATGCAAAATATGTCAAATATGCTCATTTGTTACTTCCATTATAGCTTTGAAAAAAATAACTGTTAAAATTCAACTGCACTCTTCAAAACTTTCACTAAGAATAAGGGTAAGGTAAAATTACTACCTGCTTTTACAGCAAGTTGATGCAGGTAGTTTATCCTGTCCCCCTCCAACTTTTAGCTCATGCAATTGAAAAAACTGCATTACTTATGGGATGACCCAATATTTAAACTGTGATACCTCTTGATTCAATTTTAGAATTCTCCAATGGATATAAGCAATACAATTTTCCAAATCTTAAAACTTATAAAGGTTATTTAAAAATTCCTTCCTAATGGAGAGCTACTGAGATGTAAGCGGTAAACAATACTGGACAGTTTTATACAGATATATTTTATAACTCATAAAAAACAATAATGGTAATAGGCTTGTTATTTGCTGAAGGACTATTTGTCAAAATGAACCATGCTCATAATAGATGTTTTGGGCATTTTTACAATAGAAGTTCTGAACCTACAAGCACATTGTCAAATTAGAATAATCAGTCAAAGCATATGAAATAATGTAATGACTGGCTTTACTCCAACTTGTCATCGTATGTACAGACACAGAGGCTAGAGCCACTAGTAGAAGTCATATTTTGGGGCACATGCACACAAGATTTTGAGTGCAGATTTCCATGTTCCCACACACTGTTACTGTGGTCATTGACTCTATGCTAGCCTCACCTATCCATTTGACAGAGCTTGTTTTTATCTTGTTGGGTTTCTAATGACACCACTCACCTAGACAGCTTGCTAAGGGTGCTGATCTAGACATTGATGACCCAACCATATAACAGATTCTGCTGGATTACATGCTACCAGTAGCACTGAGAGTAACCTGGCTTCTGCATCCTCAGATAAAACAACGAATTCTTTCTATAACCAGCTAAAATCTCTTATTGACAGAATCCTCTGACAGAACATACTTATCATTGCTAGTGACCGGTATGCCAAAGCAGGAAAGCACGACAATATCTATTCTAAGTAATTTCCTTTAGTAGCGAAAGCTACAATAGTGAACATCTCAATCTCACTAAAATAAATTGTTGGGGTGTTCCCAATAAAATATTACAACAGTTTTCTTTCTGCCTATGTGTCCCAGCTTTCACACAACTCCACAGCTGTCTATGGAACTGCTGTGACATTCATTAATAAACCTAGTTCCATATGCATCAGGCACTCATATATATTATTAATACTCTTCTATGGCTGTAAAATGTGGAGCCACAGGATTGTAGAGATATGCTACATGTTTGATTAGTAGTGCTTGAGATATTCTTAATGTGGATGTTGGCAGATACAGAAACGCTAAGATGGAAAGAGAGCATGTGTGGTTCTAACTACAATGAAGGTGTATGAGACCCAATTAGTTCAAAACCTTGGCCTGCATCAAATCTGAATGTTCACTCTAGGTTTATAATGCAAAATTTATTTTAAAACTCGATATATACACTTTCACTCTTTAAACTCTTTTACTTGTTTCAGTCATTTGACTGCGGCCATGCTGGAGCACCGCCTTTAGTCGAGGAAATCGACCCCCAGGACTTATTCTTTGTAAGCCTAGTACTTATTCTATCGGCCTCTTTTGCCAAACCACTAAGTTACAGGGACGTAAACACACCAACATCGGTTGTCAAGTGATGTTGGGGGGACAAACACAGACATACAAACATATACACACATGCATACATATATATACATATATACGACGGGCTTCTTTCGGTTTCCATCTACCAAATCCAGTCACAAGGCTTTGGTCGGCCCAAGGCTATAGTAGAAGACACTTGCCCAAGGTGCCATGCAGTGGGACTGAACCCGGAACCATGTGGTTGGTAAGCAAGCTACTTACCACACAGCCACTCCTGTGCCTATAGAATTAATTCAAGTGTTCTAAATGATTAAAGGGTTGCTTGCCTATTACTTCTCATAAATATTACATATTGGCTTGCAATCCCCATGGAAATGTCATGGTTATTTTGAAATTTGGTAGACACAGTACGTAAGCCCATTGCATGTATGTGTGTTCATTCTTACACACACAAACACACACACTTGTATGAGGTAGAGAACAAACAAAATATGTAGCACTTAACACATTTTGTAGGAGTTACATATATTTTTAATAACAGTTACATGGGTGTGTAGGACATGTCCACCTCATCACTTGTTAAAGACAGAGTGAGGGATTCTTTAGTGAGGAATTCAAGATGGTTTTTAGGTAATAAGCCCGTTGGTCATCTCAGGTCATTCTGAAAACGACACTAGCTGTTTTCTTTAGTTTTAGGTCAATGTGTTCAGATGTTAAGCTGCTAGCACCACTCTGAGAGCAGGCTGTAACCGCAACTGTAACCAAACACCATCAAATTTGGTTACTCTCACATATGCAAATGTGTTAATATACCACAAGAGAACAGCTGAGCTACTGACTTGTACCAACATCCCATCCTACCATATGTGATACCCAGTGAAAGAAGCTGATGTCACTGAATACACTATGTTGCACCCTTCTGCCAATGTGATGCTAGCAACCTGCTAAAATCCTGTCAGTGTACGTGGACCTAAAAATAAAGAAAACAGTTAGTGTCGCTTTCATAGCATTAATACCATGTGACCTCAGCTGATCATATACATATGTGAGAGGCTTCTGCACAGTTTCTTACTAAATTCACTTGTAAGGCATTTAGCCATTTGCAAGCCTGGGGCTATTTTAAAAAGAACTTACCCAAGGTGTCATGTAGTAGGACTAAACCCCAAATCACATGGTTGTGAAATGAACTTCTTGCTCACACAGCCATGTCTGTGCCTATACCCATAAGACAAAAGAAAATCACACACATTTCTGTGTAAAATAATTCAACTAGTTAATTGCATATATAGTACTTACTTTTCAGCTACATTATTATTTTTATATTTTTCAGTGATAGCAGCAGCAGCATCTTCACTTCCAGTTTGAGCCTGAAAGAAAAAGATTGTAAAAAAATAAATTGAAGACTAAGAAAATTGCTGAAGTATAGCTTCAAAATGAAATCATAATTCACAAAACGAAGTTTGGAATAATAAAATATAGTTAAATAAAAAAAAAAAACAACAAACAAAGACATCAAGACTAAATAAAGATATAAGTTTGTGTACTTGTGCATTTATTAAGACTGTGCAAAAGAATCTGGAAAAGCAGGAATCTGAGAAAAAGAAAATCAGCTTGTACAGAACTGCTGTACTAACCACTATTATGTACATTTGTATATATACATACATTACACACACACACATGCAGGAAGTAAATAGACACCTTTAATTTTCAAAATTTCTGATCTAAGCATCTTAATATGTTTTCAGCAGTGTAGAATCTACAATGTAATTATTCTTTTTCATTCCAGGTGCCATTATAGTAAACATTTGCAAAGAGTAACCATGCCATGCACAGAAAATTCAGCAGAACAGTCAGATTTTCAAAGAGGTCATATTTTGGGGCAATCTTAGGCTGGTCTTAGCCAGCGAAAAATTGCTGAAAATCTTCAACTTCCTCTTGCTACTGTTAATAGAATTATAGTGCAATTCAAAAACAATGGAAAAGAATCAACAGATTCTCATCCCAGCTGACCTGCGCCCTTAGAAAGGAAGCTTCGCTGTTTGAAGAGATTTGTGGAAAATGAACCCCGTTTGATGGCTTCTGACATTGCAAAACAACTAGAAGTTAGTCCAAGAACATGTGTTACATATCTGCATATGCTTGGGTATTATGGACGAGCAGCTAGAAGAAAACCTCTCCTTCAACCAATTAATATCACGAAAAGAAAGAAATGGACTAAGGAGATGTCAGAAAAATCCAGTTCATTTTGGGGTAGAGTGATTTTCTCCAGATTTGCATTATTTTCAGACAGTGGATGTGCTTGAGTCTGGAGGCTTCCCAATCAAGAATTTGATTTGAAACGACTCCAAACAACTGTGAAACATGGCGGTATCTCTGTAATGGTATGGAAAGCTGTCACCAGCAATGGTTGTTCTGAGCTGATCAAATGTGTTGGAACCATAAACTCTGAAATATAATCGAAATACTTCAGCAAGGACTACTTTCAATGTATTCACACGATAACATAACGAAAAATGAGTTTTTATTCATGGAAGATGGGGCTCCATGCCACACAGCAAAAAGGAATCAACAATGGCTGACATAAACCCAACTGAAAATCTTTGGAGCATACTAGATAGAGCTACACGAAAAACTTGAAAGAAACCTAAATCTAAAGATGAATTGTTTTGATTATTGCATGAAAAGTGGGCAGAAATTCCACAAGAGACAATCACAAAGCTCATCAATTCAATGCCAAAAAGAGTTTCAGAACTGGAGAAGTTTAGGATGTGGAAGGTCTAGAATCGAAGGGCCTTAGGGTTAACCTAACCAAAACCAAAGTCTTAGTAAGTAAGAAGGCTGTCAAATCACAACCCGCTTCAGGTAGATGGCCCTGCTCGATCTGTAGAAAAGCATGGGTAGAAATTCCCTACAATTCACCCTGTGTAAGCTATGAACACCCAGTGTAAGCTATGGACACATAAAAGGTGCAACAATATCACACACACACATTCATAAACAACACAGAAGGCCTTTCAGCTATAAGACAGCATTAAGACATGACATGCACAGAAGTGACAGAAGTTGGTTATCTTAGAGGACCTGGGAAGAAAAGTTAGAGATAGAAAGATAGAAAAAAGAATAAGCTAAGACAAAGCAGAGTTTGAAGAATAAGCACATGCAGGTTCCAAAGAAAGCATGACTGATCAAGTCAGTAGTTGAGCAGAAAGATGATGGATGGATGAAAGAAAAAAAAAATACAGGATGGCCACATAGTACTGAAAAGAGAATATATACATGCCCAAAACCACCCATGCACACATATACATATTCTCATTGTTCTAACAAATGAGCGTTCAGCAAGACAGTGGAAATGTCTTTTCACCCTATGACAACCTGGGTGTAGGTTCAAAGCTGAAGATATCAAGTATCATTCTTTCCCTGTCTCCATTGCCTCTTTTCCTATTGCCCCAGGAGTTATGAAGAAAGAGTGTAATAGTGCTAGTGTTTTGGTTTGCTGAAGAATTTGTATGATGAATATCATTATAGTGGCATGGTTTGTGCAAAGTTAGCTCCACTCTCTCACTCTTCGAACTTGTATTGGTCTGGTGCAACAAGTGGCATGAGCCCAGTAGTTATCAGGATGCAGGATTTGTATGAAGTTACCTTCTCTTAGGGAGTAGCTAATGAGCTGAAGGGTCTCATCGTTGGGTTTGTTGGGGTGTCTGTGAGGGACCTTCTTCTGGAAGCAATTCTGTGACATGTTAATTAACTCATAGATGGGACCCTGACAAAGGCGACTACTGTCGACCTCGGCGGAATTTGAACTCAGAATGTAGTGGCAGACGAAATACTGCTAAGCATTTCGCCCGGCATGCTAACGATGCTGCCAGCTCACTGCCTTTATAACAACCTTCTTGTACCTCAAGATGCTCTGGTATCCCACACCACCTTCTCTATCTTCTTCCCAGCTACTCTCACCCATGCATATAATGCAGAGTGACCTTGTATCACCTCTATAGCAAAACACCTGGACTTGTCCTTCCATTACACTTTAGCCTTTCAACACTTAACTTAGAACCATCACTGTTCCTTCCCCTCTTGAATACTAAACTTCTATTTAGTTGAGCATTTCCCCATTTTTTCCTTTTTCCTGTTCTTGTTTTGCAACATACTTGGCAAGCTCACTAGTGCCAGTGGCACAAAAAACACCAGGTACACCCTGTAAAGTGGTTGGCTTTAGAAAGGGTATCCAGCTGTAGGAACCATGCCAAAGCTGACAGAGCTTGATATAGCCCTGCAACTTGCCAAATCCTGTCAAAGTGTCCAGCCCATGCAAGCACAGAAAATCAACATTAAATGATGATTGATACATACATGTACCTATAAATAAATTACATGTGTGTTTATGAGAGAGAGAGAGAGAGAGAACATAAAAATGTTATTTATAGAGATATTGAAAATGTTCATAAAAATGACTTGTCTTGATGAACAAAAGCAAATCACCAACAGATACCATTTCTGTTGTTAATGATGGTACTAAAGCAAATTAAGAATATGTAAAGGAAAATATTTGAAGTAATCACCACACACACACACACCCATATCCATATACTGAAAACAATAAATAGGCAGACAAACCCCTTCACTGGCCACTCTCAAAACACATTCTTTGTCCAACTCCAAGATTCAAGTGAACAAAATATTTGAACTCCTCATATTCTTCAACAAACAGTCAACATTTCTTGATACACTCTATACTCACATATATATATATAAAATGAAACCTCCATGCACAAGAATCCACAATCACTGGAAAGTTCCTTCCATGCAGAACAAAATCACTAAAGAATTATAAGTAATAAACAGCATTTCTCAAACTTCTTACTACTGCTTTCTTTTATTAATATATTTAATCTGCAGACAACTTACACACACACACACACATACACATGTATTGTGAAGGTGCATGGCTTGGTGGTTAGAATGTTGCACACATGATTGTAAGACTGAGGTTTCAATTTCTGGGTTAGGCAATGCATTGTTGTTCTTGAGCAAAACTCATTTAACATTGCTCCAATCCACTCAGCTGGCAAAAGCGAATAATCCTGCAATGGATCAGCACCCCATCTGAAGAGGACGAGTATACATATGACTCTGAATCTGGAATGCCAGCTTTGTGAGTCTATGATTTAGAAAGGACCTTTGATTCTTTTCAACACATACAAATATTACTTCTCTTCACTGGAAGGCCACAACTCTGGAATATGGGACTAGAATGTCAGGAAAGAAACTGCAAGATAGATTCTTCAAGCTGAGCCGACTAGTAGGAGACCAAAGGTTAAACCAAGAAAGAGATGACCAGATAATATCTATAGTCTCAGCTGTCTATGCTGAGGAATCCAAGCAGAAAGTGTAATGACGGTTGTTTCTAACAGGACCCTATGGAGGAAGTGTCTGAGGACTCTACTCCCTTAATCCTTTCAGCAATAGTGGACAGAAAAAACAGATGAGTGTGTGTGTACACACACACACACACACACACACACACGAGTGTGTGAATTCATGATTAAGCAAAGAAATTTAAATCTGAGGAAGGTAAGGATTTTAGTTGTATATTGGAAGATGTTACTGTGTTTATCATATATTATTTAAATGTTCAAAACATCATTAAATTAAAAAAATTCGTTTTCCTTCTTGCTAATATTTTCATCAAATTTTATTTAAATTAAGTTTGAATTACAGAGTAAATATGCAGTCACACACACACACATATATATACATACACATATGTATATATACATATGTATATATATATACATACATTCACACACATACATGAAGCATGCAAGCACACACACAAACTCACATGTATACACATACAAAATGCAAGAATTAATAATGTCCCAGTGCTACAAAAAAGCTAAATATAAGAATGTAAGAAAATAATAACCTTAAACCTGTTCAAAATCATGTTTAGCATCGCAAATATCCAAATTTCATGTTGTATAATGATGGTTACGAACAACGACCTTTGCAAATCATTCACTTAATGAACAGAAAGCAAAATTCTGTATTTAAAGGATTAAATCATAGAAGATTAAGATAAAGCTTAAATGCATATAATCATCACAAAAACAAAAGAAAATTGTCAATGATGACATCAACACCTATATTAACAAGGGAGGCAATCAACTTCATTTTCCTTCCAATGCATCAGGAAACTGAAGGCTACCAGAATTATGAAAACAGTGATATTTCTCTCTCTTTCTCTCATATATATATTATATATATATATATATATATATATATGGATGGAAGCACTCCGTCGGTTATGACGACGAGGGTTCCGGTTGATCCGATCAATGGAACAGCCTGCTCGTGAAATTAACATGTAAGTGGCTGAGCACTCCACAGACACGTGTACCCTTAATGTAGTTCTCGGGGATATTCAGCGTGACACAGAGAGTGACAAGGCCGGCCCTTTGAAATACAGGTACAACAGAAACAGGAAGTAAGAGTGAGAGAAAGTTGTGGTGAAAGGGTACAGCAAGGATCACCACCATCCCCTGCCGGAGCCTCGTGGAGCTTTTAGGTGTTTTCGCTCAATAAACACTCACAACGCCCGGTCTGGGAATCGAAACCGCGATCCTACGACCGCGAGTCCGCTGCCCTAACCACTGGGCCATTGCGCCTCCACATATATATATATATATATATACACGCACACACACAGTGATACCTCATGGTACAAGTTTAATTCATTCCATAACCAATCTTGTTTTATGAATTACTCATTTTACAAATGAATTTTCCCCATTGAAATTAACTAAAATATAATTAATCTGTTCCACCTCCACCAAAACCACCCCAAAATAATTTTTTATGGGTTTTGAAACAGAGAGGGTTTAGTTACAAGTAAAATGAGAATTATAAAAAAAGAGAATGCAAAAGAAATATGTAAGCTGGTTTTATTAAGTGAATTACCTTAAAAGATGGGACGATTTGTGTGAGAAAGACAATAAAGAGGGGAGAGGGGGATTATTGTTTGGAAGGAGAATCTCCTTCCATTAAGACTTCAGGAAGAACAAGTTCTGGTGTTTTTTCTCCCACTTTGCTTAAGTTAGGCTTTTTGGACACACTTTCTTGACTTTTTACACTTGCAGGTCTTTTCATAAGAAACATATCAAGAGAAGTCTTCTTTTTATTGCCTTTCAAAAAGTTACGAAAATGTGTCAGAGCAGTGTCAGTAAATAAAACAGCTGCATAATCTGTAGCTACTTTTTCAGGATGATATTTTTCTACAAATTCAGAATCATACTGCCACTTAGCCAACACTGCCTTTATGTCACTCGTAGAAATATCCTTCTCTGCTACACTGTCCTCCTCCGGGGAATCAATCTCTTCCACTGCATCCAAATGCTGCTGCACCTGAAGTTGCAGGAGTTCATCTGTCATCAGCTTCATTGAGTGTTCCTCGACAAGGTCGTTAATGTCCTCATCATCAACCGCGAGGCCCATGGATTTGCCATGAGACACTATCTCTTCGACTACAGGTGTCTTAGACTCAGACCTTTTGAAATCTCTTTCAGATACACAGTCAGACCACAGTTTCCAGAATTCAGTGTTCTCCTTGTTACACCCTGCCAGGCTATATTGATGATTTTCAGGCAGTTTACAATATTGCAGTACCCCTTCCAAAACCCATGAAGAGTTAGATTTGTATTTTCGGTGACTTCAAAGCACTGATGAAATGTGATTGGTGTACAATTTCTTAAAATTAGAAACCACTTGTTGGTCCATAGGCTGCAAGATAGGGGTGGTGTTGTGTGAAAGGTACAGAACTTTTATAAATTTTGATTCGTCCAGGATATCATCTTCAAGGTTAGGAGGGTGAGCAGGAGCATTGTCATGGCTGAGGAGGGCCTTGACAGGAAGATTGCTCTCCAGAAGGTACTTTTTAATGCTGATCCAAAGACAAGGTTGACCTGCTCAGAGAAGAATTGCCTGGTGACCCAGGCTTTAATGTTTGCCATGTGACTTGAACGCTCATGGGTTTTTGGAATGTAGACAAGGAGCAGCTTAATCTTCAAGTTTCCACACACATTGGCACAAAGGACAAGAGTTGGCCTATCTATCATAGGCTTCTGACCTGGTATTTTCTTCTTTGAAGTTATGTAGGTTCTTCTGGGCATTCTTTTCCAAAACAGGCATTTCATCACAGTTGAATACCACTCAGCTGCTTTCATGTCAGAACTCGCAGGTTCTTTGTCTACCCCCTTAACTTCTTGGAGATTTTAGGTATAATTATACTAATGTGTCCATCTGTTCTAATTTAATCAAATTCTATGTCTTTGTGCAGCTGAAGATTGCTCTGCATTTTAAATTGATGTAATGATTGCATTGTTGAATTAAATGGGGTTGCATGAAACAATCGTACTGCATTACCTCTGGATATCCTTGTTGCTTATTTTGATACACACACATTATATTATATATATATATATATATATATATATATATAATCATCATCATCGTTTAATGTCCGCTTTCCATGCTAGCATGGGTTGAACGATTTGACTGAGGACTAGTGAACCAGATGGCTGCACCAAGCTCCAATCTGATCTGGCAGTTTCTACAGCTTGATGCCCTTCCTAATGCCAACCACTCTGAGAGTGTAGTGGGTGCTTTTACGTGCCACCAGCACGAGGGCCAGTCAGGCGGTACTGGCAATGGCCACGTTCAAATGGTGTTATTTACATTATTATATGATTGAATGCCATGTATCCATTCTCAAATAATTTTTGTCTGTCTATCTATCTATCTATATATAAAATCAAAATAAGCAACAAGGATATCCAAAGGTAGTGTAGTACAATCATTTCATGCTACTTCAAATGTACAGTAATGACTGCAAATAATAGCTATTTTTATTTCGGATGTTCAATAGACCTGAAGAAACATTTGAACAATTATTTTTCTTCTTTTAGACTTAAACATAAGGCGGGTTGCACAGCACTGTCGAGTAAAATTTGGGAATTGAAAGGAAAAAATATCGAGTTTAACCTAAAATGGGATATAATAAGAAAGGCACAGCCTTAAAAAATAGTAGAGATGGATGTGAACTTTGTTCTATGGAGACATATGAAATTTTGAAACATAGGAATAATATAAACTTATTGAATAACCGTTTTGATCTAGGAGTATCCTGCATACATTGTGCCACCCGCACTTTTAAGTATTTTAAATAATAGCATTCTGACTATTCCTAAATTTTCAAATCTTAATGTTTTGTAACCAAATAAGGAAATAATATAGCATACGAGTTTATTTAACCTGCATAGATTATTAAGAAATTTTATAATATAAATTGAATAAAGTGAAATAAAATCTTTTAAAACTTTTCTATATAGGATTGCATAAATTCCATATATCTAGTGAAATTATTAAGTTCATCTTGATTACCTCCCTTCCATTACACTTTAAAATATCTTATAGGCTCTTGATATAGGTGCTAATTGATAAAGTTTTTTTATTAACAGCTAATAAATATTAGGTCTAGCATATTCCTTTAATTTAACTCATTAATAAAAATAAATTACTATTTACTAACTATGAATCTACATTAATAATAATCTGATATATATTTTTTTATAAATATGAAATGATTTCTATACTCTCCATCCCTATATAAGATACTAAAATTTATTAGAATCCTTTGGAAAAAAAACTATCTAAAGGATATTTATTTAAAATCACAAGCAGGATTATGGCTGTTAAATGGTTAAGGGCATTAGAAATCTCTATTCTCCCTACCACACTAGCTTCAGCCTACTTAACTTTAGCTAAAGTACATTCAAATGTGCCAAAGTTAAATTCCTCAGAAAAGGGTTATATTTATGGCTCTGACATTTGAACTACCCCTTCCTCTACCTATAAATAGAAAAATTCTTGTTTGTCTCCACTGAACTTGATAAAAAAAAACCCTCCCCATTGGAAAATCTAAATAACAAAGTGAACTCAGTGATAAAAAATCTGCCCATGAGGAAAGATCTACTACCATGTTCTTACTAATGAAATTCATCTCTCTGTCTATATATCTACCCTCTTTGTAATGTTGGCAAATGGAATAAGTTTAAGAATGAACATTGTCAATATAATTTTTAAAATTCCATATTTAGCTGAAGAGTGCTCTACATTTTAAAACTGACGTAATACTTACATTGTTTAATCAAATGAAGTAGCATGAAACAATTGTACTACACTACCTTTGGATATCCTTGTTGCTTATTTTGATTATTATCACCCCATTTCAGTTGGGTTCACATGAAGGAGACTCTCCATTCTTCACATTTAATAGCCTTCCACAGTAACTCTTCTTTTTAGGATCACTAAGAACAAGTATACAATTATCTGTCTATACACACTTCTCTCTCACAGCATCTTGATTCTCTCTGACACACTGCCTGGCAATCCAGAATAACACAAGTCTCTGATCCTCATGCTCCTTCCTTTCGAAATCAATAAAGATATTAAACTTAGAAAATTGTGCACGCGTGCGCACACGCACACACACACACACAAAGCAGAAGAGACAAAACCATGTAAATGCATGTGCATGATAAAAAAAGAGCACTATTGTGTGAATGTGTGGACATTTATACATGCAAATGAATCATGAAGGTGTTCAAGTTATGAATGATACCAAAAGTGATATGATTGTGATCTGATCTGCAACTAGAAGTGAAAACTAATACAAGAAAATTATGTGCATAGATACAGAATAGTAGAAAAGAATATTGGCAGCCCTTTATAAAGGGCAGACAGTACAGTATAGGTGAAAATCTTAAAAGAAGAATAAAATTACATATTGACAATTTCTTCATTTAAATACATTTAAGCAGGGAAGGAGAACATTTGAAAGGAAGCTGTTAAAAAATTTCAAGCAAGGAAATTTCAGAAATGAGTAATTGTTACTAAGGTAGTAATTTTCATCTTCATCTTTAAAAATGAAACAAATTTCAATATTTACATATACATTGTGCTTTGAACTGTTTTGATCTCCATTTGTCATCAGGTGTCTTTGACTAAATTCAAATTAGGAATGGCTTGCTTAAGAAATATTTAGGAAGGACTCATTTAAGCTGCAATGGGTGGTATCAAATATATAAAGGAGTTTCTTTTGCCTTAACCTCCTTGGGTTAGTCAGAAGAAATGCAATACCAGTATAGACAACACAATGAAAGAGTTGCCAAAAAAGTCGGCAATGTTTGATTCAAAAACCTTAATGGAACCCTGCATCATTAGGTGTGATGGAGGGCTTTGGCTTCCAGTTGAGTTTATCTGGCCTTATCTGGACAGGCACCATTTTTGTCTTGTCAGAGTGTCTGTCTACATTCTACACACCAAAGTGGTGGTGGTGTCACTTTAATTACAAGTGGCCCAGCTGTGAAATATATATTACTGGTTTACATGATTATCTGTAGTAGATAGTTTTTCATCTGACTCAATTGAAACTAGGAACTTTATTTCTATGTTACAAGTCATAATACCCTTATCCATTGTGCCACTAAGTCCTTGGTTTAGAAATAAAGGTTCCTAGATCAAACTCAGTTGGTACTATGTACATGTTCAAAAGTAAGATGCATGGTGACAGTAGGAAATAAAACTACTTGAGATGTAAATATAAAACAAATATTTCATGTTTTCAGATGAAGTTATTAGTCATCAAAATTACACTCATGTGTTAGTTGGTTTTTGAGTATTTTAGATACATTTTCATCAAGCGAAAGGTGTTTGGCTGAGAAACTAGGAAATTTGCATTTTGATATTATGTTGAGTATAAATTATGTTCAACAAAGAATTGTCATCTCGGAATTGTATAGATGACGTTACAAGATTTAAAATTTTAAAGAGCTTCTTTGTTTATAAAGTTTAAATTATATGATATAAATATATTTAGTTTGAATTAATGATTAGATTTTCAAATTACAGTTGCTTCATTATTAAGATATTTTGGAAATCTGAAAACTGGAACTCTAATAAAGTAGAAAAATGTTAAGGAATTTGAAGATGTTCTTTTCAAAAATATGCTTAGATAGATTAAAGAATGTTTAATTTTTAAAATTTTTTTACAAGAGTAAAATTTTGATAAAGAAACAAGAAAAATAATTCTAATATCAGAATTTCATTATGATTGGAAGCATCTTTTTACTTGTTAACACATTAAGAACAGTTACACATAAAGGTAATAAAAGCTGACTCCATATCTAGTCTAATCAATGAGTTCTTCCACATTAATGAATTAATGCAATTTTGCTTGGGAACATCTAAATACTGACACATTATTATCAGACTTTTATTAGAAATTTCACCTTCCTTGGTACCAAGTGGAAACATTAAAAATATATTCTTGTATTATTTCTCAGCATTTTAATTTTCTGCTATTTATCTGTTTTCAGAATCCAGTGCCATTGTTGTCAAAATCTTTGATCCAATTTATGCCTTTCATTACAATTCTTAATATTACTTCCAAACAAACTTTCCGAAAAGATATAGATTTTCAGGCAGGAGGGAGGGGCGGGGGGGAGAGAGAGTTTGGGTGGGAGGGAATAGAATTTCTGATTTTGTTTTTATCATAGAAATAACAAAACCACTCACATCCTTAAGCTTCTCCTCATATCTTTCTTGTGCTTCAAACCATTTCAACATGCTGGGTCGAGCACCCAAGGATTGTCGAGAATATTCACGAGAGAAATGAGAAGCAAAATGTTTATTCTTGTTATGTCCTGTACTATTCCACCGAGGCTGAAGACATTTTTCTTGGTTAGTTTGGGAATCACCATTTTCCTGTTATGTGACACAAGCATATTTGAAACATAATAATAAAGCAGAAAATTTCCTTTGGTTCATTAACAGATAGCAAATAACTGTTCTTTGATGAAATACTGCTAAGAAAAGATATAAAAAAAAATAACATCCAATTTTATTCTGATACCTTCATTGTATGTAAATATATTATATTCAATTCAATCTGAGGGTTAACTTTTTCTTGCTTAGAGGCCAAATATTTGAATTCTGTTGTCAGATAGTCCTTCACAGGGATAGGATGTCTAGAATATTTTCTTGAATAAACCAAATAATAGTCTCCAGAATGTGAAGCTTCAAAGTTCAACCACCATCATCAAATTTTGATGCATTTCAATTAGTCTTAGTTTTGAAATAAAATCTTAAGAAATGGGACTTACCATTAAAAAAATCTAACACTAGTTCTTTTTTTGTGTAACTGACAAAAGTGCAGAACTAGTTTCTCCCTTAATAAGTATCTTAAATTCTTAAGGTAAATACATGTGCATTTAAATCCATGCAGTAAAGATTAATTAAACCAAAAGCGGAAACTTAATGATATTGCATTTTTAAGGAAGGGAATATTATATATTTAGAAGGTTTAGGAATAATCAGATTTGTGTTAATTGATATGATGAGAATGGGATGTCAGTATCTATCTTATATTAGATACAGTTATGTATAATTCATTCAAAGGGTTTTTGCAAAAGATTTTAACTCAGCTGCAAGGATATGAATAAAAGTTTTGAGAAGAAAATTGTAAGCTGAAATTTAGGTAACTATAAGCAATATTTGAGAAACAAGAGAAAATTATTTTCAGAATTTTTAAAACAAAATTTCACTAAGAAATAATCAAGAGAGAGATTGATTTACAGTTCTATATTTAAGAGATGAGGAATTATGTACATTATTTACAATTGACGGATATTTGTCCTCATCTTGTTTGTTGTTAACACGTTTCATCAGGTGTCTTGGGGGAAACTTCGAACCTGGGTTCTCATTCCTAAGGTATTTTGTTGTTGTTGTTGTTGTTATTATTATTATTATGCAGGTCACTGCATGGAATCAAAATTGGAATCTTGGGGTTAGTAGCCTGCACTTTTAACCACTACGCCATATGTCCGTGAATTTTAGGGCTTATAAATCTAATATTCTCCTATCCTTCCTTAATACCAGTCCCCATATGCTATTCATATCTACACTCGGTCTGCTTAGGAGGTTGTTGTGTCCTAGCATATGTGCTGCTTCTTTTAGTTTTCGTATTTTCCAGTGATGTTCTCTGTCTATTATTTTAACTTCATTCCACAGGGGGAGGTGGTCTCCATTTTTCCATACATTAATAACACGCACCAAGTATGGATTCCATAATGGAGTTCGATTCCAGGCAGTGACCTGAATAATAATAATAACATCGAAAAATACCTTAGGAATGAGAACCCAGGTTTGAAATTTCCCCAAGACACCTGATGAAGGCTGGAGGGTATATCAGCTGAAACGTTGTGTTAACAACAAACAAGATGAGGACAAAAACCCATCAATTGTAAATAATGTAAATAAAGAGATTGATTTATTTACAAAATAAACAGAAGAGTTTTGTTGAAATACAAATATTAACTTAAAATGAAAATTTAAGAAAAACTAAAACAAAAATTAGAAAAATTCAGGCATTTCTTTGATAAATTATTTTTAACAAAAAATAACATAATCAAATAATGAACACAGGGTAATGACATAAGACACATTTACTGTAACATGAAACTTGTAACATTTACATATATTATGATTACCAAAAAAATGGAAAGGGGAAAAGAATGATGATAAAAAGTGTATTATTCAAACATATAAAAGAAAACAAGTATCTAACAAAGATTTTCATGGAGCATTCAACAACCATGTAAATGATATGTTACCAACCACAACAAACTTAAGTGGCTTTTTTATAAGAAATCTACACAGCTAGTTCTTATCGTGAAGTTATGAGAATGGTTATTCTCCCATGGTTGTCATCAACATATTTATGTATATTTTTTTCTACTATTTAATAGACAAAAAAACTATATAAAATACTATTTTGACATAATGAATATATAAACAGCTGAAAAAAAGTATAAAAATTTTTTTTAGATTACACAGTACAGATTTTCATCAGAGACGGATTTGAAAAAGTTGCATATTAGTGGACATATCCTAACATGGAGACCAAAGAAATAATTTGGCATATATTCTGAATATTACACTTTGTCTTAGTGTCTACTTAAAAGAATATTCCAAATACCAAAGAGTACTCCTTCCATACACACACGAGAGAGAGAGATGTGTGTGTGTGTATGCACATTTTTACTTGATAAATAAACGTATGTTTTATGTACATTTATACTGAATAAAAAGAAAATTATAAAAGAGCAATAAGGAAAAGTAGATCAAATAGAAAGTAGATAACTTATGAAGATTAATGACAGTTTTACCTGCAAGACAACAAAAAAACTGGATATCAGTCACAAATACAATCTCAAGTACAGACAATACTCAGTTATAAAAACTCAAATTCAAACATCTGGCTCTTAATGTGAAGAGAATATCTGATAAACATTTGAATTTGAAAAAGATAAAATGGAAAACTTATTACAAGAACAGTGGAAATACTGAATGCTACACAGGATATTAATGGGGAGAAAATCTATTTGCAATATTATGCAATTTAAATATAAAGCAGAACTGAGAGATAGGGCCCTGGCTCAGTTTAATAACCCCTCAGTTTTGGAGCTGGTGGAATTACCCAGAAGTGAGGGGAAGAGACCAGATGGTCTTAATCTTTGGTAGGTGCCTCATGCAGTAAATGGGAGGGTCATTGCTTCTGTAACCAAATGGAACAAAATCCCAAGACTTGTCAGTGAACCATTTTTTCCAGCCTATGGCATTTGAGATGTTTCGAGGGGCTGGGCTGCTAGCAGTGAAGTCCTTATTCTTAGTGGCTAGGTGTCAGGGTGCTTGGCTGTTCCAACCTGTTAGCCTTGCCATTGCTTGTGATAATGCCACAAGTGTGTTGGCTTGCTTCAGTGGATTCCCTTGAACCGTGTGGTGAGCGACTAATTGAGGTACTTGGTGTTGAATTGATGTTTTATCATTCTTCCTCTTTTACCTTTTAACATTTAATGATAAATCTTTGGAGTATTTGTCATCTGAAGATTTTGAAAGATTACTTTGTCACTAAGACTTGAAAGAGAATAGTAGTTTCACCATGAATTGACTCCTATTTCTTTCTGAGTATACTGACATCAACAGAAAAAAATTAGAGGGCTCAGAGCAAGCGTTTCTGGCTTGTAAATGAAAAGCATGGAATGATGGAAAATGGTGTTGTCTGCCTTTCATCTACTGGTCTCTGTTCATAATAAGGCAATGATTGAAGGCAGTGGTCAAAGCTATTTGTTTAGCAACATTAGAGGTGAAATTTTTGGATCATCACAAGACAATGCTGCAGTAACTGCAGGTGGGCAAGTGTTTTCAGAGAAAATAGGCGCAAGTGTAACTGTGTGGTAAGAAGTTTGCTTCCCAACAACATGGTTCCAAGTTCAGTCCCACTGTGTGGCACCTTGGACTGGGTCAACCAAAGCCTTGTGAGTGGATTTGGTAGATGGAAACTGAAAGAAGCCCATAAGCACAGGGTGTTCAGGCTAAATTTGGCAGTTTGCATGAAAGGAAAAGAAAACTCAGACTTCCATCCAAAAGTAAAAGTATTTTAAAAAATCAAAAACTATCAACTAGATTTATGGCTGGGAGATTACAGTTTACTCAGAGTAGCTTCCATTACAGCCTCAAGATGGCTCTGGATGCATGCATTTCTCATTGGGAAAGTGACTGTGTTTTACCAGTAAGCTACCAGGTATAAACCATTTGCTTTATTATCTAATACACATACACACACTATTTTATTAAAGCTGAAAAAATTCTTCACAAGCTGTTACTCAGAGTTTCACATGACCGTTCATCAGACAGTTGTGATAATACTGAATAATAAAGTATGTGAACATATATAATATAAACTCTGGTTAACAGTTTGTGAAGAATTTTTTCAGCTTTAATAAAATAGTATATAACTTTGATATTTGAGTACCAAGTATATAACTTTGAGTACAAAGTATATAACTTTGATATTTGAATACCATTCCTCCCACTTTGTTTTGCATCTATGTGCTTACTTCTCTATGTGTGTGTGTGTGATTTGTTTTTTTTACCTATTTCTGTTACCTGACTATGGCCATGCTGGGGTACTATCTTGAATTTCTTTGTTGAACAAATGGACGCCAGTACATATTTTTAAGCCTGGGACATATTCTATCAGTCTCTGTTGCTGAACCTCTAAGTTACAGACATAAACAAACCAACAATGGTTGTCAAGTTGTAGTGGAAAGGCAAACAATGGCACACACATACACATATATATATACATACATACATATGCATAACAGGCTTCTTTCAGTTTCCATTTACCAAATCCACTCACAAGGCATTGGTTGGCCCAAGGCTATAGTAGAAGACATTATAAGGTACCATGCAGTAGGACAGAACTCAGAACCATGTAACTAGGAAGCAAACTTCTTATCACACAACCATGTCTGTGCCTATTTCTCTCTCTGTCTTCACCCACACACACACATAATATATATTATATTGTTGGTATCTCTTGAGTCCAAGAAAGACAGTTCTACAATTTCTTGTGGAACAACCTTTGCTCCACTTCACCGTGATTGTACTGTGAACAGTACTCTTGCAAAGGAGGTCTACACATTCACTGTCCATCTCATTGAAATCTAGGTAAATCTTCTTCAAAACTATTCTTCTGCACTCACTACTAGGTACATATGGATAAAAGCACAAAAGTACCTTCAGTTACTTCAAAACCACAATCCCTGACAATGTCCTTTCTATTACCTTAAACTAGGCACCTGAGTTCACCTGTCTTCAACAAGCTCTTCAATTTTTCATTTCTTATGGATGTTTGAAAATATTAGTATTAGTCCCATTCTCAAAATGGTAAACTTGTTGATCCTGCCAACTACCATTCTAATGCACTCAGTTCCAATATTTGACAGAAATTAATAACTTTCTCCAACACCTTGAATCCTTCCCCTCCTTTAAAGATCACCAATATAGTTTTTTTCCAAAGGCTAGATCTACCGTAAACCTACTCTCATAAATCGGTCCCCAGTGGGTTCACAACTTTGAGAAATTTGATGAAAAGATGTTGCTACCTGTAGCATCAGAAAAATTTTGGCAGTGTCTGGTATGCTACAAATATATCAAAACAACCTGTTTATAAGCTCCATCCATTTCTCATCTTTTGGATTGGTGGCTTCCTGTCCATGGTAAGGTCATATGTGTATGCCTTGAAAAGAATGAGTGAATAGATGGATTCATATAGAACTCCATTCGGGACAATGCAGTTTCTGTATACACTATCATACATATGCTAATGGAACACTTCCCGAGCCCCACACTAACAATTCTTGTGTGCCCAGGGTTTCATTTTATCCCTCATACACTTCTTTTATACATTACAACCTATCTCTTATCCAACAATGTTCACTTTCATGCACATAATACCACCATTCATTTCTCCATAACCTTTTACACCGAAGCATTATCCACATACAGAAGGCACCTCACTTCGGAAGCCAAACAAAATTTTAATAATTCTGAAGACGAACAAGAATCAAAATGAACATCATACAAAGTCATCACCATACTATGTATTTCCAGAAATTTTAGAAAAGCTTATCCTCAATATCACTAACCAACACATAGCCCTTTTCCAAATCACTACATGGTTTCAGATCATTACAGAAAGTAGATAATGTTTTCAACAACAAAAACTCCCTATGTGTCCTTTCTAACTACCATTGACATCAGCAAAGCTTTTAACTCCACTCTGTATCCAGTCAAACAAAAACTATTTGATGACACCTTTTGAAACAACACAAAACACTGGTGAGTATTTTCTGTTGTTTAAAATATATGTGTATAAAAAATATGGTAAAGAAATTAAACTGATATACAAGCAAGGAAGAAATCACAATAAATTATACCTATTATAAACTACGCTAATCTTACCTGGTACCAAAATCTCTCCATAACAATTACAACAGATTACAAAGAACACAAAACAACACACTACACATCATAACAGGTTTTACACAGCGCATGCACACAGGTTACTCATACAATGAAGCTCAGTATTAAAATTGAAAGACCATTTGGACATGCAAGAGGCATTTTGTTGCAGTAGTATACTTCAATCCTCAGTCTCTGTCACAACATCAAAACCAGCTTCAACAACACCCAGGCACATATACAACACATTGGAGCACTACAACATCCTAAACACATTACCTCTCCCTCTTAGCATAGACAAACATAAAAAATACACACACAGAGAAATAGTTGCATAATTATTCTTACTAACTTCAGACAAGATTGTATGCAACTAAGTGAAAAAAAGCAGCAATTATCATGCTGTAACCATCTTACCAACTTCTGCCCTCAGAATAATTGAGATAGCACAGTATATACAAAATTAAGATAGCACAGTATATACAAAACTGTCATGCTATGATATACACCATATGTTCCAGCACTGCATGTTTTAGTGTGTAGTGTAGTACTCGGTCAGGTATAAGTAGGAAGATGATCTTGTGGGCCAGCCCTCATTCAGCTGATTACCTGCATGCCATAGGACTAACCTTGGGCAACACAACATCATGCCATATCAGTATTGACTGTATGAAAAGAGACCCCAATACATTTCCAACATGGTCATGGCAATCTTTCCTCCAACAGCAGCAAGTCCGTCTGTCCATTCATCCATTTTCCATGGTAGCATGGGTGGAATGGTTTGACAGAGGCTGGTGAGCCAGAGGACTATGCCAATCTCTTATGTCTGATTTCTAAGATTTGATGCCCTTCCTAATGCCAACCCCTATAGAGTGTACTGGGTGCTTTTTACATAGCACTGGCACTAGTGAGGTTACTATGACAAAACCCTTCAAACTGGAGTGGGAGATATACTATAGAGAGAGGTGGCTTTATGCTAGGATGATTAAGTATGATGAGGGGGACAGGAACAGATATCTTGCTATAGGGGAGAAATAGTTACACCACTTGGAAGAGAAGGACGATGGTGAAGATGAATAGCTATTGGATACAAAGGAGGAGGAAATAAGAGTGGATCAGAGAGGTAACAGATGATAGCAAGATGGAGCAAAATGAGTGGGAGTGGTATACAAGATATACAAGGTGCTAGGGGTAAGTCAGAGTTATATGAAGGTGTAAATGGTGGGAGATGGACAGAGATATAAGGGAAGGGCTGCTACAGTCAAAATGAGGGGCTGTACAGGGGAAGAGAAGGTGAAAGGGACATTCAGCAGAATAAGGAGGTAAGGAATGATAGCAGGAGTGTGTGTAGAAGGAAGTAGTCTCATAATTGCACCAGTGAAGTAGGTAACTCTGTAGTTAGAAGGGTGATAAACAGGTGGGTGTTAGAAGGATGGGATGTAGAATGGATGGTTGACAGGAAAATGGGTTGTGGGCATTAATTAAGGACAGATTGGGTGCAGGGGCACAGACATAGGTAACATGCTTTTAGGGCTTCATTTTTGTTTAAGTGGACAGGTTTGTCAAGCACTGCAAATTATTAAGCATTTCAGTCTTTTGTCATCTCCATGAGCTTCAACATCTGAAGGTCATTCTTCACCATTTTATGCCGTATTTTTCTGAGGCTTCCTCTTCCAAATATTCCATTCACTTTAAGCAACCAGCACTTCTTTATGCAGTTGTTCTTGTCCATATGCAACACATGACCACAGCAATGCAGTCTTCTCTTGTGCATTACATCTGACACCTCTTAGGTCCCATCTTTCTCTCAACACATTTGTGCTTTGACATACATGCAGACTAACATTGCCCATCCAGCAGAGTATAAGAAAAATTATTACACTCACTTGCTGAACATGAACAGCATGCAACTAAAACCCTCACAACACTTCAGTTCCCAGTGGCTACCAACCCTCCTAAAAGCTCAAGTTCTATTCCCATATCTAGGATCTGCACAGACTGCATCAAAGATTGACCATTTGAATTACTGGTACAAACTTGCTAAGTCTTACCAACTCCTGGACCACAGATGTGTTGTCTCCTCTTTCTGCTTTTTCTACCACTATTACAGTAGCCATTCTCTTCAGAACTGGCTGGTAATGTGCAGAACCACTTAGAAACTCTCAGTTCACTCATCTCTATTCCCTATATCATATCCCTTTCCTAGAGTACCACACTATGGGCACAGTCATTTCTCAACCAAATTAAGAACCCTCCACCACCCTGCTTTGGCTTTTATTTGGTTAGAAGTTACTAAAAACTTTACTTTCATTATCTATTTTGATATAGATGAAATATAGACAAACTGATAAGCACACATGTGACCTTTAATACACATTTACTTATTTAATTAACTAAACATAACATAACACTATAACATGATTGTTTATGTATAAAGTGCACAATGGTAACGAATTAGCTAATGAGCTTAAAATCTAATCTTTCAAATATTTTTATTAATCATTTGAGCACAATCATAAAGTTAGAAGAGAATAGATTTATCATGCTTAAAATACCTTAAATAGAATGTTACATATTTTTCAACTGCTAAATATACTAAACTTTATATGCATTATAATGTTATGTGCTGTTATTTGAAATACACACAGCAATGACTAATAGTAAAGCATTATGATAATAGTTTCAATGTATGTTGAAAACACAAAAAATAATTTTTATAGTGAAAATGATCATACTGAAATTTCAAGGCAATTAAAAAAGTGGTTGTATAAAATAGTGGAAAGTACATAAGTGGTATGGTTTTCATTGAGGAATCAAAGATTTGAATTTTTTAACTGATGGGGTTATAAAAGTGGTTGCAAAGTAAGATTGTTAGTTATTTCTTTTTATAAACAAGATCTATTTCATAAACCCAAAGAATACCTCTTTTGGAGTCGATGTTTGAAATTCTCTCTCATTTCCAAATGTTGACCATCGCTTGTGTTTTGAAGCAGGGTCAGGTTTAGTAGCAAAATCAGAAGAGGCTTCAACTTCTCCAAGGTTTGCAAGGGCTGGTTCACTACCCCGTCGAACATGTAAAGTAGGACCTGTTAGGAAAAAGAAAAACTGTTCATTAAAATCTAATCTTTCTAGCAAATGATTCAGAATAACAAAATATGAATATATCTACAAAATTATGGCTTATCTGTATAAAAAGTTTGCAATTTAATTTTTTTTTTTTTTTGGCATAATAGGAAATTGGGAAAAGGTAAGTTGGCACACATGGTAGAGTACTGGACAAAATGTAATTAGTTTACAGTCTCACATTTTAGTATTCAAACACAATCAGAGTCAATAAAATAAGTACTCATACTGGAATCAATTCAATTTGTATCTCTCATACAAAACTAATCTTCTGTTTAGTTAACAGAAATTATGATAAAACATAAAACTATGCAGTAGTTAACACTGTTTGCAAAAGCTTGCCCAGCCTTTCATCATTAGGGTTCAGTAAGTACCTTTCATATACTGGTGTCATTTCAATTAATCACACTTCAAGATCATTATTATAATGAAGGTTATATTACCTGAAAGAACATCTTCTAAAGTGACAACAACACCATTATCTGTTTGACTGGATGCTTTAAAATCTCCATTGCTAGAATTAGTGGTACCATTATTATTTTGGAAGATATCTGGGCTTGAAGTTCCAACGGAGCTTGCACTAGCTCCATCTCCATTGTTGAATACATGGTTCCTCTGTGTTTCATCATAAATGGCTATCAACTATAAGAAATTAAAAGAAAACACTGAAATAATAATGTCTAAAAAAATTTTAATAAAAAATAAAAAATTAAGAAAATGGAAACAGTGTTAACTTTCAATTTCACATCCAGTTATATCATGTTAACATTTTTCCAATGTACAAATGTTTGTCAATACATTGCCATATATCCAGCACCAAAAATACTGCAGCCTTTCTATACAAAGAATTTATTACATGGAAAAAAGTATGAAGCCATGAACATTTCATTATTATTATTGATGTTTATAGTAAGGGGTGCAGGCATGGTTTCATGGTTTAGAAGTTCATTTCACAATCATGAGGTTTCAGACTAAATTTTATTGTATGACATCTTGGGAAGTATATTTTACTATAACCTCTGATCTACCTAATCCTTGTGTAAGAACTTGAATAGATTTAAAGTGTGGACGCTCTTCAGACAAACTGTACCTGTAATTCAAAAGCCAGCCTTTTGACATAATGTGTCACACAGACTCTGCTAATACAATAACTAATGAGATTGAAAAAGATGATCCATTTCCTTTCTTTTTTTCTTTTCTTTTTTTAAATTTTTTTAAAACTTTCAGTGAAGAGTCAATGTGATCCTGATCTGAAAAGAATGTGTGAATAGTTGAAACCAGCCTCATATTTACCTTAATATTCATTATTGACACACAATTTATCAAAAAGAGCAAAAACTTTTACTTAAAATATTGTTTCACTATCATGGGCATTTATTAAAGAATGTTTTAATAAAATGTGTGAGATTTACATAGAACTGAATGATAAAAATAAATTGTATACATGATATACAGTAAAAACAAAAGAAAAGAAACATTCATAGTATGCATCAGTAAAGAAAAAAAGGGAAGGGAGGACCTCTACAGCCAATCAAGGAGTCCAACTATCAAAGATCTCCTTGAATACCAAGAGCAAGTGCTCTCTCCCATTCTTGTTCTCTGACTCACAGGTCTATACTTAGAGTGATGCCATTCACCCTTGTGATTTTGCCACCTACATTTGCCTTTCAATATATTTGCTCAAGGACAGCACCTCTCTCATCACCACACTTTTCTTTACAAAGGAAATTTGAAAAAGTTGATGTGGGGTTTACCAAAGAGGAATGTCTCTGATCTCACTATTTTCAGCCATGTTCACCAAACATTTTCTTTTGCCATAACTACAAGACAAAGGAAAATTGCCTTACTTGGGGATAGTGGTGGGGCTGATAGATGGAACCATCTACATGCAACAGCAGTTGGTTGACATAACCTCACTAGTCAATAATGGTTGGACACTGAACAAGTGTGTGCAGAATGGTTTCATCGCCCTGCATACATCTCAGAGGAGCCTGTCTGACAGCACATCCATGACTGCAGAGTTTATCTTGAACTGGTAGCATCCCTTGGTAGCAGCACCAGGTTTTTGGAAATTATCACTGAAAGTCCTTGATTGGAAAGTCCTTCAGAGCAGACTAGATAGTTCATTTATGACAACACCCAGAACCTCCAAGTTTATTGTCACACTTTATAAACAATAATCTTCTACAGATTGCTTAAGTAGAACATTCACTGCAGGTGGAAAGACATGCCTCATAAATGGCGCTCACACATTCGCTCTCTAGGAATCATTGCAGATGGCACAATATCAACAGGTGTCTGCACATCAGCAACCACAGCATGCCTCAGCAAACTTGCAGAGTGCTGGCAACAGAATGACCTCTTGACCATTGGAACATATGCCTTCCACAAGAAACTAAATAAGACATTCCAACCTGATCAAGCAGTAACTAGGGCAAGGCATGACAGTCAGGTGCCCAATCTTTCAGAGACAGCATCCTTTCAGCCCATTTCTGGGTAAAACTGGCCACTCTGTTCATCACTTCATCTCAATTCTTAACCACATGGAGGTTGGAACCAAATCAAACCCCAAGCAGTTTAAATGTTCTATCAGTTTAGTGCCCCAAAACACCTTCTGACAGCATGGACCTTCTTCTCCAGGTATCCAGTTTTGAGCCTACTGGCTAGTTGGCATTGATTTTGGTCCCTGCCACCATCTCATATTCCTTTAGAATGGTGTTGACCACCTCCACTTTGGAAGCATCCAACACCATGACAGTGACATCATGTGCATATGCCAACACTGTCTTTCTAGATCTTAGTTTGAAAGGGATGTAGCTCAACTGCTCCAACTTCTGCAGTAATGGCTTGAGAGCCAGCATGTACAGAAGAGGCAAGAGTAGGCAGCCCTAACTCATTGAACATGCGATGTGAAACAGTTCTAGCAGGTGGTCATTTACTTTCATCACTGAGCAGGTACCACTGTGCATTGCAGCAATCCAACTTCTTAAAACAGTGCCAAACTTGCTAAGCAATAATGCTTAGCAGCATTTCATCCCATCTTTACATTTTAAGTTTTGTCAGTTCACCCAAGAGATAAATTAAACAAGGGAAGTGGTTGATGGAAGATTTCAAGATGGTTTTCAAGTAACAATGGTCAAGTCTGCCGAACACTTTCAATTGATCAAAATTGATCAGAGCTCCACCAAAACCAGTTCTGGTCTCAGCCCTCACTAGAATGTGGGAGAGAGGTCAGCTTTATGCAAGAAGATGAGGAGATTACAGTGAATGTGGGTGGAGGGGAGACAGTGCAGGTTCCTGTTGAGGGGTCTGCATGGCAACCCACATTTAGTAAGGTTAAGTTAGAGAGAGAAAGAGAAAATGAACAGCAGGAGTTGCAAGAGATAAGGGCGATGTGGTGCCCAGGTAAGCCCACAAGGCACAGACAGAGTAGGCAGACTGCCAAGATGGGTAGGGTTGCGGGGTAAATGTAACAAGAGCCATGAACTGAGGATGCAGAAAGGGGAGGTGGAAAGCAGTAGGAGAAGTAAAAGTGATATAGTCATTGGGAGGAAGGACAAGAGAGAATTATAACATGGTTGGGTAATCTGTAGGAGCTGGGAGAGGGAGGAAAAGACAGATATAATACATGAGGTGTGAGAAAGTCGCAGTAATGAGTGGAGAACTGGAAACAGAGAACTTGCAAGACTCAATTTCACTGAGCAAGGCAAGTCTTTTCAAGAACCTAATATTACCAGAGATCCTGGTCCTTTACCATGTCATCCTTCACCACTTCATCAAATGTCTTCCTCTTGTGCAAGTTCCAGTTACATTAAGTGAATGGCACTTTATTATACAGCTATTCTCATCCATACGCATCACATGCCCACACCAGTGTAGTCTTCTTTCTTAAATGCAACATCTGATTACTCTTCTACACAGTTTTTTTTTTTCACTCAGCATTTTTGAACTAATTTTTTAACACACACTGCGCAACCAATGCAGCATGCTAAAAGAACATACCTCACCACCATGCAATACAAGCTTCTAACACAAGCATCATACAATCTGCCCTTCACTCAAGGGGAAAAAATTTTCATTGTTAACAATGGCAATAGCTTCTTGAAATTTCTCCAACTAATTCCTACTCTAGCAACTATACTTTCAGAGCAACCATTTCCCTTGCTTAATTCATCTCTTGGGTAATGAAAGCAATCAACCACTTCTAGTGAGCCATCTGAGCATTTAAGAGAATCATTAATGTACTGACCAACATGTTTCTTGAAATCATCAACAGCAACAATGAAATCGCTGCCACTCATTGTTAAGGCAGTCTGCAGAAGGGTCTCATACAAGCAATCTTTTTTTCTTCTGACAGTACACCTGTGGGACATATGCCAAACTACTGTGTTGCTTATGATTAATCCTAGCATAATTATTCTATCACACAAACTACCTCTATTAATTTCTCTATCTATCTCACAGCTAACAGTATACCTACTACACCCTTTCCATCACCCCATATATATATATATATATATATATATATATATATATATATATATATATATATATATATATATAGGGGGAAAGTAAGAAAAATCAATGAAAATGCACATTGTAAATAAAAGAAATAAAGGCTTTTTATGAAAAGTAACTAAAGATATATACAATTAGATGAACTGAGGTAGGAATAAAAGTAATAAAAGTCATTATTGTGAGATTATTAAGGAGATTCAAGCATACCGGTGGTTTCGTAAGTTACTATTCATTGCTTTGAATGCACACCAATTAATGAATGAGATCCCAGGACGCATTAACCACAGATTCATAATCGCAGCACTCAAATTCATCCTGCTGAGCAACTATTTCATGTTCAATACAGCTTACTATTGACAAAAATGTGGAATTGCAATGGGAACCAGAGCTGCTCCAGTGATTGCAAACCTTGTAATGGGTTACCTAGAACTTAAGTTATACCAATCATCACTAGAAAAATATGGCGCCTCATTTAATTGGTATTTAAAAGAGAACTGGAAGAGGTATTTGGATGATTGCTTCATACTTTGGAAAGACAGCATGGACAAACTCCTCGATTTCAAAATAATGCTTAACAACTCAAAAGAGGAAAGTGCTACTCATATAGTAAGTGAATGTAGCATGCTGGTACAGAAAGAATACAAGAAAAGACATGACAACATTGGGAGAGTAATGCACTGGGAGTTACACAGAAAGCTAGGATTTAACCATATTGATAAATGTATGAACATGAACCTAGTAAAGAACTAGAAAGTAAGAAATATAAGATGTGGGACTTTAACATTCAGTCAGACAGAGTAACAGAAACTAGAAGGCCCAATTTAGTAATAGGAGATACAGAAAACAGAAAGTGCCAGATAACTGACTATAGGGTCCCAAATGACGAGAAAGTCAATATGAGAGGTATAAAGAAAATAGCAAAATACCAGGACCTGGCCAATGAGTTACAGAGTTACAAAGTGTAGGTAAAATGTATCTCAGTAGTTATAGGTACATTAGGAATTATCCCTAAAGATTTGAACAAAAGGACAGAGGAAATAGGCATAAAATCCAGTTTAGTACAGCTCCAGAAAACTGTGCTATTAGGGACAGCTAGGGTACTTATGAGGGTTTTTGAGATCTAAGGACACTTGGCACAAATTCATAAAATTCATAAGGCAGATATTTCAAAAATCTGATTTCAGTCTAAGGAGCTATATAATTTAATTCAATATTATTTCGAGCTTGCATAGACAGTTCTACATAAGTATCTGTTATAAATGTAAATGTAACCTACATATCTGGAAGTCAAAGAAATTGTTTTGAAGTAGAATCATAATGCAAAGAGCTATGTTTAAAAAAAAAAAAAATTTACCTGTTCTCTGTCATCTACGACATCATTAAGATAATCATCAGGATCAAGTATGCCTTCATCAGTTAAAGTTTTTAAACTGTGGACTGTTACCCAACTGTCGTTAGACTGCAATAAATAATATAAAAATGACATTAATCATACTTTTAATAAAAGGAAACAAAAATATAAAAATCGATATTGTTAACTAGAAATAAGTATCACTATAGAATGCTGTACAATGGAGACAAGCACAGTTTGAACATGCAAAAACACATTTTGCTTCATCATTTTCATGTCAAAATAAGTATTTTCTGAAGAAAATTATATATCATTTTAAAGTTTTGGATGTCAGATAATTGTTATGAAGTATAAAATTTAATATTTCATTGTTTTCACTAAGAAAAGGACATATTTTCTTCAAGATTTACATAAAAAAAAAAAACAGGAAAACTCTCCATGAAAATGGAGAAAATGTAATTTCTGCAGGTGTCCTGATCCAAAATTCTGCCATTTATAGTCATTTTTAATAGTCTATTAAAATTTTATGGAAATGGTGTCATGTCCCCAAATCTCACTATTTATTTACTTCCATACCTGCTACAAATGTGCCAAAACTCAAATTCCTCTGACTTGTAGCTTTGGATTTAGCTAGGTCTGAAAACATTGCAAAATCGACCATTTGTTACATGTAGCAAAATATGCTTTACATAAATATTGAAGATATTGCCAAAAAATAAGTTGTCTTTCCAAGAACACCTGAAAAAAAAAATAGGCAAGTACTACATCATGGTCACTGTTAATTTTGTATAATTTGAAGATAATTATCACCTTAATTTCAAAGATATATCACAAATATAGCTGCATATTCATTTCTGCAAACTGGGCAAAAATTTCAACCAATTTGCTGACTATTTAAATTGTCAATAAAATAATTCATCCAAATTTTACAAATGAGGCATCAAAATGTTTCTTTTTGGATGCTCTTCAAGAAAAAGTAGAGTAGGAATTACATTTATTTTCAAAAATTCATAGTGATACCTACTAGAAATCAGTAGCACCTGTACAAATAATTGTAAAGGTATTTTATGTCAAAAGAACTACAAATAAATTAGAATAAATAAGAGATTGATTTCATGCAAAATAAAGTAGCTAAAAATCAGAAATGTAATATGAAGAGGAAATGAAATCTAGATGAACACCACTGGGTATTTATAACTGATAGTGTCTGTAGCATATGTAAGGCAATACTGAGGTGGTTTACATTGACCATATAGATAATTGTGTCTAATTTTGTAAGTTTGAATGTCTTTATCTATATCAATACATTATTTTAATCTCTGTGTCCTTGCCTTTCTCTTTGTGTCCTTATCTTTCTTTTTAGAAAATACAAGCAAAACGCCCCCCCCCCCCCCGGTCCAATGGATGGTGCTGAGTTGTCAAACATTTAAACCAAATTTTCTCAAAACAACTTGTCCGACCGTCCCATAGGCTTCCCCTTTGAGAAACACTGATTTAACCTAAATTTGAGACACCAGCAAAAGAAGAAATAAAGGGAGACATTTTTTCTATTCCAAGAAAAACAATTTTACAAATGCACGTTCCCACGGCTTTATCGATCGCATTCTCACCTGGAATTGATTTTTGTTATTTTTTCAAGACTTATACACGCCCTGATACCGTTGGTATCTACATATCAAATTTGAGCACAATCGGATGGAGGATGCTCGAGATCCTAGAAGATACACACAGACAGACAGAACGGATTTTATATAATAGATTAGTTTAAAATATATCACACCTATACAAACTGATAAAATATTAGATTAGTCAATTTTTTTCACTACCAAAACATTGATCTTCTTATGAAATATTAGATTAGTCAATCTTTTTCACAGCCAAAATATTGATCTTCTTATGAAATCAATACATTGAACTTTTACACATACAAAAGAAAAAAAAAAGACCTTTGCTTATATAAAAACTACCATATCTGTGTCAGCAAAAATGCCTACAGTTTTATAAATGATAAAAAATGCTGCATTAAAACTATGAGAGAAACCGTTGATGTACGTGAGAAATTGAGTAAATATATGTATATACACAGAATTGAAGTACTTGAATAATGTCAGCACAATATGTGCCAGAGTAAATGAAAACTGCTGACTTTGAAGACAACAGCATTTATAGTGATAGTTCACATTTTTCAATTACTATATATCAGAAACAACTGTAAGTCTACAATGCACAAATAAATAAATATATAAAGCCCATTATTTATGCTTTTTCTTGTATATCACTGTGAAAATGTACCATATTAAATTGATAATGCAACCATGGAATTATGAGGTCAACTCGTGATGGACTTCAACTTCAGACCTCACCTTGGGATTACCTGGAGTTCTATAGCAATCAAAAAAAATCTTTTGTTAGTCTAGTGTATTATATAGCAGAAAACTTAAGAAGTATTTACCCAGATTACTCTTTTTTACTCTTTTACTTGTTTCAGGCATTTGACTGCAGCCATGCTGGAGCACCGCCTTTAGTCGAGCAAATCGACTCCGGGATTTATTCTTTGTAAACCCAGTACTTATTCTATCGGTCTCTTTTGCCAAACCGCTAAGTGACAGGGACGTAAACACACCAGCATCAGTTGTCAAGCAATGCTAGGGGGACAAACACAGACACACAAACATATACACACACGTACATATATACATATATACGACAGGCTTCTTTCAGTTTCCATCTACCAAATCCACTCACAGGGCATTGGTCAGCCCGGGGCTATAAGCAGAAGACACCTGCCTGAGATGCCACGCAGTGGGACTGAACCCAGAACCATGTGGTTGGTTAGCAAGCTACTTACCACACAGCCACTCCTGTGCCTATGATTGATAGTCCCTTATTAATAACTCCTTATATAATGTAAAAGAACGGAGATATGAAATCTAGGCAAGTACTTTATGTGTACTCTGATACAATCCAAAACTGGCTAACCACATTAAATGATAGGGAACAATCAGAATTGTTTAAGATAAACAATTCAACTGCACTTCACTTGATAGGTAAATCCTGAGTTAATCATTAGATTTCATACAACATACAGAATATATGATCAAGACACAGTACATCTATAAACTCTAGTTTATAGATGCACAGTAACAGCTTATGTTAGTTCTAATTATTACATAGGTTCATGTTCTACTGACTTTAAACAAAGATGATGCAATCATCTTTTTTATTTCAAAAATAGAGAGAAAAAATTAACTGTACACGTTTGAGTAGGTTCAACTGGACTTTAAAGGATAAGGGCACCAAATATTAAATGGTCAATTGAAGAAATATTCCATATCCTAATTGCAGGATATTAAACCATGGAAATGAATTAGCAATAAAATGTGTGCATTCATACAGAAAAGTCTTTAAAGTATTTTCCAAGTAAATAACTTTAATTTGAACTCAGTTTAATGAATTCATTTACGTAACAGAATGCATCTAATAAAAAAGCTCATTAACAGGTGAGACAAAGGTGAATACAGGTGTGTAACATACTGGAAATTAATATGTATTTCTCACTTTCACATATTATTTATAATAAAATTAAAAGGAATATATGATAAAATAATATAGTTATGACATATTTCTTTCATGAAACCACCCAAAGCACCCTTACACAAGAGCACTTAGCAAAAGGAGCACATATACGAAGTCTCAATCTGATACCCTTTGCAGAGAAAACTTTTTTCTTCCTTTTATCTTTTCGACTTAATGAAAGTCAATATTTTCTCTGTTGACATCCACCTCAGTTAATTTTGCTTTTCTCCCAGTTCTGTGCTTTCTTAGAAGAAAAGCAGTCATGTAACTGAGATGCGATGTCAACCCGAAATTTCAAGTGGTCATAGTCCTTTGATGGCGGAGGTACCTTATGGCTTTTTACATATACAATATATGAATTTACTATAGTTAAATTAACTAAAAACCACAAAATTTACCTTCACCATTTCTTCCCAGGTCGACCAGCTGGGTAATATGCCCGATATTGGTCGGATTTATCAGCCCCCACCCATATGTTTGTTATAACAAATGTTCACTAGGAGTTTCCCCTCAGCACCAACACCAGGTTGTTCATTAGTAGACAGAAATAAAATCTGTCTTTTGTCTTTGAAAGCATAGCTAATAAATTTTCCTCTTGCATTTGTAAAATGTCCCCTCTTTTATTATATTTTTTTATGAATGGCTACTTGTCCATTGAAAATAAGGCAAATGCACTTATCTATTTCAATAAAAAAAAATAAAGCTCGGTCCATTTTTAATCAAAGCACATTCAACAACACTTCTATTCTTTAGGATCTTTATAAACGTTTGCCATATTGATAATGGTATTAAAAAAAAATTGATTTAACAAAGTTATAAACGGTTAAATTTATATTATCACTTTGGGAATTTTTGTTATTACCATTGCCTGGGAAAAACAAAAACCAACTGGCTCATAGTCATAATAATGCATGCAGTTAGTGTTGTAAAAAGAGCAAAAAATAAAAATCTGCCAAAAATTATGCTCTTGTTTCATTCTGCAAGAGCTAACTTGATTTTTCTCTCTCCCTTGTCCACACAGGTGCTGACAAGTAAGTGGGTAGGGAAGGGGATGGCAGATGAAAGTAACTCCTGTTGACCTTGACACTGACTGACAGCAAAAATGCGACACCCCTTTCAAAAAAAGTCATTTTTCACTGCTTTTTCAGAAAAAAGTTAGTATTTCTTATAATCCTGTCCACAAAGCAC
>NC_043006.1:25364407-25376907 GCF_006345805.1 Octopus sinensis | reverse complement strand
TATATATATATATATATGGGTGAAATTTATATTATATATATATATATATTATATATATATATATATATATATATATATGGGTGACACATAAGAAAACACCATCCGAGCGTGGCCGTCAGCCAGCCTCGTCTGGCACCTGTGTCGGTGGCACATAAAAAACACCATCCGAGCGTGGCCGTCTGCCAGCCTCGTCTGGCACCTGTGTCGGTGGCACATAAAATCACCCACTACACTCTCGGAGTGGTTGGCGTTAGGAAGGGCATCCAGCTGTAGAAACACTGCCAGATCTGACTGGCCTGGTGCAGCCTTCGGGCTTGCCAGACCCCAGTTGAACCGTCCAACCCATGCTAGCATGGAAAGCGGACGTTAAACGATGATGATGATGATGATATATATATATATATGGGTGAAATTTATATATATATATATATATATGGGTGAAATTTATATATATATAATATATATATATATATATATATGGGTGAAATTTATATATATATATATATATATATATAGGTGGAATTTATTTACTTGTTTCAAATTTTAGTTTGGCCTTTTAATGTCAGAATAACAAAGAACATTTGGTAAGTAAGCAGACATAATACTGTTTCCAATTTAGGTACAAAGCCAGGAAGTTTGTGCAGAGCATGTCAGTCAATGACACATACACCACTATTTGACTAGTACTTCATTTTATTGACCTTGAATGAAAAGCAAAGTTGACCTCAACAAGATCTGCAGAACATTTTTTGCTGCTAATTCCCCACCCTTGACAATTCACTACCCTATTGAATATATGTATTTCAATGCAAAATGATTTCATTTTCCTTTAAGCAAAGTTATTGGAAAGGTTGACCAGTGAGTGTGATAAATTATAAGGCACAAAAAGAACATCACTCTCCCCAGACACAACTTAATAATTTAAATTCTCTGTTTGGCTTTTAATATTAGAATAAAGTAGAAAATTTGATAAATAAAGCAGACATTTTTTACACATTCATTTTCATATTCATGAATGTGGAAATATTGTACATGATAAAAAAACAAAACAAGCTACTATAATGTGCCAGCTTAGGTAAGAAACATATAAGCTGAAAGTGTCATACTAGTAAGAGTAATGCAGTACATATGAGTTCTTAATGTACCACACTGAACATTTAAGAAAAGTATCTGTATAAATGTTTAATTTCTACTTATGAAGTGTGAATTTAAAATCAGTATAAAATGTAAAAGGTACCTGACTCTTAACTATTTGTTTTTTTGTACAATAATAATTATTAGTTTTAAAATTAATATAAATTATTATAGAAGAAAAAGAAAAGAAGCCAGAAGAAATATAATAAAGTGCTCTGTGGCAGAGAAAATAATGTCTATTTTTAAAACATTCTTTTTTTTCCAACAATCTAGCATAAAGTATATAATAAAAAATTTTATTTCATGGCAAAAGCATAAGGAAGAATTGGGAGCCAAAAGCATAAAGTTATATTTAGTTTTCTTTTATGCATATGTACCCTACTTCTTTTGGACCCTTTTTTTTAAACAGGTTCGACTGACTGCTGCAGAAAACCAAAAGCTAGGAATGCTACTTCAGTAGCATTAGATTACAAGAAACTAGGAATAAAATCTAACAAAAATATAACCACAATGTATGAAAAGTCAGAACCATAAAACAGGCAAAAGAATGATAGTTATATGATAATCAAGTAATATTTTGGTAACAAAAACATTGACTCCATTCTTCATACAGAACCTAAAAAGGTTTCACTATGACACAATTTAAGTGCTGATAGACTTTTTTCTTTTACTTATTTCTGTCATGATGGGGCACAGTCTTGAAAAAGTCTTGAAGATGAATTGAAAATAATGATTGCATTCTTCTTTGAATGAAATAATAGCAAATATTCAAATTAGATATTAAAATCTCAAATTACTTCCCAAAAGAGTATAGAGGTCATTTTCTAAATATTCAACAGGAACACACACAACAAAACAGTGTTCAAGCCAAAAATAATTTTGCAACTAAAATACGTAAAACTTTGTAATTTGGTATGATGTGGTTATTTTAGATATAGATCAGGCCTGGCCAACTCAAATTACATTGCAGGCTACTTTAATCACGGAAAGCTTTTTGAGGGCCGCTTGTATACCAACAGAAATGAAAACATTTTGCTTTCTCATGCTATTATTACAATAATGAATGAATGGTCGCTGATTCAACATGAAGTATTTTCGTTGCAAACAGTAGTATCTTTCTTTTTTACTTTGCATTACATTTTAAAAAAGAAAGTATCAAGCGGGATGCAAGATCAAAAGTCTGCAAGCCACGTGCGACCTGCGGGCCTCAGGTTGGCCAGCTCTGATGTAGATTATTAATGATTTTCATTATTTATCAAATATAAAAAAATAAAGGATATAAAAATATATAGAATATAAAGAATACAAAATAAAGTTGTGGTTGTGTGGTAAGAAGCTTGCTTTCTAACCAAATGGTTCTGGGTTCAGGCTTTCTGCAAGGCACCTTGGGCAAGTGTCTTCTACTATAGCCTTGGGCCAACCAGTCTTGTGAGTAAATTTAGAAGATGGAAACTGAATCCCCACCCCTCTCTCTCTGTTTGTTTGTCCCCCACCACTGCTTGAAAACCAGTATTGGTATGCTTACATCCCTGTAACTTAACAGCTTGGTAAAACAGACTGATAGAATAAGTACCAGGCTTCAAAAAAATAGTGCTGGAGTTAATTCATTTGATTAAAAATTTTTCAAGGTCATGCCCCAGCACAGCCACAAGTTTAATGATTGAAACAAGTAAAATATATCAACATTTTCACCAATTGCTGATTATTAATTAAAATTAGTTGGGGTTTAAAGTTGGATTGCAAATGGCCGCAGCTTTGAGCTGAAACTAGAAAAAAAAAAAAAAGGTAGAAGTAGCTGAATAAGCTCAGTTATAATTAATTGAGCTTAAGTTAGAAATATATACTGAACAGTTTGTTATGCAGTCTCTGGTGTGGGAGTAAACAGAGACATTCCATTTTTATACAATGAATGTAAATACTGAGAGAGTGGGGGAGTGAGAGAGAGAGTGTGTGTGTGTGTGCGCACGCGTGTGTTTTTCAATTTCAAAAAAATGCAATAAAGCTTTATTCTTAATGTGAATTGGACATTCAATATGAAATTTATATTTACTAGTTGCAACAAATACAATAAAATTTGTGTAGGTTACAATATAAGTGGGAATCCTATCCTCTCCAAAACTTTTCAGTAGTTGTATAGGCAGGTAAACAATGAGGACACATGCATACTATGTAATAGATAAATAGAGAGATTGTTTACATAACTCAGCAAGTCAGTAGCTCAAATAAGCATTTACTAACAGTTCGGTAGGTCACCATACTATTTAGTGTGGATGATATATCCTTCAATTTATTTTCTATTATTATAAAAAAGTTTTTTAAAGAATTAATTTCCCTTGATACTTATTACCAGAAAGAAACAGAAACAATAAAATAAAACATTATTTACATTATTTACATTTGACAGATATTTGTCCTCATCTTGTTTGCTGTTAATTAAGTAAATAATGTACATAATTCCTCATATCTTAAATATAGAAATGTATTAATAAAATAAAAGTTAAATGAACTGCAATTCTAGTTTCTTTAATGAAATAAAATCTTCCAGAACTATTTTGAATACTAAATTCGCAAAAATATAATTTGGAAATTTTAACTTGTTAAAATAATTTCAAAGTAAAGAGAAGTCACCTATTACTTACTTTCCTTTCAACACACACATCACAAATTTATATAACCTACACATATGACTTGGGTGATTTGGCTACTAGAGCAAGCTGAGGAAACAGGTGGAGATTGAATGAAGTGTGTTGGTGCTGGTAGTCATATTTTTGCTATTGTTTAGGTCAGCCCTGATTAAGCAGACCACTGATCAAAAGTAGTCAGGCCATGAATAATTGTGTGTGTGGTAATTTTCTTTACAGAAAAAGTATAATTTGGACTATATTATATAACGAGCAAAATGCCCACCCCCGTCCAATAGCTGGTACTGAGTTGTCAAACATTTAAACCAAATTTTCTCAAAACAACTTGTCCAACCGTCCCATTGGCCTCCCCTTTGAGAAACACTGATTTAACCTAAATTTGAGACATCAGCAAAAGAAGAAATAAAGAGAGACTTTTTTCCTATTCCAAAGAAAAACGATTTTATTCACAAAAATATGCAACCAAAGAGTTTAAAGTACCAGTAATTATAAGGCTGTTGACTGGGAGAACACAAACATGGTTTAAACAGTAAGCTTGGCAGGAAAGAAACGTGCCTTTAAAACAACAAAAAATGGAAGGTGCAGTTGTGTACAGGTTGACGGAAGAAAAGCAGGACAAAAACGGCTTTATCGATTGCATTCTCACCTGGAATCGATTTTTGTAATTTTTTCAAGACTTATACACGCCCTGATACCATCGGTATCTACATATCAAATTTGAGTGCAATAGAATGGAGGATGCCCGAGATCTGAGAAGACACACACACAGACAGAACAGATTTTATATGAAAGATATGTCTTTTTTTTTTTAAGACTGTAGTATGAAGTGAGAAACATTTGGCTATTTCTACCAAGTTCAACGATTTCAAAGAGGTTCATTTGTTGACTGTATAGATAGAAAGGCACCCTGGCACACATCATGTCAGGTTGTAAAACAGTACTCACTCAAGGGAGATACAGGTAGCACAAGATACAACAAAAGAGGGAAATGACACCATCAACAAATTCCATGAGAGAAAGCGAAAAGCCATTAACACGAGCAAGGAGAATGACCAGAATGGTAAGAATGTCATTTCAAGGTGCTATCATAATCCATGGTATTACATCTTATGTAATACCATGATAAAAGAAAGTCACTTCCAGGAGAAATTTCCACAGGCTGTGGGAGTTACATTGTGTTTCAATTATACTGGAGGAAATAGTGAGGGTAAGACATTGTGGAGTGAGTTTAATGATATGGTCCATGTCACAGGGGTCAGAGGTTAGAGGCTAACTGCTGTTTCTATTATATTATTTTTATTTTGCTTTATTATTTTAACTTACTTTCCCACATGTTAGTTTGCTAACATTTGGTCTCTCTGTCCAATGTTTGTTCATCCCTGTATATCACTGGCGTGATGTGGAAAACTTGGAAGATTTGGCAACCCCATGGTAGAAACAGCTGTAAAGGTTTAGTATTTGTACACTCATCTATTTTTATTCGTTTATTTTTATTTATATATTTATTTACTTATTTATTTGCTTGTTTCATTTATTTATTTGGATCACTTACACATATGATTGTAATCAATTAATAAATAGATAAAATTGAATGTTTATATATATATATATATATATATACATACATAAACAAAGGTGGTGCCATCAACATCAGACATGCGGACATAGAGGGCCATTTAAAAAATATTTTTGAATATTTCTTTCTACATTTATGCTGACTCCTCCAGCCTAAATCAGTAACTGGTTTATTTCTCCTATTATAAATAAGAGGAACACCTTTTACATACAAACATAGCCTTATTCAGACCAGATTTTCAAAATAGACCTTATACCATGTGGAATTCTGTTAACATGGTCATGGCTGAAACTAATAACATCACCAACAGAAACAGCACTGCAGCACCAGTATGCTATTTAAGAAGACATAAGTACTCTTCTAATTTTACTTGGACTCTACATGTAAACCAAGATCTACTCAAATGCTATGGAAAAGCCTGTGTAAACCCTTCTATTGGATATATGCAGCAGTTAAAAAAAATATTGGGACAAAGCTCACCCTAACGTAAACATCTTTACTGTGAAACAACTTCGACAACAAGCATCTTTTAAAAAAAAAAAAATGGCTTGCTCTTGTGATATTAATCGAGCTTCTCAGAACATTGAGAAGTAGCCAAAACCCACCAAAAGAGAGATTAAAAATAATGTAAACAAACTACCGCCATCACTAAATCCTCATGTCTCTCCAAATGTAGTTGAGTCAACTGAGGAATATATTCGATTAAGAAATATCCTGAAACCACAATTCGTAGAAAACTTTCCTACTTTTTTGAAACTATAGTTACATGAGAGGCTGTCCTTAGCAAGATTAAAAGAAAGTTCCAAAAGCTCTAATATTGCAAGTTATTGATATGTCACAGGAGAGCACTTGAAATCGTGTGATGTTAATTACTGGAGTATTAATACCTTCATATACATAGCTGCTATCACTCTTAACACCTAGCAAAAACCTGCAATATACATGGTAATGAAACTATTAGATGGAAGCAACCAAGATGGAAAACAAAACTTGAAGAGAAAACATTAATCACCTATGCCACCATATTGGATGGTTAACCATGATAAGAAACTGTAAGACGAATAATGAGTTTGCACCTCATCAATCATATCTTATGAACAAATTAACAAAACTGTATGGTGACTCTTCAAACCCATCTCTTGCAGGGAGGTCAATTACTCTAAAACATGAACTCACAGCTCTGAACAAAAATCTCCACTACTGCAGGAAAAATTTTGAACAAGCCTGTATAAGTTACAATTTTACTTCTAACCCACAGACATTATACAGAGAGATGAGGAAGAGAAAAAAAATATTAAGAAATCTACCTTAGAAGATCTTGAATCATTCTAGTTGAAAATCTGGAATGAAAAAAGGAATCTAAACCTCAATGCAGCATGGCTAAATGCAGTAAAGAGAGAATACTGTACCAGCATCAACAGTAAAACATATGCAATTTGACTCACAAATTTTCACTATAACTGTAGGCAAACTGCATAATGAGAAGGCATCTAGAAAGGACCTAATAGTTGGATACTGGTCTAAGAGGCTGACATTTTACAGGTAATCACTAATAAATATATTCAAAAGTAATCTGGAAGGTCAGATCGACATATCAAATTGGCTTGCTATCAGAGAAGGAAATCACCAAGTTGCCTGAAAACTACAGGCCAATTGCTTGCCTAGACATTATGTGCAAACTGTACACATGCTGCCTCAATTAATTCCTCCAGGATCATTGGGAGTCCAACAACATAGGGACTGATAAACAGGCTGGTAAGATGAAGGGAGTATGGAGATATGCTGAACAACTTTTGATAAACAAAGCATACTGTCGGAGGGAAAAAAAAACCATTGTAAGAGCCTTACAAGAGTATGGCTTTATTATAGGAAGGCATTTGACTCTATTCCCCACTTATGGCTGCTGAAGTGTTTCCTTTTGGCAAAGATCTGGGCAACAATTCTTACACTTAAAACAGAGAATGGAATGATCATCTCCAATACCATAAATATTTGAAAGGGAATGGTCCAAGGAGAAAGAATCTCTTTAATTCTGTTCATTTTGGTGTTAAATCCATAATCATTCCTGCTACAAAACTCACATGCTAGGGTCTGCAACTGCTGGAGAGAGATATTGATGTAACCCGTAATTTCTCTTTGAATGACCTCAAGATTTATGCTAAAAATGTTAATGCCAATAAACAGCTGTAACTAATAACATTTTCATCTGACATAAGAATGGAATTTGGCCAAAAGAAATGTTCTTATTTGGTTGTTAATTGGATAGAATCAGTCCCCCAGACCCAAAACCTGTGCATCAATGGTCTCACCATCTCTCCTGTCCCATACAAAGAATGCTTCATGTATCTAGACATTGATGAAAATATATCATATGAAGGTACTGTGAATAAAGATAGAGTGACCCAAGAATATTATACCAGACTTAGAAAAATATGGTAGTCAGTACTCTCCTCTTACAAGACAATATCCCACAATGCATTCACAATACCAATGCTGATCCCAACATTTGGAAGGATACTTGACTGGTCCATAGAAGAAATCCACTCCATAGACATTAAAACCACAACATTCAAACATCAACTGGAAATCACCACAGAAATAGTGATATTGGACTGGTTCTACCTAAGAGATAAAGACATAGAGGCTTGAAATCAGTGCAGACAACCTTTGACTGTCAGTCTCTCTCAAATAACACTTGCTAAACAACAACAGCAAAACTAAATACATTAACTTAGTGCTGAAAAGTGAAGAAAACAATATCCTATATGTTGGAAGTGAGCTCTTCAGAAAGCACTCTCTTCTTGATCACCCATGCAACTGCAAATCAGCTGGACTAGTATACCTCAAAGAAGACCTGGAGTTGAAATGCTCCACATATCAAAAAAAAAGACCATGCATGGGTATGTTTCCTGTGGACTAAAAATAAGACAGTAACATTGACATAAAGTGAAGCCTCTCTTGGAATTGGTACTGCTACATCACACTTTGATGGCAATGCATTTGCAATCCAAGAACAGGAGATTGCTACCCAGTACCTAGAAAAGCAGATCAGGCCGAAAATGTCGCTAGAAGCTAGGATCACCAAGCATAGATTGGCATATTTCGGTCTTATTATGCAGAGAAAATCCCTGGAGAAGGACACCATGCTTGGAATGGTCAGTGGCAAGAGAGGAAGAGGCCGACCAAGAACCCGCTGGCTTGACACCGTCAAGAGTGATACCGGAATGGATATAGCCAATCTGAAAGAAGTGGCCCAGGATAGAACTGACTGGAGGACACTGATCCAACGAGTAACCGAGAGTCGACTTCGACTGAGCGGATAGATAGATAGACCTAAAAAACAAAAAAGACAGCAAAGATGCAACTGAAAATGTAAATATATTTCTGTGGAAGACATCACACGTGATTAGTATTGCCCAAGAATTTCATCAATGTACCTCCTCCTCTCTATGCAACATGACATTGTCACAAAAAACAATATGCAATGCCATCCAGAAAAAAGACTATCCTAGAATAAATATATATGTTGTTGAATATGTACACAAATATCAACACAAGAAATACTGGTGGAACATTCACATCAAAACATCAGTCAAGTGTAAGCATAACAAGCTGGATATTGTGGTTTGGGACAGATAAGAAAAAAATATGTACTGTCACAGAGGTCAGCTGTCCTGCTGTTGTAAATATCTCTGAAAATCAAAGAGAAAGAAGAGAACTATGGACAACAGCTTCAAAACCTCCACCTTCTATATCTGGATTACAAATTTACATTTATACCAATAATAATAGGTGCAGTTGATTTTGTAAGTAAATACCAAGTTAGTCAGTCTGGATAAGCTTGGAATTTAAAAAAAAAGAAATCAACCAACTGACTTGCATCTTATAACTACAATCTGTAAGTGAAACAGTAAAACTATGCAAGACTTTTCTCAGGTTTAAAATGTGACCAACAATGGAGCTTTGTATCTTTGTTAATTACCAGCTCCTTCAACATAGGAAAAATTTAGATAATTAAAAACAGAGCATAAATACACACAGAGATACATATATTTATGTGTGTGCATGTGTATATATGTGTGTCTGTATGTGTGTGTGTATATATGTGTGAATGTGTGTATATATAGATGTATATATATGTGTGTGTGTGTATTTATTCATTTTTTGTATTTGGTTTGCAAAATTATTTACGTGAATTCATATACTGAAACAAACTTTGTTGTCTTGAGAGGATCATTATGCCAATATTAATAACACACACACACACTGGTTCAACTCTGGGCCGTGAGTGCTGAGGACATGCGTAAGCTCGCGAGGAATGAAGCCAGTATACTCTGATGGATGTGTAATGTCAGTGTACATACTCGACAGAGTGTAAGTACCTTGAGAGAAATGTTGGACCTAAGAAGCATCAGTTGTGGTGTGCAAGAGAGACAATTGCGCTGGTATGGTCATGTGGCGAGAATGGATGAAGATAGGTGTGTGAAAAAGTGCCAATCCCTAGCAGTTGAGGAAACCCATGGAAGAGGTAGACCCAGGAAAACCTGGGATGAGGTGGTGAAGCACGACCTTTGAACTTTAGGCCTCACTGAGGCAATGACTAGCGACCAGGAACTTTGGAAATATGCTGTGCGTGAGAAGACCCGGCAGGACAAGTGAGTCCAGCCCACTTATGCATGCCTTTCCTCCCTTGGACACACAAAGACCTGTTGAGGCAAGCGAAGTCGAAATCGAACCTCATCCGACGACAGGCACCCATGCCAACCCCACTTCATTGGACACTAAACTCTGCTTGCGAAGACCTGTTGGGGCAAGTCAAATCGGAATTGAAATTGAACTAATCCTATGACTGGCACCCGGCAGTTGCCAGGGCCGCTGGACTGACTCCTGTGCAGGTGGTAAGTGAAGAAACACTATTTCGACCCTGTGCTTGAGGAGATCCATTGAGTCAAGCACACCAACATCAAAATCAATGGAAACCAGTTGTGATCCCTGTGCCGATGGCACGTAAAAAGCACCATCTGAACGTGGCCGATGCCAGCGCCGCCTAGACTGGCTTCCATGCCGGTGGCACGTAAAAAGCACCATCCAAATCGTGGCTGATACCAGTGCCACCTTGACTGGCTTCCGTGCCAGTGGCACGTAAAATGCACCAATCCGACCATGGCTGTTGCCAGCCTCACCTGGCACCTGTGCAGGTGGCACGTAAAAAGCACCTACTATACTCACGGAGTGGTTGGCGTTAGGAAGGGCATCCAGCTGTAGAAACACTGCCAGATCAGACTGGAGCCTGGTGCAGCCTTCTGGCTTCCCAGATCCCCGATCGAACCGTCCAACCCATGCTAGCATGGAGAATGGACGTTAAACGATGATGATGATGAAATCTAACTAATTGATTGTTTGTTTAACTTATTGGTTAAACAATCATTTGTTGTTAATTGTTTTTGTTTGTCGAAGTTCTTTTCTTGCCATTTGCTACCTTTCAGTGACCTCTCCCCCAGTTCATTACGGAGGCTGTGTTTGTCTGTCTGGGACCTTGTCAGTTGTATGTGTGTAGAATATGGTGTGTGTGTACGCACACGCATGCATGTTGTGTGTTACTATCTGCATGCATATGTATATAAGTTATTGTGCGTAGTTGTGTGTTTTCTTATGTCAGTATGTGCATGCCTGTGTGTGGGTGTATGTATGTGTTCTTGTGCATGTGTGTGTATTCCTGTGCTCATGTGCATGTATGTGTGTGTGTGTATGCATGTGTGTATATCATCATGTGTTCCTGTGAAATTGTGTGTGTGTGCATGTATGAGCATGTCTGTTATACTGCCTATTTACCTGCCTGTCTCCCCACCTACATAACTAAACTAACCACCTAAATACATATCTACTTATCTACCTACATACCTATTTATGTACATGCCTGCCTGCCACCATGTTGGTTTGGTTTGTTGATAGATTATGGATGACTGTTTCCAGTCATTATGCTCTCTCCAGTATTCATTTAGCCTTTCCACTAAACTCCTAAGTGTCTCTCCAATGTATGCTGTGTTCCTGTTCTTACAAACTCCTTCCATGCACCATATTCTGTAGACTATATTCCTGGTCTTACAGTTAATACTCGGGTAAAAGGTACATACCACACAACTCTTACCAGTGAATGTGGTATTGTTGAAGGGGTACATCCTATATAATTGTGATTTGATGGACCTCTCCGGTTTCTCAATGATATTAATGTTGAGTTTGGTGTCCTTCAGAGAATTCCTAAACCTATGGGCTGATTTCTCATGAGGTGTGGCCTCTACAAACATCACACCTGGATATTTATCAGCCTTGTACCATTTGTTCATTCTGTTTGCTTTGTCACAAATCCTCTGTCTCCTGTTCCAATGTTTATATTGGTATCATTATATATGATGCTATCTAATTTCTTTCAAGCACCCCTGTATACTATCTTTCTAATCGTATCAAGAGAACTGCATGCAGTGCATGTCTCCTTGTTTCATAGGGTTTCACATGAGGGGACACATTGTTCATTATCCTAAGTCAGCTCTTATGCTAATTTTCACATTGTGCAAGAAGGCCGAGTTCTTGTGAAGCTATGGACTTCATGTAATAGGAGAGAAGGTGTACTTTGTTGTTTACAGTCTCTAACCAAAGTTCAGTATCAAGGATAGGGAGTCTATTTGTTAGGGAGCATAGTAGGGTAAGTTAAGTTAATTTTTTGGCTCAAAAAGCAAAAAGCAAGGCCATGTAGGGGGACATGGAGTTATGTACAGGGAGGGTGTTCATGCAAAGAGTTCAGGCCATTTCTGGTCAAGAGAGACTTTGAACCGAGCGGTTGTCGGCATCTTCACTATCTCGTCCGGTAGCTTATTCCACTGATCCGCAACCCGGACGGAGAAAGCCCCTCTCCTTTGATTGAGATGAAATCGTCGCAGATAGAGCTTTTTGGAGTGACCCCGCAGCTGACGCCCTGGAGCAGGAGTGAAGAACAGCTCTTTCGAGAGGTTACATTTTCCACTTATGATGTGAGCGAGAATGAGATCACTACGGTGGCGGCGTTTTTCTAGAGTAATTTGTGGTTACCTTGATACTTTGGTGGATAGAGTTAACTATGTGCTGGATGCTCACCATTGCACTCCCCTCGGCTT
>NC_043006.1:25169407-25359407 GCF_006345805.1 Octopus sinensis | reverse complement strand
ACCACATAGGGATAATCGAAATTCTCTTCCTCCCTTTTTCTTACTATATATATACGTGTATATATAAATAAAATAGAGTTAAGAGAGATTATTAATCTGGGCAAAATACTTCATAAGCTCTCTGTTAGTACACCAGGCTAACAATATTGTCTAGATTGATAAAGAACTCTAAGTATTCTTGTGGCAGGTCTGAGGTTATAATCACTCACCATTCCACACTGTCAATCCCCGGTTGCGGTCCACTTATCCTGCTCTTTCCTTTTTATCACTCTTCCACTTGCCTCTTTTCTTCCCACCTCTCTCATCCGTGTATCATTCCTTCAGTGTTCTGCTTTGTTATAATCAGAAATGATCACTCAACTTTTCTCAACTCATCAACAGACCAACTGAGTAAACCTATCAGTAACACACCTATAATGACTACTGGAAACAGCTGTAAGCCAAATTTACTCCAATAAAAGAAAAATACGTAATGATCATTGTCTTGTATAGATATATGTATGTGTGTGTGCGTGTGTGTAAGAGAGAGAAAGGGGGGTAGAGTTATTTTGTGTGTGCATGTGTATTTCTGTATCTTTCAACATACAGACAACACACACTTAAAAAACAAGGCCATATATATATATATCTATATATATAAAACTCAACTTGTGTGTCTGTATGTGTATCTGTGTGTGTATCTGAGTGTGTGTCTGTGTGTTTAACTTCCTGGCACATCTCCTAGCCAACAAATTGTAGAACCACCAAAAATGGGTCACTTAAAGTTTAGGTGAATGAAAATTGAACTGTGCTATTTGTTCCGAAATTCATCTCGCAAGTGCAAAAATCGATAATGTGTTTGTTTATCCCATGCATTGTATAGTGAACTTTATTCAGTCAGCTGTTTGACATGAACTGTTGTTCACCACACGTGCAAGCATGCGTAAATTGCATGAAAAATAAAAAATCACGATATAAAAACGAATCGGCGTAAACATTGTAAAAATTTGGCAAAGAAATGAATTTTTGGGATGTAGCCTAGAGGGTTTTTTCGTATTAATCGTTTGGACTGTGTGAACACATACCAATTGTTTTCATAACATTTTTAACGCTTTGAATTAAATGCAACTATTTTGCAAAGCCGGGCAATACTGCTAGTATATATATAAAAATGTAAGATCCAGGGATCAAGGTGAAGGAAGAAAGTTAGCTTCAAGCAATCCATAATGAATATAAAAAAAAACAACTTTCAGAAACAATAGTGGTTTATTGAGATGGAAGGTTGTGGATTTTTTTCTTTCATAGAAGAACAATGAGCAGAAAAAATTTCTTTTTATATTTCTCAGTAGGCAACCAGGTTTGCCCAGTGTGTGAAAAAGAATAAAAGAGCTAAGTTATGGAATGGAGTGTGGGAAATCCAGGCTACATATGTTTCATAGCGAGTGGAACCTCAGAAGTGGCAAAATTCAAGTGAGGTGCATACCATCAGCTACTCTTCAGGCCAAGGATATCTCGATTAGATTAAAGGCTACATTGTTAAAAAGAGGTACATGTTGATGCAAAAATTCAACCAGAATGTGTGGAGGGCACAGTATATTGGGGAGAAATAAGTAATAGAAGGGAAGAAAGAAGAAAGAAAAATAAATTTTTTAAAATAAAATAAAATATAGGAGAGTGGGAGAAAGGAGGAATTGGTAGATAATATAGTAGTTTTAGCTTGATCACAGAATTCAGTAGTGGGATTGGCATTTGAAGAGTAGAGAAATTGGAGGGGAGAGGGTGGGGAAATATTTTTGGTTGTGAGAGACAAAAGAAAGTATGTATGAATAAAGCAAGGTAGGGTGGGGAGTTTTAAGCACAGTTAGTGGTTTTACAGTCAAAATGTGTAAATTGGTACAAGAAAAAAAAAATGAAGTGGTGAAAGTATATGTAAGCATCTGTACCTGTATGTTCATGGGTGGACGGGGTAGAAGGAGGAAAGAGTAGAAATATAAGGAGAGAAGAATATTTTAGGTAGTAAGTAAAAATACAGATGGAAAATTGTAACTGACAATTAAGGAATTAAAAGGGGGGGGGAATATTGTTGGTTTAATAGGAAGTGCTAGTGGGGGTGGATGAGTGGGAAAAAGAATGAGAGTTATGGGGAGACAGGAGCAGGGTGGGGTTGTAATTATTTGTATTTCGAGAATAGATTTAGTGCCGGATGTTTGCAGGTGAATATTATACTGCTGCGTTTATTGAGACAGTCCATAGATTGCAAAATTGCCATGACCTTGGCTGTGCAGAGACCATTTAACGTCTGTATTCCATGCTAGCATGGGTGGGATGGTACCACAAGAGCTGGCCAGGTTGAAGCCTGCACCAGACTTCTGTGACTCTTATGACAGGATTTTTACAGGTGGATGCTCTTCCTAACACCAACCACTCAGCAGAGTGGACTTCGTGCTTTTTATGTGGAACAAGCACAAGTGAGATCAGTTTTGGCAAGGTTTTTGCAGCTGGATGCCCTTCCGAACACCAACCACTTTACAATGTGGACTGGATGCTTTTAAGTGGCAGGATCACCAAGTACTTGCAAGACAAAAACTTTTAAGAGGGGAGGAGACACTGGAGGAAGTGATGATGAGAAGGTTATAGTGAGACAGATATAGGTGTCTTGCTGAAGAGGAAGTACAAGATTATCCAGCCAGAGAGAGAAAGATCAGGAATGAAGACAGAAACAGGTGTACTACCGCAAAGAAAATACACAGTTGCCCAACCTGAGGGAAGTGAAGGAGAGAGAGAGAAAGAGTGAGTGGGAAACCACAGGATGAAGATTGTGGCAAAATGCCGGACATGCTCACAAGGAACGAGGATCAGAGTATAAATGAGATGTTTGAGTAAAGGAAGGGAGAGATACAGATAGTGGCAAGTGCCAGGATATTGCAAAGGAAGTGTGATTAAGAGTGCGAGTGAGGGGCTACTGGATACAGAGTAACAGGGGTGAAGAACAAGGACAAGATTGGGGAGTAAAAGTTAGGCATAGTGAATGAAGGAGGAAATGCAAGAAAGACATATAAATTGGTTTGTTGGGGTAGGATGAGGGAAAGTTTTCTTGTGTGAATGGAACACCCAGGTTGGGGGCTAGCAAATAGCAATAATAGAATGGGAGAAGGCATGTGGGTAGAATGCACAGGTCAGGGGTAAGCAGAGAGCAATGATATAGTGGTACCGGGCCAAGAGGACAAGATTGGGGAGTGGGAGGTAATCATAGTACATGAAGCAGAAATGTGAGGAAGGGAAGGGATGCAGAGATATAGTTTGGCAGTGATTCTTGATGGCCCAGGAGCTTTCCCTGCCTTCATGTCTTTAACTGCCTTATCTATTATGCTACTATCACCTCTCCCTCAATTGGTTTGATATTTGGTAAACTCTCCTTCTCCCATTCATTTTCCACATTCAGTAACCTTTTATAGTGACACTCCCAAGCATCTTTCTTCTCTGAGTCACTAAGTGCAAGCATACCATTATCCATTCACACACATTTCTCATCCACCACATCTCCATTTTCTGATACACTGCTTTGCAATCCTGAACACCTCATGCCTCTGATCCTCATGTTGAAGGACATTTGCAAACCTCTTAACTTCAGCTACTCCTTTTGCTATGTATACCTGACATCTAGCTACCCTTTTGGCTACCCGATATAATTCTCTGCTTCCACCATTTTTCCATTCTTTCCAGGCCTATCTCTTTGCTTTTATAACACTGTCAGCCTCCTTGCTCCAACACCATGTCACCTTTGGTTTAGCTGGGACTCTACACCAATCACAGATTTCATCCATAGCTCTCAGTAGATTGTCACTCAAGAACTTCCAGTTGTCCTCTAAGCTATATGTCCCCAACTCTTCCTCTCTTTTGCAGCAGCTTCCGTTAGCAAATCTTTAAATTTTTGTCTGTTTGCTGGGTCTTTGAGCTTCCATAGTCTTCTTTTCCAGATTGGCTTATTTCTCTGGGTCTTTCTAGCTCTAATTCTGAAGTCACTAACTAGTAACCTAAGTTGGGTTGTCCACTCTTCACCTTGGAAAGACTTTGCATTTTTAAGCATCCATCTATCTCATTGCCTGGTGAGGAGGTAGTCAATTCGGCTTATGTGTTCACCAGACTGATAAGTGATTAGGTGGCTGGCTGGTTTTTTGAAGTTAGTGTTGCAGATCATGAGATCATTTGCATCACAGAACTCCAGCAATCATGTTCCCTCCTCATTTCTAGATCCAAAACCATAGCCTCCATGCACTCCCTGGAATCCATGGGGGTGCTGTCCAACATGTCTCCTGAAGTCACCAGCCGCAATAATAACGTCTTTTATTTCTTTATTGCCCACAAGGGGCTAAACATAGAGGGGACAAACAAGAACAATAATAACGTCTCTGTCATTTGTTGTTGAGGTGGTCTGCAAAAGGATCTCATTGAATTGGTCCTTCTGCTCATCAGACAGCCCAGACTGAAGGGCATAAGCAGAGATAAATTTAACTGTTAATTTACCTATGATAAGTCTCATTTTAATTATCCTATCACATACTCTGACCACTTCAATTACCATATCTATCCACTTTTCTGCAAACAGTATGCCTACTCCACCCACTCCATTATTCTGCCAACCCAGAAGAATTTGAATCCCTGTCTCTTACTCGTGAAGAATCTAGCTGAGGTTTCCCTCCATCTAACTTCTCGTACACCACACACATCAACATGGCGACCTCTAACATTTCAACAATCTCCCCCTCCTTCCTTTCACTGTGCCAACATTGATGGTAGCAGCTCTGAGATTGAGTACTTGGAAGTGGTTGCGGTAAGGTAGTTGTGAAAATTTTGTCATCACCTGAAACGAAGATCTGCAAAAATGCTTGCTAGCTTGCATAGAGCTTTGATATAGAGTTTATTCGGTGAATTAAAATGAACCAGTCTCCCCCATCTTGTCCAACATCTTGAGCAAGATCCAACAAGTGGGCATGAGATTAGGGTGGTTACATAGGGCAGTTTAAGTATTAAATGTCTAAATATTCAACTGTATATGACACACACCAGGGCACTTGTATGAGGGTTATAAGGAGTGGTTATAAGGGTATGCTCAAAATATATGTATTCACATACACAGCACATGAAACGTACGAGGTGAAAATGTTAATGTACAAATTAAAATGGTGGGGGTGGGGGAGGGTAGGTGGTCATAACAGGTGTGCAAAATGGATATTGGGCAGCCCTAGTGTAAACTAAGCTTATGCACCATATAGCTAGTTTCGGCACAGAAGAAAAGCCGTAGTATTTAATAATAATAATTATTGTCATTAAAATATTATTACTAAATTAATATAAATAATATATATAATTATATATATATATAATTAATATACATAATTAATATATAATAGGCGCAGGAGTGGCTGTGTGGTAAGTAGCTTGTTTACCAACCACATGGTTCCGGGTTCAGTCCCACTGCGTGGCACCTTGGACAAGTGCCTTCTACTATAGCCTCCAAAGAGGAGGATATGAGATATAGGGAGGCCAGAATTCTTGATGCTAAGCTTCATTCATCATACAAACGTTTGCAAAGTGTAAGGTGATTGTGATATAGCATTTTAGTAATATTTTTTTTAAACTTCCAACTTTAATCCCATAATTTTTTATCAATTACAAGAATACTACAACAAAATTTATATCCAATGAAAGATACGAGCTACAGCTTGCTGTTAGAGCTAGCCTACCACCTGAAAGGGCCATGATTTGTATTTCCTCATTGGTACTATTGTGTCCATGCCTAAAACACTTATGTCTTAAATAATCCTGCTACCAGGCTGTAAATAACAATTATGAAGTGGTACAGCTCACCACTACGTGACAGGAACATTAGTTAATTCCCAAGTACTTTGTTAACATAAAAGGCTGAGTTTGCATCCTTCTATAAGTTTGAGCTGAAAAACAATGTTCTCTATCCAACTGATTTTGCCCTAAATACATATGAAGTCTCCAAATAGTGCCCTTACAACCTAATTTGTTAAGTAATTCATTTACACCTTGAAATATATAACAATAAATAGCTTGAAAAATAAAAAAAAATAAGAAAGAACCTTTTTAGGCTTAAATGAGGTCATATTCTTAAAACTGGACCAACTAACAATGAAATTATTTCTCTTTTTAATAACTTGTCATATTTATAGTGAGAATCAAAATTCTGGCAATTTCAAATGTGTATTTGCTAATTACTGTTGTATTTCATCATTGGGGAAGAACTTTCATACAAATGTGTGTCTACAACACACTCAATTTATTGGGATAATGGAACTTTGGGATACAAGTGTTTAAACCTAGTTATGTTGTCTCCTCAGCTATCCCAAATCAACAAATCTAACAAGATGCTTGGTTTTTGTTTCTAGGATTCAATGAACAAATTATTTGCTGATGCATGCTAATGTCTGCCAGCTGATATGACATCAGCACACATCAGCAAATAATTTGTTAGCTGAATCCCATAAACTGGTGCCAAAACTTTTTAGATTCATTGGTCTGGGATAGCTTTGGCTGAGGAGACATGCAACAAAGTTAAAATATCAGCATCCCAAAGTCCCTTACCCAATAAATCAAGAGTGCTATGAACACACAATCATTTGAAAGGAGAAGGTGTTCTCCAATGATGAAATACAACAAAGATTAGCATTTTCACATTCCATGTTATCTTATTTAGTTACTTTTTCTTCTTTTGTTCACTTGGAGTATAAGCTTTGAAAGATAGCTGGTCATAAGACAGTAGGATGCCATTCATTCTGTCAACATCATTATTCATACAACACTGAATTATACTAGTTCTGTAATTGCTTCAAGTTCTTTGAATCAAATGTGCTTTTCTTATCTATTTTAGCATTTTAGTAGAAGAAAGAAAAAAAACTAGTACTATTTACATTGCTAATTTACAAATGATGAACTATTTTTTTAATCGGTATAAAAACTCAAAGATAAAATTTTAATCCTTTCCCTACAGAAATTATAAGTTAATATCAAAATAACTGATGTCACTTGTTCACCTATGCAGTAATTTGTTTTTTCTGGTTTGAGCTATTCTGTGTTTTTTTAGCAGTCTGTGTCTTAAAGGGTCCCCACCCCCCTCTGATGCTATCCTGCAGCCAATAAACACATTAACAAAACACATTAACTATGTGACATCAGTAATGTTTATATTATTAAAGATGCTTCTAATTCAAAATTTAATTTTGTTTTACTTGTGCAGCACAGTTGAACATCAGCAGATAGATTTTATGTTATCTGCATATATACCTCATGAATTTGTCTCAGAGTGAATCAGGTATATATAATGCCCTTGAGCTGAAATAACAGCAAAATATCAATATCCACCATTCTTGTTCACCTACAGGATGACTCCTCTACCCTAGTTTGAAGTATTCAGTGTCTTAACATCTTGCAGCTAATAAGCACATAAACAAAACATACATTAAGTTTGTGACACAAATGTTTATATTATTAGAGTTGTTTCTAATTTAAAATTTAAGAAGTTAATATAGGCGCAGGAGTGGCTGTGTGGTAAGTATCTTGCTTACCAACCACATGGTTCCGGGTTCAGTCCCTCTGTGTGGCACCTTGGACAAGTGCCTTCTACTATAGCCTCGGGCCAACCAAAGCCTTGTGAGTGGATTTGGTAGACGGAAACTGAAAGAAGCCCGTCGTATATATATGCATATGTATATATATATGTTTGTGTGTGTCTGTGTTTGTCCCCCCAACATCACTTGACAACTGATGGGGGGGTGTTTACGTCCCTGTAACTTAGCAGTTCGGCAAAAGAGACCGATAGATTAAGTACTAGGCTTACAAAGAATAAGTCCTGGGGTCGATTTGTTTGACTAAAGATGGTGCTCCAGCATGGCCACAGTCACATGACTGAAACAAGTAAAAGAGTATATGTCTTTTCATCAACAGAATTCCAAAATACAATTTAACTTATAAAACATCCTAGCTACATATATTTTGATCAACTGCTTAAAATGCGAAATATATTTGTATTAATATGTTATTCCAAAATTTGAAAGAAGAACCAAATTACATTCTAAAAAGTATATCATGTGAAGAGGATCCCTTGTATGTCAATGTTTCATAGTGGGGTACTATCATGTTGGTTAGAGAACATAGTTCACCATTCTTATTTTCATTTCTTTGTGTGTTCATTGCTAATACTAACAGAAAAGACAGTGTAACAATGCTCCCTTTTTGTGTGCCTAGGTTATAAAGAATTACTTTAAACTTTGTTAAAAGACTGTGACATCTCAAAATTGTTTTCTGTTTAGAAAATAAAATTCTAGGTATCATGAGCCTCAATATAAAAAATATCTTGATAATCAATAGTGCTAGTAATTAAGAAACGAAATCAAACAATCACATAAAACATTATTTACAATTGACGGATATTTATCCTCATTTTGTTTGATAGATATATGACGTAGTGGTTAAGAGTGCGGGTTACTAACCCCAAGATTTCGAGTTCAATTCCAAGCAGTGACCTGAATGATAATAACAACAAAATTGAAAAATACCTTAGGAATGAGAACCCAGGTTCGAAATTTCCCCAAGACACCTGATGAAGGCTGGAGGGTATATCAGCCAAAATGTTGTGTCAACAACAAACAAGATGAGGACAAATATCCGTCAATTGTAAATAATGTAAATAATGTACATAATTCCTCATCTCTTACATATAGAACTGTATAATTACATAAAATATGAAAGAAATAAAAAAAAACTTCTAAAAATCCAACAAGTCTAAATAATTGATTATAAAATGACTTAGGGAAATAGCATAAGTAGGCCATGGCTTGCATCCAGATAATGGGTGATGTACTGAATAATGTATACAAAACACACTGTAAATTAACTGAGAACTTTTGGCAAACAACATTCAGTACATCCTCTCTAAACTTTATTTACACATAGCTATGGCTATACTGGAAGATTGCTGTGATTTTGCAGTCTATTTCAGCAAAGATGTTTCACTCCCTCTTCTATTTGATAATTTCTATTAATTCGTACAATTTATCAACTTCATTTTTGTTGCATGCATCCTTTATTTGTAACAGTTTTAGCAGATCAACTGATGAATGTAAGCTACTCCATCTTGGATGTAACTAATATAAGAAGTTAGGACACAAGAAATGTGTTTTTGTTTTTAGTTTCCCTGGAGAAAACCCTCAAATCTCAAATATTTTTTGGCAAGTCGTCAAATAATTGTAAGTTTATGAAAAATGCATCGTTGCAGCACAGCATCCGTTAATATGAAATAATGAGAATTTAGGAAGCTGACAGTAACTTGTAGCTTATCTAACCTTTAAACAACCCGCTTCACATACAATTACGTATTCCTTGCTTATGGTGTCTAAGAACATAGAGATATAGCATTTAAAGGCATTTACAGTATTACAAATTTTTAATAGTTTACTATTTTGTAGCCTTTTAAGCTATTTGAAGAAACAGTTGGGATCAAAAATATAGTCTGCAGCCAGCAATCCTAACTGAAAGGTCAGCATCGCTCATTATTTTTCTTGTACAGAAATATCACAAAAAAACAACCAAGCGGAAGGTTGGTAGTAAATTTGTATTAGTCTAGTTATATGGCATGGTTAAAACAGATTGTTAAACATCCTATTTCTGAAATAAAGTCTGAATTTTGCCTGTAAGAAAATGAATGCTGTCATGGAATATATTTTCCCCCTGAACATTTTTTGAATTTACAAATATTCAGTAAAAATATGATAAACTAATTTAAAATAGAATATAATATAAATTCAAGTACACACATGGCTAATTTTTGTGGAATTTGTATAGTTAATTAAATTAACCCTTTAGTGTTCGCATTATTCTGCCAAAATTTATGCTTTTTCATCCACATTGTTTTGAACTAATCATGCATTATCTTGTAGCTATGAGATTTTGATGAGGAAGCTGTTAATTTCTAAAACGATATTGTAGGGTTGGTGTGAGAGACCAGATCTGGCCAGTTTGCACATAAAACAGGCAGAATACTTTTGGCCGGATATGGCCGGTTTAAATACTAAAGGGTTAAATCAAATTTATTAATGGTAATTAACTCTGAAAGTTAAAAGATAAAATCAATATCCTTAAAATTGCAGCTCAATGTACATGAATAGTTTCATGCACTTAATTCATTCAATATGGCATATTATTATATCTACTAGCTCGCTGTCCTACTGAAAATAAATTATACCATCAATTTTACAACTATTATTAGCAGTATTCCCAGACCAGGCGTTGTGAGTGTTTATTGAGCAAAAACACCTAAAGCTCCACGAGGCTCCGGCAGGGGATGATGGTGATCCCTTCTGTACTCTTTCACCACAACTTTCTCTCACTCTTACTTCCTGTTTCTGTTGTACCTGTATTTCAAAGGGCCGGCCTTGTCACTCTCTGTGTCATGCTGAATATCCCCGAGAACTACATTAAGGGTACACGTGTCTGTGGAGTGCTCAGCCACTTACACGTTAATTTCACGAGCAGTTTTTCCGTTGATCGGATCAACCAGAACCCTCATCGTCATAACCGACGGAGTGCTTAAGAAGAAAATTAGCAGTATACAGTAGATTTTACACAATATAATGTCAACCAGACACACACATCCTTTAATTTTAATTCAAAATGACATATATAAGGTGCAATCCAGATATTTTGTGACTTTTTGCGAGAGAGGCTGTTATAACAGTCCCAGATTACTGTTATTTTAGTATATCATTACTATACATTTCATAAGCCAACCTGCCAGCTATCGTTATTCTAGAGTGAAGGAGAAGGCTACAGCAACACTTAATATCATCATCATTTATTATCTGTTTTCCATGGTGGCATAGGTTAGATGAGTTGGCTGTAACTGGTAAACCAGAGAGCAGCCCAGGCTCCAGTCTGTTTTGGATTGGTTTCTACAGCTGGATTCCCTTCCTAATGCCAACCACTCCATAGAGTGTACTGGGTGTCTTTTTACGTGTCACCAGAACAGGTGTCTTTCACATGTCACCAGCACTGGTCATGACTATGATTTCACTAAGCTTCATGTATCTTCTAAAGCACAGCAAATTGCCAAAAGCCTGTGTGTGCGTGTGTGTGTGTGTGTGTGTGTGTGTGCGTGCGTGTACATGTATTATCTTATATATAAATGGCAATTTCTGTCACCATCTTGCTGCCTAAGCCAGCAAACCAATCTTCAAGAAACTTTGCATACATGTTAAACTAACATCCAGTTCAATAATTGGCTAATAGGATTTCAATAAAAATCTATAACGTGCCCTCTAGGAGGGACATTATATGATAAAATGAGAAGGGTGCAAAGAGTATTAGTCTGAGGGAAATCAAGCAGAATATCAAACAGAATATCTGCTTAATGTTCATGGAGTAAACAATACTCTGCCCAATTAAGAAGCAATTACATCTTAGACCTCTGCTTCACCAACAATGTGGAACTTATCCACAATCCGAAGATATAACCAACAATTTTATCAGACCATGACAGGATAGAACTGACAATGTATGGCCCAAAACTAATTAAAGATGTATTCCAACACAGATAGCACCCAAACCCTATCTAGTCTGAACTTCTACAAAGCTGACTGGAAATCAATTGAAAAACAGATACTCCAGCAAAATTAGTTTAAAAGTCTATCTGTGCAAGACACTGATAAGAATTCATGTCAATAATGTGAACCATATGCATTAAATTTATCCCTGAGAAGAGAGCCAATAAGTACAAAAGCATAATTCCCTGAAACAGGAGAGTCCTTATGAGATGGAGAAAAAAAATAAATTGCTTAAATAAACACTAATGACAGTTACAAATCCCCTCTCAAAGAGGTGCACTTAGAAAATGAAAATAAACTCAGACTCATCCATGAAAAAGAAAGTGAAGAGAAACCAGGGTATGGAAAATATAAAAAGAAAGTTTGCAGAAGAATCTACCTTGATGCACTACAAGAGAGGGTCACTGCTTCAGGTATATATATATATATATAAATACGGATAAGATTGTTAATTTAAATATCGATCTTATTAAGTGGCCAGCATGGGAATAAAAACCTTCAAAGGTAATAATTATTATTAAAATTATAATTTAGGGTATCTAAGAGATACCTCCATGCTGGAAATAGCAGCCAAAACTTGACTCTAAAACCACTGTGGTTTTAAAGTCAAGTTTTGGCTGCTATTTCCAGTGTGGAGGTATCTCTTAGATATCCTAAATCATAATTTTAATAATAATTTATATATATATACACAAACATACATGTGTGTGTGTGGGTGAGTGTGAGTAGACATGCTAAAAAAGGGCACTCAACATATTTATTAAGAGTTACATGTATAGATCAAACTGTTTTGATTTATTTATAAACACACACACATATATATATACACACATATGTATGCAGGGTGTTCTAGCAACTTGAAACCAAAATTTTCAATAGTTTCAACTGTGTGGGTGGCTGTATGTAAGCATGTAAGAGCCAGTTTCATAATAAACTACACCCATTCCATTATACAAAATGGCATGTGACAAACAGTATCTAACTGTTAAAGTCCAAACAACAAATGAACAAATAAGGGGTGAACAATGCAAGCTTCATCACAAACATCCAAGTTAGCATTGTAGCTATTCCAAATAAGAACTGAAAAGCTGCAGTTGACAACCAGGCTAATGTTCGTGGTATGACAAATATGCATCCACTCCTAGTTGTAAATTGGTTGGTGATAGGGAGTTTTAAATGTTTTGTTTTTACATAAGTATTTGAAAATTAAATAGAAAATTCATTGAAATCATACAAGCAAATAAAATTGTCATAGGAATATTTTCCTATCAGTAAGAAAAGCTTCAACTTCTCTTAATAAAGTTGAATATAGATGAAATACAGAAAAAAGAAAAATGGTTGGTAATTCTTTTTTTTTTTTAAATTGATCATTTTACAATCCAATTTGCTTTCTTCTTTACTTATTATTTATTTGAATTCTAAAATAAATAAGGAGAAACATCATATTAAAAACCACAGGATAAATATTAGTACCGGCAACAGTAAGAAGTTGTGCAGAAAAAGTGTGAAGAAATTGCTCATCTATGATAAAAGATTAGATGACAAATAAAAAGCAGATGGCAGCAAACATTAAAGCATGAGTAAACTACAGAAAGTAATATTTCAACTTCCATCTTTCCCCAAAATGTAACTAGAAATAACAATCTAGGTATTTTCAGTGAGCAATGTATACTGCACACTACTACTTTAAATGTTTTTTTAGAGAAAAGTGTCCTTTATGCCAACCTGAAAACTTTGACTCATCAAATAACTATTTTCTTTTGCTTTTTCTATTATTTCTGCAAAAGAGTTAGGACACACAAAAAGCAATGCATAACACTAGCTGCTTTATATCATCTAAAGCCTTGAGGTTTTGATTTCAAATCTTTCAAACACCTTATGTATTTTTCATCTCACTAAGGATGGCAAAATAAGTACTAATAATATATAAATAATGTCCATTATCCTCATTAAATACCCCTTTTTACAAAACTGATCAAATACCTAGTTAACACAAAAGTCACCAATACCACTTTTTTCCCCCTGTAAAATAGAGAAAGATCTTATCTCATTGCTCCCAACAACTGCTTTCCTTTTCTTACCACCTGTAAAATCTTTCAATTAAAGATACTTATTTTTAAAAATATGCTATCTCAACAGAATTCTATTTCAGAAAGGTTTTCAAATGTAACAAGATTAAATAGTTATAAAGTAATTCAGAAATATTTTAAATTCTTTGTACTATATTTGTCACCTTTTTACATTGAGAGTTGTTAGTGACTAAGATCAATTAAAATATATTAAGATATGATAGTATTACCAACACTACTGTGCCATAGACAGATTAAATCTTCAATTTAATTTAATAGTTATAATTGTTTAAAGTATTTGCTATGTATTGGATCATCCCATAAATAATGGGTTTTTTTTATACTTCTTTATTTTTCAAAATTAAAATAAACTAAGTTCTTTTTTAATCTAAAATATACTCTCCATCATTTTCTACAATAATCTTCCATCTATCTGGTAGACTTGCAAGGCCCCTCTTCCAAAATTCACTTGTCCATGATGAAAAATACTCCTCCAGTACTGTTCTGGCCTTGTCTACAGAATTCATATTTTTTCTGTCCAAATGATTTTGAAGATTCTGGAATAAATGATAAACAGATGGGGCAGTGTCCAGCGAATATGGTGGGTGGGGCATTGTCTCCCATTCAAACTGCTCCATCCTTTGGAATGTCATCCTCGCTGTATGTGGCCAAGCATTATCCTGATGGAAGAACACCTTTCAACTTGAAACTAAATATGGTCGTTTTCCGATGGCACGCAGGTGTCGATAAATGGTTGAATGACCAAATCCAAGTTTCTGTGCTAGTTCCTCAACCGTTACAATAGGATTTTGTCCCATCAGGGTTTGCAGGACGACCTTGTTGAGCTCTACAGATCTTCCAGGATGAGGCTCATCTTCTAGACTGTAGTTCCTGGCTTGGAAATTCTGGAACCACCATTAACACTGGTTTATGCTTCTTGTCCAATCCCCATATACTGCATTAATATTCCTCACACTTGTTGCCTTTATTGAACTAATAAAGCAAAATATGCTGAATATGCTCCTTTGTTACTTCTATTATAGCTTTAAAAACATAACTGTTAAAATCAAACAGCATTCTTCAAAACTTGCACTAAGAATAAGCAGGAGTTAAAATTACTACCTGCTTTTATAGCAAGTTGATGCAGGTAGTTTATCCCGTCCCCCTCCGACTTTTAATTCATGCAATTGAAAAAAAACCACATTATTTATGGGATGACCCAATACATTAGTCTTTTTGGTGGACAATTGTAAGTAGTCCTTTTTAGAACATTGTCACATGTTGACATGAAGATAAAGATAATTGATAACAATGCTCAAAGTAGAAGTACTAAATGTATAACAAGGAATATAGTTTTCAAAGATGTTCTCTCCTAAGGCTACACTTACACTACTACTTTACCTCATCACAAGACTGACATACTTCAGAAAAATTACAATTTTAAAAGAAATGTATTTCATGGTTCATTATAAACTTCCAACAACCTTAATAGTTTTCAAAATAACAGTAAAATATCCACAGATACAGCTGGTATAGAATAAATGTACACACAAAAACTATTACATTTACTTTTATTATTTCTTAATGGTATAATCTTCTGTGAAGTGTTGAAACCAACAATAGATTTATGACATTTGGGGAATGAAAATAAAATTGTAGTCTTCTGTTACAGGCATTCTCGATTTTCAGATACCACACAATTTTTTGTAGTTTGCTAAATCAACTGCAACAGCTTATAAATAAAATGCTGATATACACTATCTGTTTCAATAACATAATAGCAATGTTTGCACAAACAATTACACATGACTGTCAGTAATGATTACACAAGAACATTCTGGAAACAGTTATGCTACATACTTCTGAAATTTACTTACAATAACAATGAACAGTTTTATTTCTTCAGCAACACTGAATAATAAAATCTTTGTTTATCTATTGCCATAACTTCCAATGGAAAATATTCAGTTTTTAACCTTAAAATGTTAAAGTATTTTAAAGGTTTGCATTTCAGGTTTGATTTAAATGATTTACACTCTAAAATTAGTAATTAATAGTACTTAGGATTTAATTCAAGACACAATTTGTTTCAAACAAAAGAAACAAAATTGTTTGATTCCATAACTAACTGACCCCTTCATACTTATGTTTTACAATTGTAAGTTGTTAAAGAAGGCAGAAGAAAGCCATAGAAGATGCTCCGAATTTAAACCTCAGTAATCTCATTAAAGTTATATTTGTCTTTTATCGTTCTGATGAGTTGATAAAATAAATACCAATAGAATAATTATGCTTAGACAATAGATCACCCTACTTCTGCTCACAAAATATATTGTGTACTTGGCTGAAAAAAATTAAATGAAGTACAATCATTGCTTTCTGAAAACTATTTGGTGATTGGAAAAAAATCGAGAGGCTGACACAGAAAACACAGCTGCACGTGGTTCACTTAATTTTTATCCATTTCAGCTTTACATGCTCAGATTAATATACACAAGCAATTCATTGTTTCTTTCATCTATTCTCAAAACAAAATTTTTAGGTTTAGTGAATGGAGACAGCTATTTATCAGAATTTCTATCTCCAGTCTTTATAGTATGGTGCATTTTCCATGCTGGCATAGTTTGAAAGGAGCTGTCAGATTAGAAGAATGTGCTAGGCTCTACTGTCTGCTTTGGTATGGTTCTTACAGCTAGATGCCCTTCCAACAACTTAGCATAGACTGGGTGTTTTTTACATGTCACCAGCAGCAGTAAAGTTACCAAATAATTTATAAGACAAGATATCCTTAACAGAAGGAGAGGGTAATATTGAGAAAGGTGACTTTGTGCCAGATGGGAGGAGTATGAGCAGAAGGAGAGAAACAGATGTCTTGCAGTAAAGAAGATACATGGCTACCTCAGTAGGAGAGAGGGGGAGCAGATGGAGGAAAGAGGAAGGGGAGAGCAAATGAAAAAGAGAGGAAGGGAAAAGGGAGAGGGGAAGAGAAGGGAAGAGAGGAGATCAAGGAGGGGAGAGAGGAGGAGACAAAGGAATGGAGAGAGGAAAAGAGAGAGGGTTAAAGCTATTAAACACAAACACCAATTTGAGACAGAAAAAGAATAAGCCCATTAATGGGATTTTAATCATATATCTATAGGAATATGAAATAAAATGTCCAATATCAGCTTAACAAGCTAGAGGATTGTAAAGAGATAAAGTCAATCATATAGTCATACAATATAAAAAAAACTTATCTACAATATGTGACAATCCATAAAGTATAAAAATGCATGAGTGTAATCTTATAATCAGGGTAGTTAATAATAAAATCAGAAGTGAACATCAATCAACTCAAATCCTTTTATGGAATTAAAAACAAATACAAAATGGAGACAGCAACAACACATTGGTAAGCTTTGCCAATAGGGATGAAAGTGAAATATTTTCCTTCAACAACATTGTCATAGTCACTATAACCATTCTACTCCCCAACCCATGTCAAATTTTACTGTTCTATTTATAGACTGATCATGCTAGTCTTGTACTTCTTAATCATTTAATTGCCCACATTATCACAGCAGTATCTCCAACTCCAAGTCTGAACACATTTCAATTTTTGACATATTCACTTCTAAACTCAGCAACTGTTAATCACAGTATTTGATCAATCACAATAATCCTTTTCACCAACATGTCCAAACTACTTTATTCTTGCTTGCAGTCATCCAAACATTAGAAATATTCTTAGTCCTAAATTTTTCTTTCTATCACTTCATCACTGTCATTGTCCCAATTTCTATATGCTAGTATGCATTACCAATCTTTTCAGTTCTCCATCCATCTGTGAGGCCAAACATCCTAAAATTTAACCGCACCCTTTCTTTCCATGACTTCCTCAATCTTCTGCAACAGATATGTTTTGCAGTCTCGTTTACTTGTTTCAGTCATTTGACTGCGGCCATGCTGGAGCACCGCCTTAAGTCTGCACACATTACTTTTTCAACTACCAGATGTCATCCATATCGTACATGTCTGGATCAACATACCCATCAGTCCTGCAGGAATTGGCAGATGCTTTTAATGTTCAACTGTTCTCCTAATGCTATCCCTATATTGCTCTTAATGCAAATATGACCATCTTTAGTCTCGACTCTTCTAAGCAAGTTTTATACAGTCTGTCTTTTGCTTAACTTCAACTATTTCTTGTTCTGTCTACTATTCTTTTATTTAAGTCATCTCCAGCTAGGAAATTAAAACTATTACATCCAGGTAGCCATCTAATTGAGTCATTAAATTTGTTTCATAGGCAAAAAAAATCCGATATTACTTCTAATTCCTATAAAGGATGACAAGCAGTCTGAATATGGTTCAACCATCACCAGTATCATTATTATTTCTAATTTAGGTACAAAGCCAGTAATTTTGAGGAGAGGGTGTTAGTCTCCAATATTTAACCTATACTTTATTTTATGGATCCTGCAAGAATGAAAGGCAAAGTTGACTCTGACAGGAATTCAGCTCAGAACGTAAATAGAAGAAATGCAGAAAGGTTTTTTGTTTGATGCTCCAACAATTCTACCAGCTCATCATTATAATCATTAATATTAATCATTTTAATGTGTTTTTCTAGGATAGCATGAATAGATCAACTTGTAAAAGGTTATAAACTGTTCAGAACAATGCTTCTAGCTCATGAAAATAGGTTTCACTTTTGTCTTAGTAATATCATAGATGTTTGGCTTTAAAAAAAAATTTTTTAAACTACAATGTCTTTCATTTGTAGAGTTTGAAAGTTTGCTTGCAGTCCTTTGTGTTTCCTTGATATTTGTGGTGGTGACTGGCTTCATGGTCTTGAATGAAGACTATCTCATCCACTGCAGGAAAATTTCAAAAAAATCATTATTCATGCCAGTGATGAGAATTCTGGTATATGGAGACACCTACGATTGAAAGATTGTTGAGAAATCGAGAGTGATATCATCTGCTTTAAAAATAATCTATGTTAGAAATCACAGCAAGAAGAAACAGCATTGGTAATAAAGCTTAATTCTGAAACACCACCAAAGTAACAGAATTCAGTTGAGAAAGAATACCTTCATTACTTACTATGGTGAAGTTTAGTGGTGTGTATATGTGTGTGTGAGAGAGAGAGAGGGGGGGGGGAGGGGGAAGAGAGGGAGAGAGAGAAAGAGACCATATGTAAGTAACTTTGCCAGGAAATTTTCATGCCAGATACTGATAACCTGGCTAATTATATTGCTTTTGCCTAACTTTCCATGAGAAAAACATTATTCATGTCCAGCGTAAAATAAGCTGGACATCTTAGGTAGATCTGGCTCAAAAGAAACTAAATAGAAAAAAAAGGATTAAGAGGACAAACAAGGAAGTTGTTTACAACAGTCTCCATCACCTTTGAGATGTAAGTTAACTGATTATCTCTCATTTACTCATTTACTTGTTTCAGTCATTTGACTATGGCCATGCTGGAGCACCACCTTTAATCGAGGAAATCGACCCCAGGACTTATTCTTTGTAAGCCTAGTACTTATTCTATCAGTCTCTTTTGCCGAACCGCTAAGTGATGGCGATGTTAACACTCACAAGGCTTTGGTCAACCGAGGCTGACACTTGCCCAAGGTGCCACGCAGTGGGACTGAACCCGGAACCATGTGGTTCGTAAGCAAGCTACTTACCACACAGCCACTCCTACGCCTGATGGATAAAAGATATTGATGGGATAAAAGACATTATTTTTCATTACAATCAAATAGTCAGGTTTTCATGAAATAGGACAAATATTCAGAGTGACAGGGGCAAACTGGAGTGTTTCTTGAAGATAGGAGCAAGAGGCAAATTTGGAAGTACAGTTAAAAGATAAAATTAGAAGGTAACCACCATGCTGGGATGAAAGATTTGGAGTTTTCATATAAAGTGGCAAGCTGGTAGAATCATTAGCATGCCAGACAAAATGCTGAGAGGCATTTTTTCTGTCTCTATGTTCTGAGTTCAAATCTTACCAAGGCTGAATTTGCCTTTCATACTTTCAAGGTCGATAAAATAAGTAGCAGTTGAGCACTGGTGTCAGTGTAATCAACTAGCCCCTCCCACAAAATTTCAGGCCTTGGGGATATAATAGAAAGCATTGTTTATACAGCATATCTGTAATACAGCCATATTCTGAAAAACTCAACCTGAATAAATAATAGTTGATATCTAACACACTTGTCTCCACTCCATCTCAAGATGACATCAAATTTGAATTTGATCCTGAATTAATAACCCACATAGTACTGCTGCAGAGCATCACGCAAACCACTAATGAAAAGCACCTTTCTGGTTGCCATATTTTCTAAACTTCTTTTACCATAACTACAACACTTACAGCAACACTAATCATATCACAAAGATAACCAAGCTAACTTCAGCAAAGCCATCTGAATAGTCCTTAATTTTAAAGTTCTATCTGTTCATAGTCTCAAACCACTTCCAGACAACTAATGCACCTAAGATTCAGTTCTCTCACTTAAAAAAGAAATTGATCCTCATCAACTACATAATTCAATTTCTAAATCAAATCCTTCTATGATTCAATTAACAATTAAACTGCAATCAACTTTTCTACTACAAAAGTAGCTTCCACATAAATTATATAGTTTCCATTAAGAAGCAGAAAAGAGAAAAGTAAAAGTTACAATACACATGCATATCAAGAAGTAATATTTTCAAAACATTATTTAATGTTTGCCTCAAGAATACTTAATATGAAAAATATTTTCATTTTTTTTTTAAGTAAAATGTCCCTAGTGGAAGAGAATATGTATGTGTAATTTTTATGTGATCTAATTTTTATTCTAGAAATAAGTAGCATATTGGTTAGTGATTCAAATAGTGAACTACTGCAAATCTGTTGCTCAAACCTCCACACTAGAAAACAACACAAAAAGATAATGGAGAAAACAGAAAGAAAGTAAAACATGGCAAGATCAAATAATTGAAATTCAATAATATTAGAATAACTAATAATAAAAGGCAATGATAAAAATAGAGTGTTTTGGTACATGAGAAAGGAATAGGCAGGTATTCAAGATATATAAAGAATACAGCAAAACTTGTATCAAGAAATATTTCCCATTTTAGCTAGAAACTGCTTTAAATGTTATCACATAAATATATTTTCATGAGGAAGCAGTAGGCAAATTCTTATTCAAGGGATATGTTTTGTATATTGAGAGTTAACTGATAATCTCAACAGTCTGACAGTAAATGACTTTTTAGGGAAGGAGAGAAGCTGCTAAAAATAAGTAGTATAGCACATGTGTCAAGAACATTGTTCTAATTTGGAGTGTATCTAGATTTCTAACAAAATGAGGTGCATACAATATGGTGTACAATTAAAAGCTTAAATAGTTTTGAGTGAGTTATGCAATTAAAATGTTACTACAATAGACATAGAAATAGTATAATTGGACAATAACATTTTATTAGTGGATAATTTCTCTGAAAAAAAAAAGAGGAAATCAAGAAAACTAGCAAAACTGGTGCTATAAACAAATACCAAATAGTTGGTTGGCTGATCCATAAAATACAAAAGCAACAAAGAAAAAAGATCATCCTGAAATGTTCGTAAATTTTTTACAACAACCAATGATGAAAATTTCCAGTTAAAGTTTCAGTAAATATAAGCGCTTAAAAATATATCTTTTGATAATTTAAGAAACTAAAAATTTCTTTTAACCATTTAGGAGTATAATTTAGGATTTCTCCATCACCCTTGATTGTAAAATTTTACTTGCACACATTATGCAACACTATAGGCATGGAAGTTCCCATGGCACAGCTTACAACTGGAAATTCTTATGGGGCAGCCTAATGAAAACTACAGACCAAATCTGTGGCTAGAACAAAGTTTCATCCAGATCTTGAGTGACATGGTGGTGGAATAGTGAAGTAGACAAATTGTTGGACCAGGTAATGAAAGTTACAGCAAAGTCATACTTCAACTCATTAGGAAAAAGAGTTAACCTAGATGCGATGCAGTTTGGTATTATACCAGGGAGAAGCACTACTGATGCTACCTTCCTAGTAAGCATTTAGCCAAAAGTAAACTGCTGTATTTGGCATTTATCAACATAGAGAAAACCTTTGATGGGGTCCTCAACTCTCTCATCTGGTTGCTATGGAAGCTAGGGATGAATGGCTAGAGAGAGCTGTCCAAGCCATGTTAGAGGGATGCTGTCAGTAAGGTGAAAGTCAGCAATGAGTACCGCAATGAATTTAGTGTGCGGGTAGTTCACCAAGGATTAGTTTTCAGCCCCCTTTTGTTTATTATAGTCTTCTAGGAATTTAAAACTGGTTGTCCATCAGAGCTCCTCTGTGCTGATGACCTTGTTTTTTTGTAAAAGATAACCTCATTAAATATCATATGGGTTTACATAATTCTTTTATATGTACAAACCTATGTGCAAGTTAATGAAATGGTTCCACTACCAATTGAAATGATCTTTAATACATAACTTTAATTACATAAGTTATGCAATACCATCATCTTCATTCCTTCATCTGTTTACTATTATATTCTATGATAAAAGTACCAACTGCTAAATTGGTGAGTTTCTTCAGATTAATGACTTGTATAGAGTGCCCTGTGGATTAAATAATAAGAATTCTGATTTTCCTCTCGAGATATTATGTTAGCCAGGATTTTCGCTTGGGGAGGTGACTGAAGTATTTGTTTGAATTTCGTTAATACCTACTTTCTCTAAACAAAACAAAACACAAAGCAAGCAAGCATGCATACATAAATCATCATCATCATCATCATTTAACATCTGTTGTCCATGCTGGCATGGGTTGGACAGTTTGACCAGGGCTGGCAAGCTGGAAGGCTGAACCAGAATCCAGTTTGATTTGGCATGGTTTCTACGGCTGGATACCCTTTCTAATAACAACCACTCTGAGAGTGTAATGGGTGCTTTTATGTACCATCAGCACGGGTACCATTTGCATGACACCAATATCTGCTACTGTTGTGATTTTACTTGGCTTGATGGGTCTTCTCAAGCATAACTTTAATACCAAATAGACAAATAGATCAGCCTCACTACAATGTTTCATTAAGAGACTCTATTATGACATAACATCATATGCTCAGTTAGGCAAGACATGCAACATTCATAACATTATACAATACATCAGAATACAATAACCTCCCAAACCATTAGGAAAGCATATGTAAGTCAATATTTGATATGTTGTTAGACTGGCAAGTTCAGCAACACTTGAAGTAGGAATATCAACAGTTCAATATAGTAGTGGGGAGGAAAGTCAACCAATCAGAAATTGTAGGTAGTGTAGTTAAGCCGTCAAAGAAAGATTGGTACCCAAATTGGAAACATCAAGCAAGAAGATTGGTGGCAGATAAATTATAATTGAATAAAAAAGCAAATAAAAAATACTGAAGAGAAACTGAATGGCACAATTTATCTTCATCTGTCTTTAAATCTATCAACTTCACCTGGAATTAGAGATTGGCAGCAAGAATTCATTATCACAGATAGTGCAAAATTCCTACTTCAAGTGTTGCTGAACTTGAAGTGGAGCATTTCTGAGGCCTCAGAAATAATTGGTAAATGCAATCATAAAGCGATGATATACTAAATTACATTGTATTGTGTTGTGTGGTTGCTCTAATTGCTGAGTCACTATCAGAACTAGAGGAGAAGTTTCAAGTGTGGAAACAAGGATTAGAATCAAAGGACCTTAGAGTCAACCTAGCTAAAACCAAAATCCTAATAAGTAGGAAGGCAGGCAAACCACAAATCCCTTCAGGTAGATGGCCCTGCTCGATCTGTAGAAAAGGCGTAGGTAGAAACTCTATAAGATGTACCCAGTGTAAGCTATGGACACATAAGAGGTGCAGTAATATCAAAGGAAGGCTAACTGGGAAGATAGTTTTTATATATGGCAGATGCTTGGGAGCAATGAACACTGAAAATGTGCAGAGAACAACTTCTGCCACATTCCAGGGAGAAAAACTAGAAGTAGTTGATACTTTCCGTTACCTGGGTGACCAAGTCAGCAGCGGGGGAGTGTGCACTGAAAGTGTAGCTGCTAGAATAAGAATAGCCTGGCCCTTGTGCCGGTGGCACATAAAAGCACCCACTACACTCTCAGAGTGGTAGGCGTTAGGAAGGGCATCCAGCTGTAGAAACTCTGCCAGATCAGATTGGAGTCTGGTGCAAAGAAAATTATGGCTAGATAGGTAGTTATGAAGTAAAGTTACCAAACCCACCAGATTATAACAATATTACCATACTCATTATAGATAATTTGATAATGTGAATAAAATAAGTCAATTAAGAGAACTTAAATTATTATATATATATTTATTCAGTTATTTACTTGTTTCTGTCATTTGATTGCAGCCATGCTGGAGCACCGCCTTTTAGTCAAACAAATCAACCCTAGGACTCATTCTTTGTAAGCCTAGTACTTACTCTATCAGTTTCTTTTGCCAAACTGCTAAATTACACCGACGTAAACACACCATCAGTTGTCAAGCAATGGTGGGGGGGACAAGCACAGACACACACGCATATATACATATACGACGGGCTTCTTTCAATTTCCGTCTACCAAATCCACTAACTAGGCTTTGGTTGGCCCGAGGCTATAGTAGAAGACACTTGCCAAAGGTGCCACACAGTGGAACTGAACCTGGAACTATGTGACATAAAACACATAATTTGACATAAAAACACTTAGATTTAACATTAGTAAATAAATACATAATTAAAAAAAAAAGGTGTCAGAGTGACAATGCATACCCTGTGCACAGATAAGTTTTTGCCTAAATTATAGTGCGACTTGCAATGCATTGCTTACCCATGTTTTTTAATTGAACTGAATTATTATTTGTTTTTTTAAAGTATCACCGTTATGGGTACTTATACTCCAGTGAAACTAAGAAATCAACTTGTAAATAAATGAAACCATCAGATCTATTGCTGTACATGCACACACACTCACACATAGTCGCATATCTATGTATGTATATATGTACCTACATGTGTCCATGCACATAGGTACACCATAATCTAAATATATGCAGATGAGGGTTGATTCATATGAAAAAGAAGTGAACAAAATTAAATACTTATAGAAAATATTGCATAGAATGTAAGTGTTTCCAACATGTACTATATGAACCAAATGTACTATAGTTTGTTGTAAGATATAAATAATATATCTTGCTTATCGAGAAATTTGTAAGTTCAATTAAATTTTTTTATTTTTAAAGTATCATCATTATAAGTATTTATACTCTCTTCTACTAGTTTTAGTCATTTGACTGTGGCCATGCTGGAGCACTACCTTTAGTCGAGCAAATCGACCCCAGGACTTACTCTTTGTAAGCCCAGTACTTATTCTATCGTTCTCTTTTGCTGAACCACTAAGTTACAGGGACATTAACACACCAGCATCAGTTGTTAAGTGATGTTGAGGGGACAAACACAGACACACAAACATATACACACACATACATATATACGACAGGCTTCTTTCAGTTTCCATCTACCAAATCCACTCACAAGGCTTTGGTCGGCCCGAGGCTATAGTAGAAGACACTTGCCCAAGGTGCCACACAGTGGGACTGAACCTGGAACCATGTGGTTGGTAAGCAAGCTACTTACCACATAGCCACTCCTACTCTGATGAAATTAAGAAATCAATTCGTAAATAAACAAAACCCTCAAACTGATCACTGCACACACACACAGTCGCATAATCTATGTATGTAGTTATGTATATTTGAAGATAATCAAACTAAATTTTCATAATTTTGAGCCACTCACCCAATGAGTATTTCTGCCAAATTTGGTGAAAATCCATTCAGCCGTTTTCCTGTAATTTTGCAAACACACTGACAAACAGACCAAAACAAGTGATTACAATACCTTGCTTTTGCTTACACACGAAGGGTAATAAAAATGTCAAATTAGGAAAAGTGGCAGGAATAGAGTTAAAATAATAAGTTCTAACTAGGAAACATTATTTGAAGTTTGAGACAAATTCTATTACTCTTTACTCTTTTACTTGTTTCAGTCATTTGACTGCGGCCATGCTGGAGCACCGCCTTTAGTCGAGCAACTTAACCCTGGGACTTATTCTTTGTAAGCCCAGTACTTATTCTATAGGTCTCTTTTGCCGAACCACTAAGTGACGGCGACGTAAACACACCAGCATCAGTTGTCAAGCAATGCTAGGGGGACAAACACAGATACACAAACATACACACACACACACATATATATATATATATATATATACACACACACATATATATGACGGGCTTCTTTCAGTTTCCGTCTACCAAATCCACTCACAAGGCTTTGGTCAGCCCGAGGCTATAATAGAAGACACTTGCCCAAGAAGCCACGCAGCGGGACTGAAATTGGAACCATGTGGTTGGTAAGCAAGCTACTTACCACACAGCCACTCCTGCGCCGATTAATTTCATTTGTTTTATAAAATTACTGCATTATTAAGTTATACCACCTATTTTATATTGTTCAAATGATATGTTATGTTTGGTTAAAATCAAAGTAAATCAACTATTAGTAGTAAGTTTTATAGGCATAAACTTAATTAGGGCAGGTATGCCATTAACAGACTGTGAGAAGGTTACAGTATAGGTTTAAAATATAAGACAGAAAGTGGACATTTAATTCATAATTCGTTATATTTATTAATAATTAGCTTAAAAGTCACACTCTGTGCAAACTTTTAAGCTAGCTCCTGCAGAAGGCTAATTGGGCCTGCAGTCCAAAACTAAAGAGAGCAATAATAATAAAGCATTTATTCGTATCCTACCTATTACTTTAAAATCAATTTAAATGAAAAACTTGTAACTTCACAAATTTTTGGAGTTCTTTTAAAATTTGAATAGGTGTGTGTGTGTACTGTGACTGTGTTTGTCCCCCACCACTGCTTGATAACAGGTGTTGCCATGTTTATGTTTACATAACTTTAGCAGTTTGGTAAAAGAGGCCAATAAAAAAGTACCAGGCATAAAAACGAAAGAACTGGTGTTGATTTCTTCAAGGTGGTGCCCCAGTGAAGCAGCAGTCTGATGACTGAAAACGATAAAAGAACCACCAAATTCCTTAGTAAAACTTAAAGCTAAGGGAAGTAACTCTTGTACCTCTCAGTTGCTTTACTTGCCAGAAATAGCAACCCAAAAGCTTTTAAATCAGATCCCTAATGCTCGATGTTCAAGAACCAAATGAAGGGCAGATTTTCAATTCTGGGATCATCCTGATTCCAAAAAGGTATAATATGTCTATGTAGAGCAAATGTAGACAGATATATTATAGTCCCAGACAGACAGAATTTCGCTTTTAGTAATATAGATATTATTTGAACATTTTCAGATTTCTATTCAGTACAACAGAAATTTCAATCATAACAATGGTTCATGAGGATTAGCATATTGAATAATACACCATGATAAACAATAATCAATATTGTCTCCTTTAAATCCCCAGATTTTTACAGTGACAGACGTTGATTTGATTGTATCTCTCCTCCAAAATATGTGGAGGTAATATCTTCTTGGTTTAAAATTTCAAGTCATAGTACCTATGTAAATGAAAGTTTGTAGATTCATTTACGTTACACTGATATACAATATTTTTAATTAAGCATTTGTCAAGCAGGCACTCGATTTTTTTTCTTACACTTGCACAAGTTAGTTAACTTGGGAAGGGGAATCAGGCAGGATATAGAGTCAGTGGGGGTGAGTGAAATGTGTAATTTTTTAAAAGTAAGTTTTTTTCCTCCATTACTTAGCCCGTATATAATGCTTTTACACGGTTAGTTGAAGGGGAGGGCAAAGAGCAAAAGAAAAAAAGAGAGAAAAAGAGGATAAGGCAAAGAGTGAGAGTGCTGTGTCTATAAAATTGTGCATAAAGTATATAAAGTGTATATATAAAGTGCATTAAATAATCATCGGATTCCAATTTTCTTCACTTGTGAATGAGTAGCAAATGAGTGAATATCTTTCCATACAGACACAACACAGACTATACTTTCAGGTTTTTTGGGTAAAGTTTTCAGAAATAGCCCAATAAGTTTGCCATTAATTCCATGAAATATTCACAGGTCCCACTAGTTATTATTATAAAGCGAGCTGGCGGAATCATTTGCACTCCGGGGACAATCCTTAGTAGCATTTTGTCCATCTTTATAGTCTGAGTTCAAATTCCACTGAGAGTGACTTTGCCTTTCATCCTTTCAGAGTTGATGAAAGAACTACCAGTTGAGCACACTGGGGTTGATGTAATCAACCCCCCCCCCCACCAACTTACTGGCTTTGTGTCAAAATTTGAAACCATGAGGCATGACTAGTAGAGTAAGGTCTAACAGAGTGTGTTTGGGTTATACTCATGCCCGAATCAATGCTATTATTAGTAAGGAAGTGTTTATTAATTTTACTATGATCAATAGTAGTGATATTATTGGCTAAATTCGGTGTAGTAGAAAAAGAGATCTTAATAGGATGCGTTTTAAAGATTCTTCTATAATTACAAGAAGGAAGAAGATGACATTCTAAAGGACTAAAAAATTTCTTCCCTAGTTGCATTTATTGCACCAGGAGAGTTATGCCACAAAACTTCATTTTTATGTAACCAATGTTTAAAAACTTGGTGTTGAGTATGATTGTCATTTTTATTATTATTATTATTATTTAGGTGACAAGCTAGTAGAATCATTAGCACACTAGACAAAATGCTAATCTTTATGTTCAGAGTACAAATTCAACAGAGATTAACTTTTGCCTTCCATTCTTTAACCCTTTTGTTACTGTATTTATTTTGAAATGCTCCGTGTTTCTTTCAATTACTTTAAATATAACAAAGAATTTAGTAAAATGACTTAGTTATCATTAAGCTAGTGTTAGGAATATAAATTGTGACTCAGGTTTGGTGGAAGATTTTAATTGAAAACTTATGAAAACAAGACATTTGTACTCCGAGCCCCAGCCGGTTTCAGCCGGGTTGGTAACGAAAGGGTTAAGGCACCAGACAAAATGCTTAGTGGCACTTCTGTCTTTATGTTCAGAGTACAAATTCGACAGAGATTAACTTTTGCTTTCCATTCTTAAGGATTGATAAAATAAGTATCAGTGAAGTACTGGGATCAATGCAATCAATTTTCAGGCCTTGTGCCTATAGTAGAAAGGATTATTATTATACTCTCTCTTTACTCTCTTACTTGTTTCAGTCATTTGACTGCAGCCATGCTGGAGCACCGCCTTTAGTCAAGCAAATCAACCCCGGGACTTATTCGTTGTAAGCCCAGTACTTATTCTATCGGTCTCTTTTGCCAAACCGCTAAGTGACGGGGACATAAACACACCAGCATCGGTTGTCAAGCAATGCTAGGGGGACAAACACAGACACACATTATTGTTTATGGCTTGCAAGGGCTGCACAAGCCATACACAAAGATGCAGTAAGCAAAGTGAGTGTCAACGATGACTTCAATGATGAATTTAACATAAAGGTAGGAGCTCCTCATGGTTTAGTCCTTAGTCTTCTTTTCACCATAGTTCTATAGGACATCACAGAGTTTAAGACTGGCTGTCCATAAGAACTATATGTTGATGATGAAGTTCTCAAAGTTGAATCTGTAGTGGAATTGGAGGGGAAATACCAAGAATGGAAGCTAAGTCTAGAATCAAGAGACTTCAATGTAAACTTAGAAAAGGCAAAGGTTTTAGGAAGTAGGAAAGAGAACAGGACCCTGGCATCTTCTGCTTGACATGCAGACACAGAGTAAGGATAATCTCCTTATGCTGCATCCAATATAATCTATAGATGCACAAAAGGTATAATGCAATTGCAGACAGAATAAAAGTAAGCTTTATGTGTAACATGCACTGGAGCAGTATGTGCAAGCACACTAGAAATAGATTCTTTTATGACTCACTAGAAGTAGCTGATAGCTTTCATTACCTAGGAGATGCAATTAATACGAGAAGTGGTTGCTCTGAAAATATAGTAGCCAGGTTAACAACAGGTTGGAGTAAGTTCAGGGAGCTACAGTTGTTGTGAGCAACAAAAGTGTTTTCCTTCAAGGCAAGACTGTATGACAATCGTGTTAGAATTGTGATACTTCAAGATGAGCTAGCAGCAGTATGTAGCTAAAAGTAAACAAGAGAAAACCTTCAATGGGGTCCCTCCAATGTGATCTGATGGTGACTGAGGAAGTTTGTGGTCAAATTGCTTGTAAGAGTTTTATGTGTTAACAGAGGTGCTGTCCGCAAGGTGAGAATTAGTACTGAGTATAGAAGGTAGAGATTCATCATGGCTCAGTTCTTTATCCCTTCCTATTCATCATAGTTCTCCAGGCTATAACAGAAGTTAAGACTAGATGATCATGGGAACTCCTACAAGCTTATGTTCATATAGCTGCATCAGTAAAATTAGAAGAGAAATTCTTTGTGTGAAAGCAGAACTTGGAGTCAAGAGGCTTCAAAGTTAACTTGGCAAAGACTAGAAGTTTAGTAAGTAGGAAAATAATAGAGAGGACTAATTCCAAGAAGGAAATGGTCTTGTTTGATATACAGAAAAGGAGTACATAGAAATTCCATGCAGTGTACCCAGTGCAGACTATAGACACACAAGGGATCTTTTCCTTTTGAACGGCACTTTGTAACATAATTTCTAGGTAACTAAAAAGTTTTAAACTTCATATACTGGTAGAATGTGTTTATAAAACATCAAATTACCGAAATGCTCGAAATTTCAGATGAAATATCTTACAAACTATAGAATTTTCTCAATAAAGCCAAGAGAAGATGTTTTATAAACACATTCTACCAGTATACGAAGTTTAAAACTTTTTAGTTACCTAGAAATTATATTACAAACTGCCGTTCAAAAGGAAAAGATCCCACACAAGAGGTGCAGAACTGAAGAAGTCCTTCCCATCACAGTGAAGCTGAGGTTCTGGAAGTATAATGTGTACGTAAACAACTGGGCTCCTTGCCCAATTTCTCCCTGTTAAGTTTTCCCAACCCCTTCATTTCGTTATCACTCTTCTACTGCAGAACTACACATTTCATCCCTTTCCGTGTTTACCAGTTATCTAACCCTCTTCATGAATCACTTTATTTTGATGCCCATTCCTCATTCTTAACATTGTATTTTCAATTGGTCACCCTTTCTGTACCCCTGGTTATCTTTCCTCATCTTCTGAATCACTTTCTATGACACTTATACCACATTCTTAACACTATCTCATATCTACCATCAACCACTTCCACCATTATTCACCATTCAGTACATTCACCCTTATGTACCTCCGACCCTTTCTATCCCTATCACTATGTCTCTCTCATTCTTTCCCCTCACTCTTGCAATTTTTACTCATCCACCAGTACCTGCAATCTCCTTATCTCTCGCCCATCCACCCATTTACTGTATTGTTATTATTTGTTTCTTTACTACCCACAAGGGGCTAAACACAGAGGGGAAAACAAGGACAGACAAACAGATTAAGTTGATTACATCGACTCCAGTGCGTAACTGGTACTTAATTTATCGACCCCGAAAGGATGAAAGGCAAAGTCGACCTCGGCAGAATTTGAACTCAGAACGTAACAGCAGACGAAATACGGCTACGCATTTCGCCTGGCGTGCTAACGATTCTGCCAGCTCACCGCCTCGCTCCTTTCTACCTTTTCCATACTACTTCTATTGATATCCATCCCTCATTCTTATCACCTTCCCATCAACAACCTCTCCCTTCCAACCTTATTCTCCATTCACCACATTCACCCTTACCCAATCTATAATCATTTCTTTCCCTTGCACACACACACACATACATGCATGCAACCATCATCCAGCTATTCTTGATCTTCTGTCCCCACATTCCCTTCTATTCATGTTCATGTACCTTAAACGGTACACTCTGACACCTCATCACCATCATCTTGCTTTCCAGCACAACCCTAATTACTCTCACCTACCCTTGTATAATGTAGGGTAGGCTCTGCAACAAGAAACCTGTTACTGTCCATTCTCTCATACTTTAGCCTCTCAATACGGAGCATAAAATCACTTCCCTCTCTACAATATCTCACTCAACCAAGAAGTTCCATAGCAACTTCACGAGTTCTGATGCCATGAAAGTATCTGTGTAAAATGGCTGGTGTTAAGAAGAGCATCCAACTGTAGAAACCATGCCAGAATGAACATTGTAGCATGAAGCAGTCCTCTCATTGAATACATGCCATCCAGCATATGCCTGCTCGGAAGATAGACATTAAATGATGACACATTGATCACCTCCCTGGGTCACCAAATTATCTCTCGTTCTCTACCATCTTACAATCCCTATTCACTATACCCATCTCTCCACACATCATTTCTTCTCACATTCTTCCTCTATTTACTGTATCATTATTATGATTCTGCTGCTTTTCAACTCATCCTTTCTTTCTATACTATCAACCGGCTTCTCTCCTCTAACTCCCCCAACTTAAGTATCACTAGTTAACCTCTAGCCAGCATTCCTTACATTCACTCCTCAACCTTAATAAATGTCACATACTCTTTCCAACTGTCTCCATCTATCATCCCTCAGCACTTGTTCTTTATTATATTTACTCTCACTCATTCCCCATTTCCAACCGCGTCCCCACCCCACTGATACTTTGCAACCTCTACCCACCCACACTCCTGTTCTCCTGTCTCTACTTCTTATCACCTGTCTTCAGTGTCTACCCAAACACCTCATCACCACAATTTTTATCTCTTTCCAGCTCCACCCTGGCCATTCCAAAATTTCCTGCTATAATGTGAGTAGCCCTGTAGCTCCTCTACAGCAAGAAACCTGTTCATCTCTGTCCCCTTTCTCTCACACTTTAACCTTCATCTCCTAATATAAAGCTGCCTCCCTCTCTACTGTAGCCCTATTCAGTCAAAATCTTGCAAAATTACTTAAGTCATGCAAGCTGAATGGCAACCTCACTAGTGCTGACACCTAGTAAATGAGAATATGATGCAGGCCTCTGACCTGTTGGATCCTATCAAACTGCCCAACCTATGCCAGCATAGAACATGGATGTTAAATGATTGAATGATAATGAATTGATACAGTCAATTATATCAACAATGTTTGATGAAATCTGAAAGGAAGAAATTCAAAGTATCTTGACAAAATTTCAATTCAGAAATGCAAGGCAGATAAACAAGATGCAATAAAGAAACTATTTTGTTCCTGTGTTGTTCATAACCTATTGCACACCAAGACTTTTGCAAGATATCTAAAGTGCAAACTGCATAGGGCTGCTGAACATAAGATAAGGGGTCACTATTTGTCAAGAATACAGTAGTAACTGTTAGCTGAAATTTTAAAATAACTAACTGTTCAGTACTTTTGATTCTGTTAAATGTTTATAATATCTATAGCCGTGATTAAATTGAAACTTAGAAGGAACTTAATAAGATTACTAAAGTAGAATATTAACATGTAACACACACAACAAATGATAGTCTTATGTAGATGCTCCCTGTAATCATCTGAGAACATACAAAGAATTTGTTTTCAAGCAAAGCTGGACGGCATATCTGAGCCCATCCCCTTCCAAACAAGAAATCTGAATTTAACAATGTTAATGAATATTTGTCATATTTGTCAGCCTTGACTGGCTTCTGTGCCAGTGGCACGTTAAAAGCACCAACCGATCGTGGCCGCTGCCAGACTCCCCTGGCACCTGTGCCGGTGGCACGTAAAAAGCACCCACTACACTCGCGGAGTGGCTGGCATTAGGAAGGGCATCCAGCTGTAGAAACACTGCCAGATCAGACTGGAGCCTGGTGCAGCCCCTGGCTTCCCAGACCCCAGTCGAACCGTCCAACCCGTGCTAGCACGGAAAACGGACGTTAAACGATTATGATAGTTTTGATTTGTACCTATTGATAGTATTTACTTGTAACTAGGCAGACTGGGTGGTTTGTGATGTGTCCTAGTCTAGGACACAGTCCAATGATAGCAATTAAATCCAAATTATAGCTTCTTAGGCTGGCAGTCTGACAACCTATCAACTCAACCATTTCTCTAGAATTTGATTCTTGCTAAACTTTTACTTAAAAAAGTCAAACATTAAATAGGTGCAGACAAAGTTATGGGGTTAGAAAGTTCACCTCACAACCATGCAGTTTGGGAATTTGTTCCACTTGGGCGAGTGCCTTTTATTATAGACCTGGATAAATCAATGCCTCATAAGTGAGTTTCATGTGTGTGTATTAGAGTGTGCATGTCTGAGGTGAATCTGATATTTCAGTTTTGTTTGTCATTCTTTGAGCAAAGTGGTGATATGATGTTTACAATCCCCATTGACATTATGATTGATTGCTCTGTGCTTTCAAAGACATTTGGAACAAAAAAATTCTTTACTTGAAAAACAAGGAACGGTTGGTGATGAAGAGCATCCAGTTGTCCAATCCTGTCTCAAGTAAATCCCTATACAAACCCATGAAAAAACGAACAAATGAGATTAAAGAGATTGGTTTTGTCAGAGGTGCCACCGACATCATCGTCTAATCATTATCATCATCACTTAATGTCCATTTTTCATGCTGGCATGGGTTGGACAGTTCGATAGGATCTAAACAAGCTGCAGGGCTGCATCGAGCTCCAGGGTCAGCTTTGGCATGGTTTCAAATGCCAACAACAAATAAAGAATGTTTCACAAATGTACATGTCATCTTTGTGCAGGGGCCAGGATAATCTGTGTATTAATCCAATTTTAATATATGTGGATTGCAATGTGAAGAAATTTACTTTAATATATTTTGTATAGTAAGACATTATACTCCAAGAAAACTGGTGATGTTCCGCATCATTAAAAAATATACAAATATTTCAAACAATAGAACAAGAATTATATAATTTCTAACAATGTGTTTTTGTTTTTTATATGTTTTACTGAAATATCTAACAAAATTAATTATAGAATACTGAATCAAGTATTGGTATGATTGATTAAATGTATATTGAAATATTATATCTGGACCCCCAAAGAGTTACCAGAATGAAATTGTAAAACAATGAGACAAGGCAAAGAAAAACTTTTCTGTATGAATCCCATGGAAAAATGGATGCTAACTTGAAAATAATTATGTTAATAATTATAAACCCATTTGAACTCTGTATTTCTTGCTTAAAATACCTTAATTCAATCAAAGATAAGTATATAATTTCTTGATATTTCTCAAAAGAAATCTTTAAAAAAATTTTTTAAATAAATAATATTGGTAATCATTACATTTTAAAATCACATTGACAGACAATTAGATAATTGTACATGTAATTTTAATCATGAATTAATAAACTTCTTAAAATGTTGCAAAACCTTAAAAATCATTTTTTTCAAATCCAAACTAATACTGAATGAAGAAGATTCTAAGACAACTTCTCTAATATTAATGCTGGTATTGTTGTCACAATAACTTACCCTACTCATTCCATTAGAGTAGTTGGTAACAGGAAGAAAACATTTTCTAACAGCTATGAAAACTTCACTTTCATAAGAAAGTAATTCCTTTAAAATGTTACATATGCAATGTATTGTTATTTGCTTTATGTACCTATGTTTACTCCCTTGAAGATGTAGTTTTAATTGATTTGATGCCTTACTTTTCAAAGATTAATGAATAAGGCCATTCCTTAACTGAATAGCACTTTTGGAATTATGACAATGAGACACTGATATACATATTACTTAAGATAATTTACATCAGGGGTTCTCAACCATTTTTATCTATGGACCCCTTTGATCACTATTTTATTCTGGTGGACCCTCATAGCCATTTGATTTTTAAAAACTAGTTTTATAGATACTTCTTCCAAAATTCCTATTTCGTTTTCAGTACACTGACATGTGTAGGTTGAACTATGTAAAACCTTAGAGAAAGAAACCTGACTGTTTCTTGCAATACATTCTAAGCAAAATATTTTCAGGGGCTCCTTAAAATACAATCGTGGATCCTCCAATTTACATTTGTTGTGTGGACGACCCTCGGACTCACAGGGGGCTATATGGACCCCGGTTGAGAACCATATTTACATAATGATTGATATGACATAATTAAATCAATCTTCGAAATTTCAAAAAATAATGTATACTAAATTTGATTGAAATATGTCTATAAGAATATTAACAACTACTTAATGACTTTAAAATGTTATAATCTTTTTTAATTTGATCAAATGATTTAACAAAAAGTAATACACATATTTAATCATACAGACACAAATTAAACAAATATTACCATATCTGAATCAATTTGACAAGGGAAAGCAGTCTCCAAAGGTTGAATGATTTTTTTTTTAAATAGAAAGAAAAAAACTAAATTCTTTGTCTTACCTTTCCAGTGGCTTTTTTGTATCTAATCACAGCTTTTTCAATAAGTTCTTTCACTGGTAAATAGCCATCCCCACATGGGACTATCACTTTGACATTGTCAAAACACACGGTGACTTTCATCTGGTCATATTAAACAGCTGCTGCACTTATTTCAGCTCTTTGAAAAATCTTAAAAGTTTGTTAAAAATATCCAATTCGAATTCCAACTCAAAGAAAACATCCCGAGGATCTTCGCGTTAACTTCCTCATAGTATTTATTTTTTGTATATCAAGTTCCTGATAGATTTATACCTTCTTCATTCCACAGCTGACAATAGCAGAATCACCAACAAAAAGTTACGAGTTGATGTTCAAGTTGCGAAAGAAATAGTTGGGGGGTCGTCCCTTTTAACAAGCAACACCAAGTTTGGTCAATGACAACTCCAGCACAGAACCTAAGAGGAATAAACAAAAAAAATATTGCTAAAAGTAACTCTTAACAAAGATTTTAAAATAGAACAGAAATAAAATGAATAATTAATTTAAAATTTTGTACCAATTTATTTTAATTCTGAAATACTTATTGAAATGTTTCAAAGGTTTTATTAAAAGAATGAAGAAAATGTTAAATACTTTTGTTAAACATCTTCAGTAAGTAACTAAAGTCATTACTAAAATCAAAAATTCAACTATGATAGATACATTTATTACAATCGCAGATTAGAGTCGTGACTGGTCAACATTTTGAAAAATGTCAATTATGAAACAACTTTTAACAGCTTTAATTGAAATGCTTCTAAATATACAGGAAGAGAATCATTCTTTTTTTATTTATTTTTAGGGCCTCTATAATCTATTGGTTCAAACATAAAATCAAAATTATGTCGAAAAGAAATATTTTTCCACCCCTTCGAGACACATAAAAAGTAGGAGTTTAGAATTGCAGATATATTTCGGGACAGAGGGGGGGGAGGTCGAAGTTTAATCTTCATGTCTTTCCCTAGAGTTTCAGAAATATGTATATGAAATTATTTCAGCGGAAGTTGAAACCCGATCTTGAATTCAGATCGTCATGGACTTACCTTAGACACATAAGAATCACTAAAGTAGAACACTATATTTTAATGACAGTATTTCGTTATGCAACCCATAATAACTATATTTTAAGCGATAAGTAAAAATGTCATAACAATCCGTGTTAAGTAAAAAATCTGGGCTGGCATAGATTATTCACTCCCTCCCAGGCTAATCATTCAAAAGAGGGATTATTTCTGATAACTATAATAATAATAATAATAATAATACTGAGTCAATTTGTAAATGTTTAGATTTCTTTTGCAAGAATGTCATTATAATATATATCAGTGGGGAAAAATAGTAAAAATAAAGAAACGGGAATACATTTGTACTGTAAAAAAGTACGACAGGATTATGGAAGTTATTATAGCGAATTTGCATCGATAGTCAGAAAACTGAAGTAAAATAAGGAAGAAAAGTAAATAACATTTATGAATTTCAGAATATCTATATACATGTGTGTCTGTGTTACGTAGGCGAAAAGAGATAGCTATTAAGGGGAGAGCTAAAATCTGTTTTTGCTTCTTTTTTATAAAATACGGGTAGAGAAAGAGGGCGGGTATGAAAGACAGCAGCTTAGGCTATGCCTACAACACAATCATAACAAAGTTTACCCACTTTTCTCCTCTTCAGACTGTTATCTCTGTGCTATAGCTTGATACATTTAGTGGACTTGTAATATTCTTCAGAGAAAAAGAGGAGTATTGAAGGGGGAAGGGGTCTATTTTGGTCGTTTTTAACTTGTTTGATGTCGGTTACGATGGGAGTCTCTCGTTTCTAAATTTGTTTTGCAATAACTAAGAGAGTACTCACAAGAGTGGAATGAAACAGAGTAGAGTCGCTTATTGTGGAGAAATAAATTCATGAAGAGTTAGGGCAGCTCAACTTTCCAAGACATTGACTAAACAACAATAACAAGGGGGATATTTTAACTGTTTGTTTTGTTTCATTTTGTCCAGTTTAAGATACAACCTTCATATTGTAAACTAAGCTTGAAACGTGACAATCGTATAGAATTTTGTAATTTACCGAGATTTTCTATCTTTCCTCAAAAAAATGTTATGGATATATATATATGTGTGTGTGTGTGTGTGTGTATGAATGTATGTTTCGTGAGTTGAGAAACAAAAAAGTTTGTCAATTACCCTGTTTAAAAACACATACAGTTCGGCCTTACATTAAACTTTGCCTCCGTGCTTATTAATCATAAAGTAAGAATAATATAAACCGATGAATGTAAGCCATTCAAATATTTCTTCTTTGATTTAGTGGTCGCTGTGAATTGAAACATCACGCAGCCGAGTATGGAGACTGGGTGACAGTAACAATGATCATAAAGTTTAACCGTGTTAACCCACAAGCTGGCCTCGTTTGCGTAGAGAAATGAAGAAAGCAGTGGAGTAGCAGCAGGGAGGAGGAATGACCGAGTAAGCGACGAAGAAAGGGGAGCAGATAATTAAAATAAATATATGAAGGATAGGAGCTACTATTATGTGTTAAGTATATGTCGATGGGACAGGTGTATCTAAGAAACATAGAAAACAGAATGTGTGAGGGTGTTGTTCTGCACTGGTAAAGTAAATAAGAGAAAACGAAATGGTCTAATCCTGACACTACTACTCAAGTCACTGTTAAAACATTACAGACAATCCGAATGACACAGATCGAGTTGTGTAATTTACACTTCAACATCTATAATAACTACTAGTAATACCTGCTATACAACTTGTAATACTACCAATATTAACAACTAGTTTCATGGCGAGCCAACGTTAGACATTCTACTTGATTGTTCATCTTACTAGAAGTCGGAGTCAAATCTTGCTCAGATCGCAAGTTACTTTAAAAAAAGGACACGTTGAAAATTGGAAATAGAATGGATGACCACGATTGGAATGCCTGTTTGACTGAGACAGACGTCGGGCTAAGCAGTGACAATAACAACCGAAATACTATCATCACGACAACAGTTTTTATAGCTCGTTTATTTATGTATTTCCTCCCTTTAGTCTTGAAAACTTTTAACATCGAAATCATTTACTCTTTTGTTAATGAAATTTCTACTTGCTTCTCGGGTTTCACTAAATAGTTTTATTATTTTTATATTTTACAGATTCGAAAACATTAAGCCGTTGTCAACAAAGTATAATAATAATAATAATAATAATAATTGTGTACAGTGCTCAGGTGCACTACAACTCATCTAAAGTGTATATATAATCAGGTGTAGTTTCGGCCTGTATAGTTGATATTCATTGAGAACAAAAGCTGCTGCTCTGTACAGCGGATAAAAGCCTGTTGAAAGACTCAGTCGTGTCAAAATACTAAATAAAAAGTTAATTCCAAATAAAATGATGTTTTAGTGTGTACGTATGTTTCAATTTTATACAGAGAAATATGCTTCAAATATTTGAAAGCAAATTTTCTGTTTGGTTTTCCATAAATAGATGCTTTTAATATATTATTTCTTACAATTAAACACAGGACTGTGATTTATGATCGTAGGTTTGTATGTATATGTATTTTTTTCTCTTTATAGTTGATTTTTGACTGCCCCCACCTGCTCTCAAATTAGTTAGTGAAGGAAAGTATCTAGTTGTGTTCATTGTCTTTAAATCTTAAGGTCTTGTGGCAGGGCCATAAGGGCTAAATGAAACAGGGCAGAGTTATGCTCCCTCGTTCTATCTCTGGTAACACTGCGAATCTTCCTCATTTTCCCCAGTCACGCCCGTGGACAGTTTGACTTGTCAACTGGCACAGCCAGCGACGACTGCTAGCTTGCTTCGCCTTTGACAATTTATGCTACTGCATTATGTAGCAGGCACATTTCTTACTCTCTTCTGTTTCAGTATCAATCACATAAGATGTAACCACATTTGTACAACTTTTTATTTATTCACATCAACCTTTGTATGAACACTGTTATAAAAACTTATTGTTTAACTTTGATTTGACGTTGTTTGTCACACCAGTACACGCACCTTAACACAAACAAGAACAGAGAATTCATGTTTACTTTTCACTAAAATGTTGACACCCCCCCCCCCCGGCATAAGAATATTCATATGGAATATTCTCTCACCTAAAAAAAACTGTGTAGAGTCGACATGTGCCTGATTCTTCTTCCACGCTGGTTCTACGGCATCTTAGTGCTGACCATCATCCAACATTTTCTTCCCCAGATGCAACATGCAGCATTCTTCTTTTCCCATTCTTAGCAGTGATGTCCATCTCTGCTTTGCTCAGGTGGAAGCTTACATCGCGGCAAGCAATATTCAGTCAAGCCTGCAGCAACTAAACATTCAGCTCAGCGCCATTTCTGTTGCCTTAACCACTCAATGCAAGGATGTAATAACTGACACACCACACGATGCAACTTATGCATCCATAAAGTGCGAAGTCCTTTACAGGGCATCTCTATTGGCTAAGCACTGTTTCCAGACCCTGGTACACGATGAACATTTGAGTGACAGACAACCCACGGAATTGCTTTATCGTATTTGCAACCTCCCTTGAAGACAGCTCGCTTCTAAAACAGCTATTCTTCTTGCACCTACCCTCACATGTTCAGGCAATTTTGGAGCCCATGATTGAAGGAAGTTCAGTTGAACAAGTCGCAAATTCAGCTGATAAAATCATGGAATTTTCCAGAAATCTGCCTGTAGCAGACAGTTGTTACTGCAACTGCTTCATCAATGGCTACAGCTCCAGTTGACTGCAGCTCTACCCAGTTCGCAACTTTAGAAGTCATTTTAAACCCGACGAAGCTTCCAGCATCGCAGTCATTCAACCAGTTGTGGCTGGCGTTCTTTGTCACTCGCTTCACCAAATGGTTCTTGTAGGTACCATGACTGTTTTGGCGTGAAGGCACAGAAATGCCTTCCACCATGTTCTTGTGAATGCCAGGAAAACTAACCAAGGAGACCCTGAGCACATCAGCAGCTCCTGCTACCTCTAATCATGCATTTTTTGTGCTGGACCTCAACTTACACAAGAATTTTATGGTCGACACAAGCGCTTCATGTCTCATCTGGCCGGTAAAGTTCGTGATGAGTAAGCCTGTTCTCTCTCGGATTTCTCTGCTAGTTGTCAACCATTCTCCTATCAACACATTTGGGCAGATATCTCTCTCCTTGGATTTGGCACACTGGAGGGACTTTAAATGGATTTTTGTAATTGCAGACCTATCCTATCTTATTCTCAGGGCAGATTTCCTCCACCACTTTTCCCTGTTGGTGGACGTTCACCACAGCTTTTGTTGGATAGCTCAATGCAGTTATCAGCTCCTGGTTGTCCAGCATCCACCCTTGTAAGTCTGGTATATTTTATTCTCTTAACTTTTTCCTGGAGCTTACTGATTTAACCTTCAACATCACTGATCTTGTACATTCAACAAGGCATTTTATCAACACCAATGGTCCACCAGTGTTTGCTCATCCTTGCCATCTTCCTCCTAATAAACTCGAGGCTGCAAAAGTGGAATTCGATCACATGTTCCAGCTGGGACTTATTCATCCTTCTACTAGCCCCTGGTCTTCCCCTCTCTTTTTAGTCACCAAAGGAAATACTGATTTCCAACCAGTTGGTGATTATCGAAGATAAAATGCTATTACAACCCCGGACAGATACCCTTTTCCACACCTGCAGGACTTCTACCTTGCACAGTAGCACTTTTTTCTAAGGTTGATCTTATCTGGACATATCTCTAGATTCCTTTAAATCCAGACGATATAACCAAAGACTGCCGTTACTACTCCTTTTGATACATTTGAATTCCTTTCAATGCCTTTTGGGTTGCAGAACACAGCAAGCACCTTTCTTTATAGACGAAGTCATTCACAGTCTCAACTTCATCTCTGCCTACATTGATGACTTACAAGTTCTATGAAGGAAGAGCATGTTTACCACTTAACGCTCCTTTTTCAACATTTAAATGATTATTGAGTTAAAATCAATAAAATCAACCTGGTGAAGTGTGTTTAGTTCTGCATCACTGGAACATTTAAGCCACATCATTGATCATGATGGAATTTGTCTTCTCCCAGGCAATTCAGAAGCTTCTTCCTCCATTTTCTCTTAAACAGCTTCATTGTTTCCTCAGTTTGCTCAGTTTTTATCATTGATTCATCCCAAATTGTGCAGAAAAATGTGAAGTTCACTTGCAGCATTATTGAAGGATTGTAAGAAAAAGTACGAAGTTATTCCCTTTCACCATCACTTGCTGCTGATTTTTCAGACTGTCAAACAGGTCCTGGCCAAAGTTTCAATCTGATGCAAAGTTCTCGCTTGTGGTAGATGCATTGGATGTGGCTGTGAGTGCAGTATTACAGCAAACTGACCAAGAAATTCTGCAACCACTGGGATTTCATTCCTGCTAGCTCAAGCCCACGAAGATGCTCTATAGTATGTTTGGAAGAAAATTACTCACTATTTATTTTGCAGTGAAGCATTTTTGTCATTTCCTGGGAGGAAGAGAGTTTATGATATTCCCAGACCACAAACCCCTTGCCTTTGCTCTGTTTACCAAGTTGGACAAGTATTTGCCAAGAGAGATCCAAAATCTTGATTATACATCACAGTTTTCTAGCAACATTCAGCGTATCTCTGGTTCTCCCAATATAATTGCTGATGCCTTATCATCTTTGGATGTTGCATCTGAAGAATTTGCAATATGCCAATTCAAGTATTTGCTATTACCAGCTTCAGACGGAGAGACATTATGCGATACTTCTACTGGCTCATCTCGTCCACTTGTACCAGAGTCTTATCATTGCACTGTCTTCAACATCCTGCATACCTTATCACATCCTGGTGTTACAGCTTCTGTAAAGCTTATTTCTGCTCGTTTTTCTTGGCCAAATATGAGATACCAAATCACTGAATGGGTGCATGCATGACTTCAGTGTCAACTTTCTAAGATTCATCGCCATGTTTGTTTCACCTCTTGGCTCATTTCAGTATCCAGATGCCTGCTTCCAACATATACATATCAATTTAGTTGGGCTTTGGCCACCTAGCCGTGGATTCACATACATTCTCACCTGCATTGTTTGGTTTACGCATTGGCCTGAAGCTTGTCGACATTAGTGCTGAATACATGGCACTTGGGTTGGAGTTCCTTTATGTGTCATGACAGACCATGGAAGACAATTCGAGTCGTGGCTGTTCAACCAAATTTCTGCTGCCCTAGGAGTTCACCAATTACATATGACCAGCTACCATCCAGCTTTGAACAGCATGGTTGAATGCTTCCACAGACAAAAGTGTCTCTCCATGCATACCCTGATCCTCAAAGGTGGAATGAGTACCTGCCTCTCATTCTTTTAGGTTGTCGCTCCTCAGTGAAAGAGGATTTGGGATTTTCTACTGCAAAATTATTATACAGATCACCATTGTCTTTACCCAGCCAAATGCTGGCCCCTGTGGATATTTCAGCACAAGATCCATCTACCTACATTCATCATCTGCAAACCTATTTCTCTGACCTTCCACCGATGTTGTCTAGTCATCAGACTGTGCCTTCTGCTGTTCCAGCTAATATTGATAAATGGAATTTTGATAAATAAGTGAAAGGTCCTCTTATTCTACCCTATAAGGGCCCTTATCATGTCCTGGGAGAATCATCCAAAACATTTTCCATTAATGGATCTAAACAAATTGTTTCCACTGATAGAGTGAAGCAAGCTTTTTCTGAAGCTCTCGCTCTAGAACCAAATGTCCCCATCCACTTTCCATCTCCAACATCCGCAGACCGCACTCATGCAAACACCACCACCATACAAGCATGTATCTCCTGCTCCACCACCACACATCATGATTACCTGGGCTGGGTGTCATGTACACTGGCCAAAAAAATGCGTAAGGCTATATATACTGTACCCTCACTTTTACACATCTTGGCATTTTATTTGAACATTTTAGTACATTTGGACATTTTCTTATGTGGCATATGCTGTGTCTTCAAACTTTTGAAACTGCTGTGTTAATTTTTGCATGTTTTATTTTCTCTTTTCACTGTTAAAACCTGCCAATACAGTTTTAAGACCAAGGTCATTATCCTTGCCTAAGAAAGTATAGCCTGTCTACATCTCCATTGATGTTGACAGTTTTCCAGTAACACTGAGCAGGTTGCAAGTTTGTATGTCTGTTTTGTTGAGCTCTTGGAGTGACCAGTTTAGAAAGCCAAGTATGGACATGAGCATAGCCACTGCAAAGGTGTTGTGGGTGATACATTTGTAGTTGAGAGTTCAGATGACCATATTTTCTTAACTCTTGTATTTATTCCTTGTCCTGTCCTTATTGATAGCTGACATTTTCATATTGTCAAAGATACTTGTAGCTTTCCTCTGAGAGTAAAGGCTGTATGAATGATATATTGTTCTCTTCAATTTTTCATTATTTGAAATCTTCCTGTTAAGAAGGAACTGGTTTCTAACAAAGATGCAAAGTTCCATCATTGGAATGTAGATAACAAAAGCAAATTCATATCTTGAACTTGAGGAAAGTCTTACATAATTTTACTGTTCTACTCACACAATGTATTTGTAATGTGCAAATTAGCTGGATGATTTCTTTTTCTGAAAACCTCAACTTTTATAGACTATCATTTATTCATTTATTTACAAAACCAAGTGCACCAATTGTTATCTGAGTTGTAAAGCTGGAGGCTTTAGTTATTCTGCTTGCATTGGTGTTGTTATCAGTATCAGCCATAATCTTACTTGCAGAACTTCATGTAGTGTAATGTACATTTTCTAATCCAGTTTGAATAAAGGTAAAGGGTGTTTCTCTTATTCATAACTGAAGAACTAAACCAGTTATTAATTTAGGTTGAAAGAGTAGGCATAATTGTAGAAGTAAATGTTCAGCAAGACTTTTTAAACAGTCCTCTACACCTGCATTTCAACATACATACTTACCTAGCTGATACAAAATGTATTTGTCAGCAAATAAACTAGGAAGGTGATAATGAAAGAAGCACTGCATGTTTGAAAGATTTTAGAAATATGACTTGATCCCCTTAATTTTATAACGATACAATAAACTGCTTCCCAGAAATATACAAAACAAAAATAAAGAAGGTATTATTTTACTATTACACCTGTCTTGCAAAATGGTGTAACAGGAAAAAATTAATGGAAAAGGGACACAGAATTGTGAGGGACAAAATTACATCTTTAAAACAAAATATTCTTTCACAGAAGGAAACAACCACCTATTCCTTGCCCCTTTTCTTCTCCGTGAAGTAGTGATGGCTATTCCAAAAGTCTACCACTCAAAGATTACTGCCTCTCACAAGATGGATGTAATAGAAAAAATTGACCAAAAAATATCAACAAATAAAATAGAATCTATAGTTCTTATATATCTTTGTTTTGGAATTTTCTGTTGGTTTGCTTTTGTTATTATACCCATTACAAAACAGAATTAAACATTAAAATCCAAGAGACAAAATTAATGAAAATTTGATTTTATTTGATTTGATTGTTAGCTGTTTTCATTAAATAAAATGAAGTATTACAGATAATATAGGCATTAAATATAATTGTTGATAAAAATAAAGCATGTGTACAAAACATTCTCACTAAATGACTTTGGAAACACCTTGGTAAAAAGAAAAAGTAGCACATTATTGAAAGGAATATTATTAAACGGAAACTATTATTTAAATACAATTCTTTTTCTGTGTATGCATGCGTGTGTAATTATCATTTTTACACCCACTTCCCATGCTGGGAAGTCCAAGTCGGTTCTTATTGAGTGCATTTCGTTGTGGTACCAGTAAGACATGTACATTTATTATGGGAATGTGATCAAGTGGAGGAATAAGAAAGTGATGATGGAAGAAGGGTTGGTGAGAGGTGCAAGAGTATGTTTGTAGCAAAAGGGTAATTGGAGCAAAGAAGGGGAGAAGAAGTGATGTATAAAATAGCAGGAGCAGAAAAAGGTAAGAGTAAGTTATAAATGACAACCATAATGCAAGAAAAAAGTGATGGATAGCATTACAAACAAAATGAAAGTAGAGTGCATTGGGTGCAAACAGATCTTATACAGTTTCTTGTACAAAGGTTTTGTGATGGCTAAGAGATGAAGATCATGGTAGGGGGATTTAATGTGAATAGTTCTTATATCATTAAAGAAGCAGCATAGGCATGGAGACATGAGTGATAAACAGATGAGAAGCATTGAAGGATGTGTGGAAGGGAGTAAATGCATACAATATATAGGGTTGGTCAAAAGTCGCCTGACAGTAAATCAAAACTATTTAATTTCAAGATTTATGTTTAACAACTGAATAAGACTTTGCTAATAAACAGACAAATGTTGAGAAAACGGTGATTTTTACCTCACAGCATTCAATTATTAAACATTTATAATTGGAATGAATAAATATAATTGAATATTAAGTACTTATGGAATTTTGATTTACTGTCAGGTGACTTTTGGTCAACCCTGTATGTACACACATACACACTCATATTTATATATGCATACACATGTATATGACTATCATTGTACACACTTGTATACACTCACTTCTTATATGCATATCTATATATGCAAGCATGTTCAAATATGAATATAAAAAGTAATATTGATATATTACATCGTATGCAGTACAATCAAATAGAACAATACAAAATAAAAGCAAAATAATATTAAAAGTACCAAATAGAGAAATTAATATATAAATTAAATGAAAAAAAAAGAATTTGATAAAGAAATTTAAAGAAAAATGCTTTAACATCAACAAGGTATTAATAGCAGATCAGTAAAAGAAAGTACATTGCCTATTAAAAACAAGACTATGTCCAAGTACATACATGTATACCAACACACATACATCCATGTTTGTGTGTGTGTGTATGATGGCTGTTAATTCGTTAACTGAGCATGACTTTTCTCACCATCAACACTAATAACACACAATCATACAAGTAATATAGACTTAAATATTTTCAGTTAAGAGTGTTAAAGATAGTCTATATGTTATGTGACTGAAAATGACTCTTTAGCCAAGCAAGAGATTTACAAATTTTTTCCACACAGACAACATGAAAATACTTGATTTAGTTACGAAGACTACTGCAAATTGATATTGTAACATGTTATGTGCTTAGTCAACACAGATTTACTTCTGCAGATCTTATTATAGACAGAGAAAGATAGTTCAACAGAGCGTAAGAGTCAATAGTTGGGGGTGGGTCGTGGCTAAATAAGTGCTTCTACTTATGACTAATCCAGCTTGAGAGAGACAAATACTGTTGCAAATAATTTGACAAAAAAATGTGAATTTTTAATTATTTTCTGAGATTTTACAAAAACAAAAAAAATATTATTAAAAAAAAAATTTTTTTAAGGAGAGAAGGATCATTGTCCACAAGAAAATGCTTTTTTGCCTCTATTTTTATCACTGCATCTTTCTGCATGTTATCTTCAAAGCAGTACCTTCTTGAATTTGACTCCTTCATTTTAGCCAATCCGTTGCATCATTCTCCCAGTTTACATGCATCAATTCAAAGTTCCTTAGTGAGCAACTTATTGGATCTTTGAAAGGCATTTTTTTTCTTTGCATAAAAGCCTCTTTGCTTCTTTTATCTGATCATATAACAGTTGTTTGGACATGTGTTGATCAGATTCTCTTATCAGATGACCAGTTCGACAAAGTCTGTGTCAACGAATTTCAATGCTCTTCACATTTCAATGCTATTTGCATCATCACACTCAAGTACTTCAGTATCTAGTACTTTGTACAACTATTTGATTTTTTATATAGAGTACAAACATCTAGCAATTTGAGGTGCTTCCTATATACTCCCCACATCTCACTCAAGTAGAGGAAGAATGAAAGTACACAAGCCTTGTATGTTGAAGTTTTTTTATTTTAGCTAATATCTCTATTAGACCAAACTTGCCCTTCAAGATTCTTGAAAACCTGAGACGCTTTTTGAAGATGATTTGCTATTTCATTCATCTAATGAGCAAACATGATTCAACTTCCAAAATATGTAAATTTGTCTACAACATTCAATTTTGTGTTTTGAAGAAAAATCTTCATAAACTTTATGAAATGTTTATAAACACTTGGAAGAGCCAACTGACCATCAGACACATACCTGACCATTAGAGATATTTGTTCTTGGTGACTCATATCAGGTGTGCGGTCTAAAATTATGGTGTAGTATTTAGCTGCTTTTATGCATTTGAGTATCCCATTCAAAACAGTTGTAGCCATAATGTTCAGCAGTTCATTCTAAGTGTCTTTTCCTAAATGGTGATTGTGAATTTTGTGGGTTTTGACTTTCACAAATGTTCTTCAAAAACAGGGTCAAACTTTCTCAATAGCTCAACAAGACCTAAAAAGTTTCCATTGTGTACACTCTCATTACCAACTGTTTCCACAGTCCCTCTAAATGCTAGGTTTCTCCCAGCAAGAAACTGCACTATTGACACTAGCCTTCTGAGAACTTGCTACCAGTGCTTTACATGTTCATTGGCGATTATTTCATGTTCTTTGTCAATGGTCTGTCCATTACAAAGTCTTAGGTGCAATTCCCAGAATCTCCATGCAGCTTTCAAATGGTTCTTAAAATTTTAATGCCAACATAACCTTGTATGTAGCTTAGACCAGTTGTTGAATACATTTGTTGACAATGCACAGGATGTATTGTTGCTAATAAGCTTACAATAAAAGCAATACATTTTATATATGTCCCATAAGTACACCATATGAGTACACCATATGAAATTAATGCCTACATCTTTCCTACCCAATGAATAGTGTCATTTCCCCGAAGAGATTAGCAGTTTATTTTCCTGCATATGAGATCTTTGTTTTTTGCACATTTGTACTTTATTGTTTATGCATATGTACATTGAGCATCCATTGTAGCATGTTAGTTTACTTTTTTTGCTGTCCTCTCAAGTTTTCTGCATTCAAGGTTCATGTCTTATTATCACGCAGCATCACAGTTCTAGCATCAGCATCATATAATCTGCCCTTCACCTTTATTATCAGTAGCAGCAGTAAATCTTGATCTTTATTGTCAGCAGCAACAGGAGATATTTTCAGATCAATCATCTTCCTTGCTAATTAGTCTCCTTGGTAACAAAAGTTATTGGTTACTTCCAGTGAGCCATCTGGGTGTTTTAAAGAATCTCTTTCTGGTGTACCCAAAGTACATACTGTCACAGTGCACCTGTCATGTATGAAGCTTATTTTCTATGTCAGTCTGTCTGTCATTCTGCTACTCTTTATGTGTCAATAGTTTACTTTATGTACAACATACAGAATTTATATTTACTCTTTTTCTGTATATCAAGCAAAGCCATTTCCCTGAAGATACCAGGGTTCTCTTTTATTTTCTATTAACTGAAACCTTCATCATTTCTAAGTTTACCTCGAGGCCCCTCAATTCTAGATTTAGTTTCTATAACTGGTATTTCCTCTATAATTTCACTATAGATTTAGCTATGAAAACTAGATCATCAGCATATCAGAATTTCTATGGAAAGCCAGTCTTAAATAATGAATAGGAAAGGACTGAACCCTGATGAACTCCTATCATCACACTAAATTTGTCTCTGAAATTTTCAACTCTTACTTTACTTACTACATCTTTGTATGCAGCTTGTACAGCTTTCACAAGCCATTCATCTACACCTAGTTTCCTTAGTGACTGCCAAATTATTGTATGTGGTGTCCCTTCAAATACCATCTCCAAGTCAACAAATGCCAAGAACAGTGGTTTATTCTTAGCCAAGTATTTTTCCTGTACTTGTCTCACTAGGAAGATTGCATTTTTGGTACCTCTTCCTGGTACAAAACCAAACTGCATCTCATCCAAGTCTATACTGTCATGAATCAATTATACTATAACTCTCTCTATGACTATCATAGCCTGTTCTAGTAATCTGACTCCTCTATAATTTCATCTCTCTAAGGCATTTCCTTTGTAACAGTTTATGATGATACTGCTGTATAGATCACTGTGTATGACACTTTGCTGTTTAGCTTCATTAATGTGGTAATCACATATCCTGTCTCATTGGATATTTTGTGATGGACCTGCAGCTTTCCTTCTCTTCAGATCCTTACTAGCTTATCTACCCTGCTGCCATCAATTTGTAGAGTTAGCTTGAGGTAGCCCATCTTTGTCCTATGCATTCTCCATTTTCTGCAGCCTAGATGTGTATGAATAGAATAAAGGGATAGGTCAAAATGAAGACAGGAAGAGAAAGTGAGAGGAAGAAAAGCAGAAAAGAAAAAGAGAGAGAAGAAAAAAGTGAAAAGAGTGAGAAAAAAGAAAAGAAAAGAAAGTGAAGAAAGGGTGAAAGTGAGAAAAGGAGTGTTAGTTGGTGGTCAAGATAATGTGATGGGAGGATGGGAAAGGAATGGGGGAGGGGTGGGTAGAAAGAGATGAGAAGGTAAGGAGTAAATAAGTGTGAGATATTTGAGTAGGGGTGATATGATAGGGCTGTGTTAAGGGATGGGTAGAGAAAAGGTATGGGTGGGGTGATACCAAAGTGAGTAGTAGTTTTAATAGTAAAATTTAAAGTGGAGGGAAGAATTCAAGGATGTCAAATTTCAGTAAATGGATGTATGTGTGATAGGTAAGAATCAAAGAGGAGGAAAGCAGGTATAATGACATACGTATGCCTGCACACACGTACATATACATGTGCACATATGCATATGTACACATATACATATATACATATGCATATACATACACAAATACATACTCAAGCATCCATAAATGTATTCATACATGCATATGCATGCTATTACATATACATATACATGCATATGCACATACATATGTGCAGGCTCACACAAGCTTACACCGTCACATGCACACAGGTACTCATGTATACATATATACACATACACACACTCATATATATTTGTATATATATATATGCACATACATATACATACACACACACACACACACATATATATATATATATACATACATATACCCACATACATATACATACATACATAAAAATACAGGCACACACATTTATACACACACATGTATCTGTTTGTAAGTCCATATATAGTATTAAATGATTGAGATCCTTAATGAAAGATAAGGGGGTTAAAAAAGTAAAGATTAAAATTTAAAATGGAGATAAAGGAAAGTTAAGTAGGGTTGCTGGGGATTACCTAAGGGGTTTTGTGGATATATGCTGTGTGGTTATTTAGGTTGCATTTAGATTTGTGGCAAAATTTGAATGTATGAAAAAAGCGGTACTTAGGGACTTATTATATTTATTTAGTAGTATCAAGGAGTTGTGTTTTAATATGTGGAATGCCTCTTTTAGGCATAACTTACAGGCAAAGCACTGATCTTGGTATGGAAGCCCTGAATCTATTATGGACCATGACAAAGTGTAGGGAATATTTCTATTTTTGAGATGATGTATGTGACTGGTGAGTGTTATGGATTTACTGTGTGTCTCGTATCAAAAAGAAATGAGATGTGCGGCATATTGCTGTTTAAAATTTATGGTTGACCCTATATATATATATATATATATATATATATAGATATATATATATATATATATATATATATATATATATATTATATATATATATATATATATATAATATATATATATATATATATAATATATATATATATATATATATATATATATATATATATATATATATATATATATATAGGTGTAGAATTGTGTAATGTGTTGAGTGTGGTGCATTTATAAATTACATTAGATCTCCTACAGTGGGTTTGCAGAGGACAGATGGATTCAGGATGACAGTTACAAGTGGGTGTATTTGGGGGATTATTTTCAGGAATGGAAGAGGTAATACTGTCAGAGAAGAGGTTAGAGATTGTGGTAGAAAAGTTTAAGTTATTAGTATTATTATTACTATTATCGTTATTATTGTTATCATTGTTATTAATTATTTTATCTGTAACAGTGGTGGAAGTTGTGGTAGTATTTTGGATAGTGTTATTAGGATAGGTTGGGTTATGGTGTTCAATGTTGGAGTTGTGTACATGTTGGGCACTTGTGTATTCAGAGTTATTATAGAGTGAGTTTTGATAGTTGAGAGAAAGCTTTTGTTTATTAGAAGTTGCTATGATAGACTCAAAGCTGAGTGGGGTAGAATAGGATAGCTTCAGAGTAGATCTGTTAAAGATAGAGTAATATTTATATTGACAAGGGAAGTTGGAGTCCCGTATATTAAAGAAGGATTTAGTTCTTAATGTTTAGTGAGAAGTGGGGTGTGTATACCATAGAATAGAACATCCACCACTTTTTCTTGGGGTGCTTAAGAGAGATGCCAAGGAATTGTTTATCCATTATGAAAACATTACCTGTAATAAGTGCTTGTATTAGTGAGGAAGTGAGAGTATAAAAGATATTGGTATCTAGAAGATCCAAAGAGTGGCAGGTAATGCTAAGTAAGTGCTATGGACAAACTGTAGTTAAACTCTTGGTTTGATAGTGATACTAGGAGTTTAATGTGGGTCTGTAGTGGTTTATTACATTTGACATTTTGACAAGAAATATAAGACACACCATACATATAGAAGGGTGGTTAAATAACTTCCAATAACAACAAAACTATTTCAAAAGATTTAAAAAGAAGTTAAACATACCAACAAATATTCTTTTATAGAAAATATACAAAGATATTTAGTACATCACCTCTGACCTATATTTGTATGTTTATTACTGCTTGAGGTACTCTGTTTTATCAAGTCATTTAAACTATATTTATACACCATGTACAAATGTTTTTTTTAATACAAAAGATATTTATGAAAAATGTGAAATGCCTCATTACTGTGAATCAAGTGAAACATTTAATGCAAAATGACAAAAATTTAATGGTTGTCTTAACTAGATGGACTGTCCTCTTCTTGATAAATCTTTTTAAGAGCTTTAATATAAAGAAATAACATATCATGATTGGAATAAAATTGAAATATATTTGTTGGGATAAGATGAGAATCTAAGAAACTAACACTAAGCATGGAGTGCATCCTGAGACAGTGGGAGATGTGAGAGGTATGGTGTCATCAAGAAGGTCACAAGTCGTATGTGATAACAGAACTTTGATAAACCAGTTAATCAGTTAACTAACTAATGATCTAAATAAATAATAAAATAGAAGTAAAATACAATCAGCGCATGTATTTTGTTGCTATATCATATGGAGATAGTGAAGGATCAATATGCAGTGTGACAAAAGATCTAACCACTTATGGCAAGTGGCTGCAGTATTTTTCATATTCTGTCAAGCCTACAATCTGCTGCCTTCATCTTTCTTCTACCTACTTTTACCTTTTCTTATTCATAGCATTCCATCTCTCATCTCCCCACCACATGTGCTGGCTGCTGCATCCCCCTCCTCACCCTGAAACCCTTGTTCTTCATGTAAAAATGTGAAAGCAATTCTTTGTATCTTGTCTGACATTGAATTTGTTACCTTAAGTTAAGACAATTTTCAAACTTTAACCATAGTGATATATCCAAGTTTATGTGTTACAGTTTAGAGAGCTGACTGACTGTAAAAGTTGAATTGTATCAATATAAAAGTAACAATAATCACTGTTGATGGTTAGCATTAATTTCTCTTGGTAGCCGATCTGGTACTGGTCTTGTTGTTTGTTCCTTCTCGAGCCATGCCTGGCTCATAAGGGCCAGTTTCCCGGTTTCTTGGCGTATAGGTTCTCCACCTGGACGGGACGCCAGTCCATCGCAGGTGAGCTGCATGATGCAGGAGGATAGAGTGAGAGAAAGTTGTGGCGGAAGAGTCAGCAGAAGTTTCGCCATTACCTTCTGCCAGAGCCGCGTGGAGCTTAGGTGTTTCGCTCATAAACACCCACATCGTCCAGTCTGAGATTCGAACTCGCGATATTTTGACCGCGAGTTCACTGCTCTAACCACTAGGCCACGTGCCTCCTCTTGGTACTGGTCTACAGGGGATTAACCAGCAATAATACAGTTGCTTGATGCCAGTGTCACCATCACTGACACATTTAAAGTGATAACATGACTTTTCAAGTAAATACAAAAGGCTATGTCAGAAACATATTGATGTAAAATGGTGGGTTGGTATAGGACTGATGAAATCTAATTTGAACAAAATTTTTCTTTACAGATTTCCTATTTCTAAGGGACATCTATACAACAGAGTGAAAAATGGGGTTTATTTCAGATTTCTCTTCTGAGGAAGGAACTGTAGAATGCAATACTCCAGCAATGCCATGGCTGTAGTGGTTAAAACAAACTAAAGAACTCAGTAGCAAATTGACAGAGTCATTAGTGTTTGACAGAATATGTTTTGACTCTGCACTCTTGAGTTCAGCTTGGTATTTCGCTCTTTCAAAGTCAATAAAAAGTACCAGTCCAAGATGGTGGATTAGTAGAAGTGTAAGAACATTGGACTGGATGCCTTGCAGTATTTACTTTGGTTCTTCTTGTTCTGAACTCAAATCTAACCATAGCTTGCTTAGGCGATAGACTTAACCCATCACTTGAATTAACACCACCACCTGGCATTTTGGGTATCTTTAGGTCAGGTTTCTGGTCTGACAATGACTTCCACCCCACCTCTCACCAGACTTGGTAACCTTATAACTGGTCACGCACACTGCCTTCCCTCCTGACTAAAAGATAGAAAAAAACTAACCTTTTGCTAGTGTTTTTGGGAAGAGCAGGTAAGAAGATCAATACCGTACCTCTAAATAGTACCTAAGTACAGGAAACAATTCAGAAGTCTCTCCATTGTCAATAGACCAGCAAAAAATAGCAACCAAATCTCCCCATCATCTTAAACAAGAGAGGGACATATTAGATAATGTAGTTCTAGACTCTCCAAAAAAAATTTTTTAAAAGAGGAAGGTCTTTTTTGGGGAGAGTCTAGAACTACAAATGCTTTGAAGATGTTTACTCAATCAGCTAATCCTTGATGAAACAGCAACGTATTTATAGTAAGACAGACTGGGCCAAATGAATGTTTAGCAATTGACACAGTAGTGTTTGTGATGGAATATGCACAGTTTATACATGCCTTGTAGGACAACAAAAAATCTCTTATTTGTGGCTCTCTAACATTCCCAACTGTACCACAAGGCCAAAAATTTATAAAGATGAGTTTTATTGAGGTGCAGGAGTGGCTGTGTGGTAAGTAGCTTGCTTACCAACCACATAGTTCCGAGTTCAGTCCCACTGCGTGGCACCTTGGGCAAGTGTCTTTGACTATAGCCTCGGGCCGACCAAAGCCTTGTGAGTGAATTTGGTAGACGGAAACTGAAAGCCCATTGTATATATATATATATGTATGTATATGTGTGTGTGTTAGTGTGTCTGTGTTTGTCCCCCTCAACATTGCTTGACAACCGATGCTGGTGTGTTTACGTCCCTGTAACTTAGCAGTTCGGCAAAAAGAGACTCATAGAGTAAGTACTACTCATACAAAGAATAAGTCATGGGGTCCACTTCCTTGACTAAAGGCGGTGCTCCAGCATGGCTGCAGTCAAATGACTGAAACAAGTAAAAGAGTTGACACATCTTCAGTGGCATGGGCAACATCAAATCAAACTGGCTTCAATAAAAATTGAAAATTTTTGGATTCAGCTCACTAAAAGCTTATTTTTTGCCCTAACACATTTTCCACAAATATTGATAGTATTACTGAGCAGAGTACAACATATAGTTCACATGTGTCTTTCAACAAACTTTCTACTGTTGTTTTATATCATATATCTTGAGATACCATATTCCACATAACAGTAAAATGATCACAGCAAGAAATATCAGTTTAATGCTTCATTTAATTGGCTGCTTGCAATCAAATAGCCCTGCTTAATGGCTGGGTATAAGATTTGGTCCAGTAGCGTAGCAACTCTGCCAGTGCATATTTCATGTTTTCTTAAACTTCTAAAACCAACCATGCTCTATTTATACTGACAACAATGCTGTCACAAACTTCCTCAACTATCTCAACATCTAAAAGCAGATTAAAAAAAAAAATTATAAAAATAGCCTGGTTACCAAGATAAAATACTTTCGCTCTGAATTATTCATTCTACTCTGTTATTTATTGCTTAGGCAGTTTGTTGTATGTTTGGTACAGTTTTGGCATGGAGATTTACTTTTACATGGAGGACAACAACCGTAGTAAAATTCACTACTACCACTAATGTCGGATCAACAATAAATGCAGTACCAATCTTCATTGTCTCTCAAACTACAGTAATGACAGAAACCACCAATTTCGTGACTACCTCAACATTGATAAGTGGCTGCAATAGTCACTAATAGCAACGACCACATCGATAAAGTAGCAGTACAAGTGTAGGATTATCTAAAACATTAGTACACCAGAATTAAACAACATGCCAATTGCCTACTTTAGACAAGTAATTAAACATGATAAACTGCTACCTTTAGAGAAATTGACCAATTTATTAGTGAGATACAAACTATCTTTATCAAATAATTTCACTTACTGGTATAAACATGAAGGAATTAGTTTCTCTTGTTTTAGTTCATTTAGGTAAGGTTCACTGAATACACCACAGTTGACAGATTATTATGTTTTGACTATTTCTTTTGTTGAGACTCAACTAAATACTTTAAGAATTAAAAGTAGTTGATATAGGGTTCATTCATTTTCTCTTAGTTCTGTGCATCCCTCTAAACTTTACTGAGTTGTAGAGCAACTACTACACTTTGCTACCAAAAAATAACATATGTGAGCTTCTGTTCTCACAATTAATGAATTATTTGTCTGAGTTCTTAAGGCAATTTAAAAATTCTTTAATAATATTGTTCTAGTAACTTCTCTTTTTACTAGTTTCAGTCACCAAAACAGCAGCTATGTGTCTTATCACATTAATATTTTCATGTCACAGGTACCAAAATATATTCTGGTATTTAATAATTTGGATAACATAGGGAGGTTTGCAACATGACTGCTGCAATATCTAATAACACTTCTCTATATAATTTTGTGGTGCTGATGGTTTGTACTGTACTGATATTTTTGCTAAAGTAGATTTTCTGAAGCAAAGCCATGATAATTTGTGCTTCTATTTTGTTCAGACAGAATTTTATACACTTAGATAAATTGAGGCAGTGTCTAGTGATAGGTATCAGTCTTTCATCTAAAACAGTAGTTTTCTAGTGGACAAATACTGGCCCCATTTCTATCCCATTCCAAGTGAATCTTTTTGAAGCCTCTTTCTTTATTAATAAGATAAAACAGAGTTTGTAGCCTTATAATTCTTTCTTCACCATGGTGCTAGATAAGTTTACAATGCTGGGAACCATAACAAATTTATACGGTCATTAAGAATGAAATGTCCAATTTTGAACTAATCAAAGTATGCACCTAAATTATCAACACAATTTTGCCATTTTATTGGTAGTTTATTTATGCCAGCAGCAAAGAATTATGAAAGGCTGTTTTTGCATCTTCTTCAGATTTGAAGTTTTTTCCTTGCAAAAAGTTGTCTAATGCCAGGAAAATGTAATAGTCAGTTGGCACAAGCTTTGGTGAATATGGTGGATGACAGAGTACGTCCAAGTTCAGTTCCTATAACCTGAGTAGCGTTCTTTGTGCAGCATGTGGTTGAGCATTGTCTAGCAAGAGAATTGGCCTCTCTCTATTGACCAATCTCTGTTGTTCAGTTGCAAGTTCACTCATCATTTCATCCAATTGGTTGATATATACGTCTGCTGCAATTGACCTACCAGGTCTCACGAAGCTGTTGTGAATGACACCAGCACTGGACCACCAGACACCATTATCTTTTTCTGGTGAATATTCTCTTTTGGATTGTGTTTTGGCATTTCATCTCTAACCAACCACCATGCAGAATACTTGTTATTGTTGAAAAGAGTTCATATTTCATCACGAGTAACAATACAATGCAAAAATATTTCGCTTTTATGCTTTGATATATTTAATCTTGTATTGTAATTTTTTGATATGTTAGAATCTATTATAATATGTATGGTCTAGTGAAGATTACTATAAATATAATAATATTGTTATTATTGATAAACATAATAATAATAATAATAATAATAATAATAATATTGATAATAATAACAGTATTTTTATTAATAATTGATTGTTATTTATCTGGTCATAAGCATAGACATATCATAATATTGTTATTATTGATAAACATAATAATAATATTATTATTATTATTATTATTACTATTATTAATAATTGATTATTATTTATCTGTTCATAAGCATAAACGTGTTTATATGTTCCAATGTATGTATATATATATATGTATATGATGTATTTATATCTACTTGAACCTATTGTTGAATTGTGTTTATTTATGTATTTTATACATGTAAATAGTATATACACTTTGCTTATGTATGTATATATGTATATGTCTATTCATTCATATTTTTTATATATATTAAATAATACGTGTATCATGTTTAATGTATTAATATTGATATTTTTAAAGTTCCTTATAACCTCTCACAAGGCCTATGGTTATATATATAAGTACCCTATTTTTTAATGCCTACAACCTAAGTATGTTGACACCTATAGGCAATAAATATACAATTAACTACTTTTAGCCATAGGCTGAAACAGCTGTAAGAAGTGATTTTAATGATTTCAACTATTTATTTTATATTATGACTTTTATAATTTGTATTCTTATCTTATATGTATTGAATTATAATGTATATATGTATGCTATTAAGGTTCTCATTTTGTTAAATGAATAAATAATCCAGCATTATAATATCTGAAAGTTGATGAACAAACTAAATTTGTTTCTCCTTTTATTTGTATTATATATGTATATGTGTGTGTGTGTATGTTTGTGTGTCTGTGTTTGTCCCCCCAACATCACTTGACAACCAATGCTGGCGTGTTTACATCCCCGTAACTTAACGGTTCGGCAAAAGAGACCAATAGAATAAGTACTAGGCTTACAAAGAATAAGTCCTAGGGTCGGTTTGCTCGACTAAAGGCAGTGCTCCAAGTAAAAGAGTTTTATATATATATATATTATATACATAATATAGAAATATTATGTATATAATATATATACTCTTTTACTCATTTCAGCCATGTGGCTGTGGTCATGTTGGAGCACCACCATGTTCTTTCTGACTTCCTCAGTCTGGGTGTTTCACATCACCACTCCTCTATGTGCCTTTTACCGAGCTGTTGGTACATTTGATGTATAATTGAGTTTGATTCCGCAGCCCTGTCGGGCTGTTGGTTCATCCGGCATTGTGGAGAGGAGGATGTCTAATTCCTTTTTGAAGACATCTACTTCCACCTTATGGAAATTTCTTAATGTTTGTGGCTGGGCATTGAAAAGCTGTGGGCCTTTGAACCCTAGACTATTGCAATAACTAGTCCCGAATTTAGATGGAGTGGACGGTACCTTTGGTACAATGCAATGGCGGCCAGTTCTGGCATTTGTATAACACTCAATGCCAAAATTAGGTGCCAGACCTTCTAGGATTTTCCATATGCATATTATTGTGTATCTGTCATGCCTTTGCTCCAAGGAGTAGAATTGTAGTTTTCTCAGCCTATCCCTATAACTCATCCAGTGCACTGTTTCAAGGTGGCCAAGAACAAAGGTTCTCCACAGGGTCAACATACATTCTTGGTCTCTTGTCTTGAAGGACCTCAGTATCCATCCTACCAGTTGTCTGCATTTTGCTGCCATCTTGCTTATGTGCATATGAAATGATGCATCATTGCACGTACTGATCTCCAAGTCTTTCACTGTCTGTGACTCTGGGATTGTAATGCCTTCAGGTCCTGTAAATGTACATTGTACTGAGTTTATATTGCAGTACTTGAAATTTTCCAGCATTAAACTGCATGTCGTTTATTTTGGTCCACTTGTATACTGAGTTCAGGTCCTGCTATAAGCTTGTAATATCCTCTTGGTTTTTTATTGCCTGTGATAATTTTGTGTCATCAGTACAGCGAGTGATAGTTGCTGTCTAAGTGACTGTGGGTATGTCTAAGAGAGCTATTATGAACAGTAATGGCCCCAGAACAGTTCCCTGGGGGACACCACTTACGATTTCTGTATCCTCAGTAATGGCACCATTGGCTGCAATTCCTGACTTTTGTTTTTAAGGAAGTCATCCAGCCATTCTCCCAGCTTCCTAGCAATGCCAAGGTCCCGAAGGTATAATATATATCATCATCGTTTAACGTCCGTTCTCCATGCTAGCATGGGTTGGACGGTTCGACTGGGGATCTGGGAAGCCAGAAGGCTGCACCAGGCTCCAGTCTGATCTGGCAGTGTTTCTACAGCTGGATGCCCTTCCTAACGCCAACCACTCCGTGAGTGTAGTGGGTGCTTTTTACGTGCCACCGGCACAGGTGCCAGGCGAGGCTGGCAACGGCCATGATCGAATTGGTGCCTTTTACGTGCCACTGGCACGGAACGTGGAGGTACTCAGAAATCCGGATGGTTTTATATTTACAGATATTTATTAGTATGTTACATGTTTTTATACATTATATATCATATATTAGCGCTTTCGTCCATTCTAGTGGAGTCTTCAAATTGATCTAAGTTTTTGCAGGAATTTTGACTCTTTTTATTGTATTATTGAGTGTGTAGTGGAGGGGTGAGATATAAGATAGTACAAGAGGACGATGAATGGGGAGAAAGTGAGAGAGAGCATGTGTGTGTGTGTGTGCATGTATGTGTGTTTTTGTATCTGAAAGAGTGTTAAAGAAAAAGAAGGAAAGGAAGAAAAGGGAGAGAAAGAAGAAAAATTTTTTGTTGATCTCTTTGCTGGTTTGGTTCTCAATAATAATTGATAATTGATTCTTTGCTTTTAGTAATGGCAAAATCAGCTGTTTACTCCATGAGGACCAAAGAACTGAAGTATTTCAGATTGCAAGACAGTGTGTGTGTGAAAATTGTGATGTCATGGGAGAGAAATGTGTCCGCATGGATGATGGTGCACTTGCATTTAATGATTCTGCAAAGAGGCTTAGAAATGCCATTATTAAAGACTGCTGAATATGGAGAATGAATGGGAGAAGGAAAGTCTGCTAAATGTTGACAGAGATCAGCTACCAAAATTGACAGTACTTTGGTAGATAAAGTAATTAAGGATATGAAGACAGGGAAAGACCACGGCCTATCAGGAATCATCACTGAGATGCTTAAAATATCTTTTATGGTGTAGTCACCCATACTGTAAATCCTTTACGAAGGAGTCATACCCAATGACTGATGTAGCAGTACCATAGTCAACTGCTACAGAGGAAAAGATGATGCTTTAGATAGAAATGATTACAGAGGTATCAAACTGTTGAATCAGGTGATGAAACTTGCAGAGAGAGTCATAGTTCGACTAATTAGGGAGAGAGGTAGTCTAGATGAGATGGAGTTTGGTTTTGTGCCAGGGAAAGGCACCACTAATACTATATTTCTGGAAAGGCAAATGCAGAAGAATCCACTCACAAGGCATTGGTCGGCCTGGGGCTATAGCAGAAGATATTTGCCCAAGATGCCACGCAGTGGGACTGAACCCGGAACCATGTGGTTGGTACAACAAAGTTAGGGCTGACTTTGCTTTTCATATTTATGGAAAGCAAAATTGGTCAGACAGAATTTAAAGTTATTGCATTACCAAAGCAATTCTGGTAATGTGTCTACCTCAATATTTATTCTTTTATAAAGACATATATCTTTTTAACCAACTATGCTGTTAAAAGTGTTCTATCAATTTCAGAATCCCTTTCATTATAGAGCTTAACACTTTAACACTGGCCTTATCCAGCCTAAATATTCTCCCTGTTTTATGTTCAAACTAGCCAGATCTGGCCTCTTAGACCTATCCTGCAATGTCATTCCTAAAGTAAAGAATCCCATCATTGAAATCTCAAATCTACAAAACAAGCATGAGTAATTCACAATCATGTAACTATATATTAGGTAATTTGATAGAGTAATTTGAATACTAAAAGGTTAAGCTACCTGCATTAAGAGTTTATACTTTAACATGGTGATTATATACAACTAAGTGAGTTACTGAAACTAGCGTTGATGATGTGATATGAATCATAGGCCATGATGTCAGATTGACATTATTTTGGTTAACTTTATCTCTGTGCACTAAAATTAAACCAAATAGAAGTTTTGCCTCTCCATTTAATCTGCTATCAATGAGACATTTACACAAAATAGAAACTCAAGACAGAAAAAAACTTAGTTTAAAAGTTAGAATAAAAACTAACCACTCTTGCATTTAGTCTTCAGTCATAAACACTGTAAGAAAAATACTTGTATTTGAAATTTTTATAAACTTTCCAATAATAAATAAATAAATAAATAAATAAATAAATAAACTAGTCAAAACTTTAAAAAAATCTTTTAAGAGATTACAATCAAAACTTTTTACAAGATTTTATCTTGATATTGATCAGCAAGTCATAATTTGTATAGAAAATTGTAATTATGAACTACTGTCAAGGATTTTATAACACTGAAATAACAAAGATGAACAATTTTCAGATATGATGCATAGGTCTTGAGAACGCTAATGTCAGGTTTTTAATACATTTTCACCATATTTCAATTGTTCCAAATTTACGATTTATTCAGTTCAGAAGTATTTTATCTATTTTTTTAAAACTAAGATTTAAGTGGTTATCATTTATGGACTCAAAAACCAGAAGCAGAATTTTTTTTCTCTCCATTAAAGCTGCAATCAGCTGGTCTTTGATTTCAAACGGTGATCCTTAAGGCATTTTGGTGTACAGAATCTGAAATTGTAATATTCAAAAGGGACCAGTCCACTGATATTACATTGACATTGTGAGCACCGGCTGGAAAAGAAAAGAAAAAAAAAATGTCAGGTTTGTTCAGAACTTCATTCAAATGGATGGTTATGTGAATTATCTTTTAATGTGATTATGCCATTGTTTGATGAACAGAGTATTACTCGAAAGCTCTGTTAAGATCTGGCTTAAATAACAATAAATTGTTATGTATAGAGACACTTATTGCAGCTTAACTGGTTTGGGCTGGCAAAGAGCAAATATAAGATAAAATAATGTTCAACAGAACTGTGAATGACTAAACTTGATACTGATAATTCACTTGGGCTTACAAAGTCTAAGTCCCATTTTTGGTAATTAATTTTTGAGTCACTCAAGGCTAGTTTACAATGTGTGGGCAAATTATAATAGATAGTATACATCTAAATAGATGCATTATTCTTATCCAATTTAACATCTGGAAAAGGATTTGAATGAAGATAGCTAAGAAATTTCTTGGATAACAACATAATACCTCAACTACACAGACATACACAAATATATCTTTTCATTACTTGAAATCCTTTCAGTCATAGTCAGATGGTGTTTGCATATACTCTTACTCTTTTACTTGTTTCAGTCATTTGACTGCAGCCATGCTGGAGCACCGCCTTTTTTAGTCGAGCAAATCGACCCCAGGACTTATTCTTTGTAAGCCTAGTACTTATTCTATCGGTCCCTTTTGCCAAACCGCTAAGTAAAGAGACCAAATCCACTCACAAGGCTTTGGTCGGCCCGAGGCTATAGTAGCAGACACTTGCCCAAGGTGCCACGCAGTGGGACTGAACCCAGAACCGTGTGGTTGGTAAACAAGCTACTTACGACACAACCACTCCTACACCTATATGTGGGAATTTGTGTATCTTTGCAAAAATTGTTTTAGATAGACACCTTGCCTACTGCTAACCATATTACCATGTGATCTGTTTGTTATCTAGACAGACAGTGAATGTCTAAAGTCGTAAGGTTTAGATTTAATGAGTGTGTTCCAGCAATTTGACCTGTCAATTTTTGACATGATCACTTTGATGGTACATTTTTGACACTTATAAAAAATAAGCTTTAATTTTCATATTCAAATGCTTTTTCCTTTCTTTTCAGATTATTTTATACCATAGGGGTTAAATTTATATTAATTTTACCCTTTTAAAATGAGTTTAAATCACACCCACATCAGTCACTGCATGCTAAATGAATTCAAAAGGGGTTCTTTAGCAATGGAAGCAGCGAGGAGTATTTGTGTTGCTTATGGAAATGAAGCTTCAAGTGTCTGGACATTTTCTCTGGCATATTCTCCTCAATCTGTATGACTAAGTTCTGCCAATACTGAGCTTCTGAAAACTGTAGTTGAGGAAAAACTAAAGAAAGCTGAATGAGGATTAGCAAAACAGTTCAAGTCACACTTCAATCAAAGACACCTTCATGAAGTAGGAAAAGTGTCGGATCTTTTCCTTTTGAATGGCAGATGTCAACACAATTTCTAGTTAACTAAACACTTTTAAACTTCGCATACTGGTAGAATGTGTTTATAAAACATCTTTTTCTCTCGGTTTTATTGAGAAAATTCTATAGTTTGTAAGATATTTCGTCTGAAAATCCGAGCATTTCGGCAATTTTAATCAATCGATTACCTCCATTGAACTAAAATCATTTGCTGCGTCTAAAACTGAGACAACATCCTGTAACTAACCCTAGACCTCCCCACTAACCCTAACCCTAATTTTTTTTTCTTAATTGTTAAGTTAATTTAATTCCATTGCTTTAGTTTTTTTTACACGCGTAACAATTAAATTAATTTAACAATTAAGAAAAAAAATTTAGGGTTGGGAGGAGGTTTAGGGTTAGTTACAGGATGTTGTCTCAGTTTTAAATGCAGCAAATGATTTTAGCTCAAAAGAGAGCATAGGATTGGTTAAAATTCGAAAAATTAAACTACGTTAAACAAACAAATTACAATTTTCTCAAGAAAGCCAAGAGAAAAAAATGATTTATTTTGACACATTCTACCAGTATACGAAGTTTTAAAGTGTTTAGTTAACTAGAAATTGTCTGCTGTTCAAAAGGAAAAGATCCAAAGTGTCTAATGTTGGGTAATGAGTTCCTCATCATCTGGCTGCTCCTCAGCTTAATCAAAGAGTTGTCCTTTACTTTTCCAGGGAAAATCATCCCAAGTTATGAAAAGTGAGTTCTCTTTAATCATATCCAACAAAAATGCCAATGGCAAGCACTCAAGGAAAAAGGAAAATCATTCCCCAAACCAGACCCACATCTGAAAAAGTTATGCTCCATGTTTGATGGGATGTGAAGGGTGTCAATCATCTTTCCAGATCCTTGCAACATTATTTAGAGAAAAAAACAGTTTATTAATTGTGTACAGGTTAAAAATGACAGTGACTATTTCTTCACTTCGGAAATCTGAAGAATTTTACACCCAAAATTCCAACAATTTGCAAAATAATGAAGGGAAATATTATCTGGAATAAAAATGTCTTTCTCCTCCTGAAATGCAACAAGACTTTCTTTTCAATCTAATACTAGATGGATGTAATAATACATCATCATTTAACATCCATTTTCCATGCTGCAATGGGTTGGATGGTTTGACATGGAAGCTGTCCAGTGAGGACTCCAATTGTCTGTTGTGGCATGGTTTCTGGATGCTCTTCCCAATGCTAACCACTTTACAAAGTGCACTGGGCGCATTTACACAGCACCAGCATGAGTGCATCTTATATGGCACTGGCACCTGTAAAGGACAAGCCTATATGTTTAGGTGACAGTGATTTTACTTATCTTGGCATGGTTTTTCAAGTACAGCAAATTTCCACAACTCCCAGTCCCTTGTCATTTCCTCAGTGAGGCCCAGCATCCGAAAATCCTTTCTTACCACTTTGTCCCAAATCTTCCTGGGTCTACCACATCCACAAGTTCCCTCTACAATTACTGCTCAGAACTTCTTTATGCAGCTGTCCTCATCCATATGTATCACAGAACCAAACCAATGCAGTCTTTTCTCCTGCACACATCTAATGCCTCTTACACCCAGTTTTCCTTTTAAATCATTTACACTCTGTCATGTGTGCACACTGACATCACCCATCCAGTGAAGCATGCTAGCATAATTTCTTTCAAGCCTTTGTAAGTCCTCTGTAGTCAAAGCTCATGTTTCACTGCTATGGAGCATAGCTGTACACATACAGGTATCATACAATCTACCTTTCACTCTGAGGGAAAGGCCCTTAGTTGCCAACGAAGATAGAAGCTCTCAACATGCTAAATATAATATAAAATACCTAAAAACAGGTTTCTCTTCATCAGACTCTTTTGCATCCAAGATTCGGCGTTCAGCTGCAAGAGCTCTCTGGAAATATTTTAAATTTAAGATAAATTATTTGTTTTTTAAATCAAAGAAAACTCAACAAAAAATATATTTAATATTTTTAATTACTGGAATTCATAAATAGATTTCTTTTCTTCTAAAGGATTTTTAAACACTGTCACTACCTTCTTAAACAAGCTCAGCTGAAAATTTGCTTCATTTGAATTTCCATTTAAAAGTGAATTTTAGGAAGATTACTATGATGTGAAAAATAAAATTGTTCAACATAAAGATTGATCTTAAGTATTTTTACTACATTACTACACACTATTTGAGGTGTTCATCTCAGTTACTACTTTTCTACATAAATATATTGCATTTGGCTTGGGTTGATTTCATAGCTTGTTTAATTTAATAGTGCTTCAAAAAGGATTATAATATAAATAAACTCTTAAAGACAATGTTACATGTCTTGTATGAATAACTTTTTTCAGAATGTTCATAATTTACCTCTATTTTTATTTCTTGCTTTTATCGAGGCTTGTTGCCACTTCCATCAAAAAGGGAAGTAGTTTGTTTATATCCTAATTCTATTATTTAGTGGCTGTTATGAAAGAATTATCAGTCAGTTCAGTACTCTTATGCCAAAGTGATTCCTCCAACTTTTGATTAATTGGTTCATATTTTATTGATGAAAGACTAATCGACTAATACAGGTTGTGGATCGCAACTCACAGATAGAAGTTGTTAGTAGTAAGAATTAATTCTGATATTTTTCTATCTGCATTAGCTCACCATGGATATGTACTTAGTTAACAAGAGTTCTTTAGAGATGTTTTCATTAATTAAACAGATTTGGTTTAATTATATTAATTGCAAGAGCTTAAATAAAATTAGCATTGCCTATACTTTAAAAGAGACCTCTTTCCAAGTATTCTTAAAATGTAACTCTTAGAGTGAATTAACATTAGCTAATTATCTTCTTGGGAATAATTAGTTAATTAGTGCAGGGTATAATATGTATTGTGTTACCTTTTCTCGTTCAGAGAGATTTTTGAAACGAAGCGCTTCCAATTTCTGTTCTTGCTGTTTCAAGTTGTTCTCTTGAATAGAAGCTTCTCTTTGCTTGTTAATAGATCTTCTTTCCTGAAAAATATTTCAATGTGGATCTTTCATTTTCAGCTAGCAGAATACAACAATAAAAATTTTAAGCAATAAAGAGCCTCCATGTGGCTGTTAGAGGTACTAGAAATAGCAGCTGAATTTTCTTCAAAATCAAACATCCTACCATACCAAAATAAGAAAAGGATATATTGTCATGAGTACCAGAACTGCCATTTCATGTGACTTTGATCTATTGGATCTCCTCAGTGACTAATAATGCAGTATTTGGTGTTCTAACACATCATCCATTTTAAGTTAGATATAATGATTACCTTTTGGCACCAATACTGCTTCCATCACTAACAATTTTTAATAACCCTACTCGCTATTTGCAGCACAGAGTTTGAAAAAATGCTGACATTATACATATCATGGCAACTAGATTTGGCTGGCATGTAGAGGTCCAATAAACCAAAATCACATAATATGAGAATTCTGGTACCCATGACAGACAAATTCCATCTGCTATGATCTTATGTGTATGCTTTTGTGCACCAAGGGTCTCTCAAGGTTAACAATCAAATTTTAATGTTGTTTCAGTTGTTTGTATTTAAGATTAAGAAATTGTTTCACTTCTATACTTGCTTTAATTTAAACATAGTCAAAATGCATGTGAAGTGTATTTTTTTCTTTTATTATCTATATATTTGTTACTTTACATTTCGTTTTTGGATTTGGTTTGCAAGATTCTTCATATGAGTTCGTGTGTTGAAGCATATTCATAAGGCACTAAAAGAGAATGACTCTCCCCAGACACAACAGAATGTGTTACTTTACAGTTTTATCTGAAACATACATTGTAATCAAGTAAATCAGATTAAAACGAAGGGAGACTAAAATGTATTTTAGCCACTAGTATAATGCATAATCTCCAGTAAATGTCAAGTGTTTGCTGCTAGAAGCTAAGAAGAGTAAGGAAAACCACTATAATGGTGAATAAAGCGAAAATGAATCAAATTTAACTTGAGGATGACTATAAGATTGGACAGTGAATATATGTCTAAACAAAATGTGATTGCAGATACAATAGTTATAAGAAAGAGAATTCCAAAAGTAAGAAAAATGAATTTCTTTTAATAAATGAATTCAGCTTTAATGATTCTTTCAATGACCCCTGGGGGAATAAAACATGAAATGTTGAATAAACTTAGTTTCCTCTTTATCCAGTATTGTTGTACCTTTCTTTACTTTTTAAATTATGGTTTGTATGGCTTATTTTTCATGGCACTTCTCTACAAGTTTGGCAATTTATGATTAGGACTTTGTTAAAGCTGTTTTTTTTATCTAGCTATAGCTTCAAACAAACTAAAAGAGTTTAAGTAAGAATATGATTGTTTTTACTTTCAAACGCTGCTGTTTGACTTTCTTTTTAATTGAATCTTTCTGTTTCTTTTCAGCCTCTAGTGCAGGGGTCAATGGACTAGGAATCTAGAAATAAAAAGAAAAGAAGTTAAATGCAACACAAGAAAGAGTCATTACAAAAAAACCAAAAAAAAACCAGAATTCTTAGTATGGTGACATACTATCTTAAGACATTTACAGTAGCCAGTAAACAGCTGAATGATGCAGAAGTATTAGAATGCTAAAACAATTAGACACTAACCAAAATTTGGATTCTATTATGGACAATATTTCCTCCCGGTCAGGACTTGACAAAATGAAGAGGGTGCCACAGTAAAACATTCATCAAATAAAATTGATGAGGATAATAGAGTTGTATGAAGGATATCTTTTTTTTTTTGGTTCATGAGAAATGACATCACTTTTGATAAGTACAATAATTAATGCAGGGTCCCTGTTTGGCTTGTCAGACAGTTGGTTGCATGTATATAATTTATTCTATGTGGCCAGCGTTGCCCCGACTGACTTCCGTGTCAGTGGCACGTAAAAAGCACCATTCGATCGTGGCCGTTTGCCAGCCTCGCCTGTCCTCCGTGCCGGTGGCACGTAAAAAGCACCATCCAATCGTGGCCGTTTGCCAGCCTCGTCTGGCACGCATGGAGTGGTTGGCATTAGGAAGGGCATCCAGCTGTAGAAACATTGCCAGATCAGACTGGGCCTGGTGCAGCCTTCTGGCTTCCCAGACCCCAGTTGCACTGTCCAACCCATGCCAGCGGATGCTAAACGATGATGATGATTACAGAACACCTAGCTATGGTGTTTTTATGTTTGTTATGTGATCACATAACTGTGAGGTAACAGGGTAGACTGAACTTGGTTAACTACCAGTTTAGAAGATGCATATTCCTGAATTGTTATTGTTGTACAACACACATCAACCTGACTGAGCAGAATTATGATTAAATATATTCCAGCTCTGATCAGCTAGGCTTTTTGCATTTCAATGAATAAATTATCTAAGTTCATCCTTCAAACTTTCTCTCCTTCTTTCTCTGTTTCCCCAGATAGGATAATGGTAACATGTTTCTGGTTGGGAAAATCAGTTAAAGTAGAATAAATAATTTTCTAAGCAACAAAGGAAAGTAACTATAGCAGATATAAACTCATGAACATTTGACATAACATTAAAAATTCAAAATTTTTGCCCATTGTCTATCTCAGCACTGACCCTCAGAATATGTGAATATTCATATCAATATATTCACACACACACACACAAACACATATGGTGGACTTCTCTACACTTTCTCTTTATCATTTTCATTTCTAATTGGTCAACCTGAGGAAACAGCAGAGGTAGTTCTCTACAGTACCACCCAGCAGAAATGAATCTGAATCCATGTCATTGTCAAATAAATATCTTAACCAAGTAACAATGCCTGAACATGTGTATAATAATATAAATAACATATATATAGTATACACTAGTGGGCCTCCTGGCCTTTAACTCGGTCTGTACGATGCTCAAATGTATTCTTAAGGCACATACTGGTATCTATTGTAATGCCCATTTTCCTTACAAAAAAAGTTGTTGAAAGGTATTTCAGTATTCCATAACATCATCATCATCATCATCGTTTAGCGTCCGCTTTCCATGCTGGCATGGGTTGGACGGTGCAACTGGGATCTGGGAAGCCAGAAGGCTGCACCAGGCCCAGTCTGATCTGGCAATGTTTCTACGGCTGGATGCCCTTCCTAACACCAACCACTCCATGAGTGTAGTGAGTGCTTTTTATGTGCCACCGGCACAGGTGCCAGACAAGGCTGGCAAACGGCCACGATCAGATGGTGCCTTTTACGTGCCACCGGCACGGAGGCCAGGTGTGGCTGGTAATTTTTAACATTTATTTACAATATATCATCAAACTTCGCTTCACCAATTGAAAATACGTTGACTTGTAATCATAACACATGTAAGAGAAGGGATGTTCCAATAGTAAATCAATGTGAAAATGTTTTGCAGATAAGATGAATTTGTAACAACTGGAAAATGCGTCTTAGCATAAACTGTGAATGGGGCATTTGACATAACATTAAAAATTGCGGTTGTGTTGTGGAGACATTTTGACCTCATAGACATTTGTTTTCTGTGTTTGGAAATATTATTGCCAGTTTATCTGGATGGATATTTTTTTAGAGGCTATCAGCAGATAAGGCCACGGTCATAAGATACACTGTTATCAGCTGTCCAATGAATTTGATGCATGGAAAGAGAGGAAGAAACATATGAAAAAAAGAATTTCTTCATGATCACAGTGGGTGCTTTTCTATAAATTAAAACAGCTGAGATATGGACGCAGTGACAAATGACTGAGACTTTTGACGATATACCGTGTTTGAGAAGACCTGTCAAGCCAAATGAGATCACAGTCATGGCCGATGCTGGTCTTTTGTAACTGGCACCTGTGCCAGTGGAACATAAAAGGCACCCACTACACTCAAGAGTGGTTGGCATTAGGAAGGGCATCCAACTGTAGAAATCTTGCCAAATCACACAGGAACTTGATGCAGCTCCTCAGCTTACTATTTTTCAGTCAAACTGTCCAACCAATGCCAACAAGGAATGTGGACGTTAAATGATGATGATATAGGTACAGACACGCACTCATACACACAAGCATACACACATTCACACTGTCATACGCACATATGCAAACACATATATATATACACAACCACACCCACCCACTTTTCACTTCCTCTGACTGAAACAGCAGCTACTAACCTGCTTGTTAACTCAAACACATGCACACAGATACTACCATACACACACACACTGGCCATTTTTGCAACCCCCCCCCCCAAAAAAAAAAACACTTTCTCTGTCTTTTTCTATTTCTGGCCACTTCAGCAATGTTACTACACATGTGCTTTCTTTTCTTTCTTTGAACTTTTCCCTTTCTCCTTTCTGGCAAAGAACTATGCTCGAAATGTCACTCTCTTTTTACTGAGCATCAAGCTAACACATTCCATGTACACATCCTCTTGTTGTCCATTCATTTTATTCAGTTATTTGAATTGACTATTTACTGCATGCTCACACAGGCCATGTGAGCATGGAGTACCTGATTCATTGATTTCTTACCCTACACTTGGTTTAAGTTACCTTTAAATTCCTTCAGAGTTTGTTGTTTCTGCATCTTTGGTTACATACATACATACACACATATATCTACTACATATGTGGGAAATTCTGTCTGTGGTTGTGTTTGTGGAGTTGTTAGCTAACTCCTCCTACATTGTTTTATTGATTTTAATGAAACTTGACACGTGAGTAGAACTCATGGCATACTCAGATTGTTGAAAAAAAAAATCGATAATAAGGCCCTAGAAGGGATCCTTATATATACCTAATATATTTTACATCAAAAACCAAGGGAAATAACCCATTCGCCCCTGGAAGGGGTCCTTATATATAGTCAAGGGAAATAACCCATTCATTTTCCTAAATTATTTGGTAAAAATGAAATTGAGTATGCTTATTTCTTACAGCAACCCTTAAACAAGTAAATAGCATTTTCCTAAACAATAGATCCACTTATTTTGGTTAGTGACTTATTCACGAATATACCAACACTAGCACCCCTGAAGGTAATATTCTCTGGGAATACACAAAAGCCCTTTCCATAGTTATTTACTTTGAATTATTATTATTGCATATCTGATTAGCCTGTTATTACATAACATGCTTCACGATTTTAGTATACATACCTTATTAGTATTTCCTCCTATGTTTTATACACTCTGGACATGCATTAAAGCCCTTTTCGGGGCTACTTTATTTTAATTCTTACTATCGGGTAATTAATTTCCTGTTATTACATAACTGACTTCACAATTTGGGTATTCATAACTTATTGGGAATTCCTAAAAACAAGATCCTGTGTAAGACAGTTCAGTATTCTCTGTAAATGTACAAAAACTGTTTTAAGGGCTACATACTTTGTATTGTTGTTATTGGATTAGCAAAACAATTATGAAAACGGAACCAAAGGATAAGCCATGCTTTCCTGGGAATTACTGGGTATGTCAGCTAGTATATATATATATATATATATACATGCCCCAAAGTGCTACAAAGCAGGACGGTGACCAGAAGCATGTGGATGGGAAACAAACTTCTTATCACACAGCCTCAGATGCACCTACATATATGTGTATATACTATATATATAGAGAGAATCAGGAAGAGAAAGGTAATATGTGTGCAATCTGTCTTTTAATCTGGAAGTATCCACTAACATAGGTCAGAGTTTTAACTACATATATATATATATATATATATATATATATATATATATATATATGTCTGATGTTTTGAGCCTATGCTCTTCAACAGAAAGGGTTGAGAGGAAAAAATGGAGAGAAGGAAAAATTGGAGAGAGAAAGTAAATTATACATATATAAAGGGAAACAGGTTTGTTAGAAGCTTACAGGCATATGAGGTCAGAGCTTGTCTTTGTCTGCATGGTATATAAACAAGTGAGAGTTAAATACTCCCAACCGAGCAGGATACCAGTCCACTTGGGGTGGGGTGGGAAGAGGGCAGTAGGTACATGGGTAGGTAGATAGGTAGGTACAGATATACATCTATGTCATTGTGTATTTATGACAGCTTCCTTAACCCACTGTCATTGAATGAAGCTATCTTTACTTAAAAGAAGCAACAGAGGGTAGAAGGAAGTCTTTCATTGTCCATTCCCTTTTCTTAAGATATTTTTCAAGGATGTAGGCATACTGTTTGGATTACTGACCACAGGACTACAAGTTCAAATTTCACAACTTGCATCTCTTATAAGAAAAATTACTCTGCTTGCTTCATTGATGTTATTTGAATGACAAAATAGGTTCCAGCTGCAAAAACAATTGTTGTAGCAAAGCCCACCCTACCCATATTGAGGAGAAATGGGTATATCTTTATATATAAAACTGAAGTTGCGTGTGTGAGAGTCTGTCTCCTCCGATTTACATTCTTAACTACTCCCACATTTTGCGGTGCAGTTTAACCAAAAGCGGGTATCTTATAGTCGTGATTCATATCGAGCCCTTCTGGGTATTAGTGCGCGTCAACGATGATAAAAAAATTTACCATAATTTTTTTGCATCTTTAATGCATTTTTTGCTTGGTTTATATAAGGGAAGTAACTCTCTAAAAATGCTTATATAGTTATTTCCCTTACAAACCCGAGCGACGCCGGGCGATACTGCTAGTATATATATAAAAAAAAACATAAAGAGTTGTAATGATTAAGATATTTTCAATCATTCATGTGTACTGTTATGTTTTTACTCTGGGTTACTAAAAATTTGAATTTTAGAAAAATTTTGCTTTAAAAGTAAAATATTCTATTTAATTAAAAGCTATTAATTTAAAATATGAATTACATTAATATAAAATATCAGTATTAAGAATCTCTCACCTGAGCTTTACGATAACCATATTTGTCAGGAAATTTGGCCATGAATCTACGGAACTCATTCCTTGTTTCTTTGTCTGCGATGCAATAAGGAGGTATGCCTTTGCTGTTGCTTGAAACAGGGAAGTAGAAGATAAATAAGTCAACAGAATGAGACATTAAGATTTTATTTGAGTGTGGTAACAGAAATTTCATTCAATGAGTCTAGTTGTGGTCTGTATATTTATAAGAGCAATTCAGTAGAAAGCAAAATTTAGATATGTTGGTATTGTTTGTGGAGAAGTAACTAGCAACATTTAATGTGTAGTCCTTCACCAGAAATCTATAAATGGCCAGTCAGCTATATGAGATAGTTGTGTGAAATAGCAGAATGTAATAAATAGTGCACAATATGGTAATAATGTGAGTGTGACAATGTAACAATAAAGTGAGATATCAGAAAGTGAAAATGATGTGAGGTATCAGAATGTGACAATGATGTCAGTTGTCAGAATGTGACAAGGACACAAGTTGTCAGATTGTGACAATATGTCAGAATGTAACAATGATTGATATATCCTTCATTATGATGACGTAACTTCACCGGCTGCATGACTGGCCCAAACGGCGTACCTTGCCAAGTGATAGTATTTTTATTATGGTGATCTTACATAGAATGGGACAATACAGGACAAACAAAAGACAAAAATGCTACATGAGTTCAAATGATATAAATATTAAAAATTTACTTAAAATGTATTTTATATATCATTTAAATTTTCCTTTAACTAGAACTTTATTTTAAAATATAACTAAATCAAAGAAAAACACGAACAAAAAGGTAAAGGGATCGAACCCGCAGCCTTTAAAAGCCCAGCAATGCTCTTTTCTTTTCCTCAATGATTAAGCTGGGTTACTAACACCCACCTTTCTCATCACATCCTTCCATCGTTTCTCGAATTCTCTCGGTGGCAGGGTCCTCCTCTCCAACCCCATCTTGCTCTTCAGATGGTATCCAGAGATGAAAGACCCTTTCACCGAACCTTCCATTCTCGTTCTCCAAATGCACTCTTTCAGTACTGCTGTGTCTATCCACTAATTATCAGTAGTGGAACAGCCCACTTCTCACTTGGGTGTCCGCCACAACACCTCCCCCTTTGAGATTTTTTCTTTCATACAACATTATTTTTTTCATTTATTTTTCTTCCACACACAATTATTATTTTTTTCAACTCTGTATTACAAAATTTTTTCAATAGAATTTTTATTTCCTTCATATTCTATTTCTTTTTCTTTCACACAACAGAATTATTTTTCTCTTCAGAATGCTACTGGTAGTCTACATTGTTTACCAGTAGCGCTACTAACACATAGTGACTTCACTAAAATCCTGCACATGGACTTATCATTATTAGTATTTTTTCTTCCACAGAGAATTATTTTTCTCTTCAGAATATTGCAAGTAGTACCAGTCTACATTGTTTACCGGTAGTGCTACTAACACATAGCGACCTGATTTAAATCCTTCACACGAATTTGTATTATTTTTCACTGTGAGCAGTTCAGTTCTGTGTTAGAGTTCCAGTTTTATCAGACATTTTTTCTTCAGAATCTTTTTTCAACAGAATTTATATATTTTTCATTGTATGTATATCATTCTTCACTGTGTGTAGTTCTTCCATTTTGACACTCCTACGAGTGTTTGTAACCTCGTTACCAGTTATAATGACACCATCACACAATGAGAGGTATCTTCATCGTCACTGATATGTCCCGCATTATGATGATGTAACTTCATCATCTGCATGACTGGTCCATACGGCATACCTCGCTGACTGACACTACATGCTGTATCTGTCCATTATTCATTGGTTTCACTTGGGGGTGTCCACCACAACAATGATGTGACATGTCAGAATGTGACAATAATGTAAGTTGTCAGAATGTGACAATGATGTGACATGTCAGAATGTAACAATGATGTAAGTTGTCAGAATGTGACAATGATGTGACATGTCAGAATGTGACAATAATGTAAGTTGTCAGAATGTGACAATGATGTGACATGTCACAATGTGACAATGATGTGACATGTCAGAATGTGATATTTGATGTGACATGTCAGAATTTGACAATGATGTGACATGTCAGAATGTGACAATGATGTAAGTTGTCAGAATGTGATAATGATGTGACATGTCAGAATGTGACAATGATGTGACATGTCAGAATATGACAATGATGTAAGTTGTCAGAATGTGACAATGATGTAAGTTGTCAGAATGTGACAAAGATGTGAGTTGTCAGAATGTGACAATGATGTGACATGTCAGAATGTGACAATTATGTAAGTTGTCAGAATGTGACAATGATGTGAGTTGTCAGAATGTGACAATGATGTAAGTTGTCAGAATGTGACAATGATGTAAGCTGTCAGAATGTGACAATGATGTGACTTGTCAGAATGTGACAATGATGTAAGTTGTCAGAATGTGACAATGATGTAAGTTGTCAATGTGACAATGATGTAAGTTGTCAGAATGTGACAATGATGTAAGTTGTCAAAATGTAACAAAGATGTGAGTTGTCAGAATGTGATAAGGATATCAGTTGTCAAAATGTGACAATGATGTGACATGTCAGAATGTGACAAGCATGTGACATGTCAGAATGTGACAATGATGTGAGGTGTCTGAATGGTAACAATGTGAAATATCAAAATATGGTAGGAGTGTATTAGGAAGACAACAATATCTCAATGACAACATTAAAGATTTTAGGGAGTTGTAACCCAGGTGACATGGGGCCAATTTGTGTAGTGGAAAAATTGCCATAGTTAATCACAGCATACAATTAATACTTATTTTATAAATTTAGATGCATATAAAGCCAAGTTGACTTCATATTTGAACCCTGAAACTAGTGGAATAGAATTAAACAGTGTAAGGCTTTGTGTCCAGTAGTCTACTGTCTTGACCAACTCCAATTCCATCATGAAGCTGTATAACCCTTTAGCATTCAAACCGGCCATAGCTGGCCAAAATATTTAACCTGTTTTATATTCAAACTGACCAGATCTCGCCTCTCACCGCAGCCCTACAATGACATTCTAAAACTAAAAAAATCACATCACTGAAATCTCTAAACTACAAGATAATGCATGATTAATTCAAACCATTTTAAATAAACAAACATCACATTTGACAGAATAATCTGAATACTAAAGGGATAAATAATCTGTGTGTGTATTCCTTATGCATTCCAAAACTGAGTTGCCGATTTTGACATATGGGGTATCAAAAGATTCAGCATTATTTCTGTTACCAACTAAACTTTATTTTCATTGACATATTTTAAAATTATAATCTTTTCCATAAGTCAACTACTCTAAACATTTTATATGTCAACGATGACGTTACATTTTCTATATGTGTGTGTGTGTGTGTGTGCACTTTAAAACACATCCATCATCACAACACACACCTTCACTCACTCACTCTCTCTCTCTCTTGCACATACACACACACACATCCATTTCATATACATAAACATACATCTTTCACTTCTCATTTCCTTCACTTTCTGCTCTCTCTTTTCTTTCAAACTTACATGTATATATATATATATATATATATATATATATGTATGTATGTATGTATTCTTTTTCCTTTTCTTTTGGTCTTTTTCTTGTTTCAGCCATTTGACTGTGACCATGCTGGAGGGCAGCCTTTAGTCAAGCAAATCAACCCCATGACTTATACTTTGTAAGCCTAGTACTTATTCTATCAGTCCTTTCGCTGAGCTGCTAAGTCATGGGGATGTAAACGCACCAACATCGGTTGTCAAGCAATGCTGGGGGGGGACAAACACACACACACACACACATTATATATATGGGGGGGGGGGACAAAATAATGGAAACACCATAAATTTCAAACAAATTAATTTTAATATGGGGTAGGACCATCTTTGGCAGTAATTACAGCTTGAATTCTACGTGGTATGGACTCATACAAAGTTTGAATTGTTTCCAAAAGAATTTTTGTCCATTCTTCAGCTAAAACAGTCTCCATTTCTTGTAGTGATGATGGTGGAGGATATCAACTCTTTACTTGTTCTTCTAAAATGCACCATAAATGTTAAATAATAGAGATCTGGGGACTGTGGTGGCCAGATAAAATATTCAACTTCACTAGAATGTTTCGCATGCCATTCAGTAACAACTTAAGCTATGTGAATTGGTGCAATAACATCCTGAAAGATTGTGTTTCCCCCTGGAAACAGTTCCGCAACCATAGGATGAATTTGATCATAAAAATTCTTAAATAATCTTGACTATTAATTCTGCCATGAAGGGAAACCATTGGGCCAGTAGATTTTCAAAATATAGCATCCCCTCCCAGGTTATTACAGATCCCCCTCCATGTTTAGTTATGATAGCAGCTGGTACTAAAGATAGTAAAGCTCCAGGTAGTGACCAAAATACTGTATTAGTTTCTGTTACTTTTCTGATCAACAAGTTACTGAATCTCTGTATGTAGTGGGGAGGGGGTCATGGTCAGTCCTGTAACTTAATAGAACATGTGATTGTAGAATTAGCAGAAATTGTGTATTCAATAATAACTGCATTAGAAAGGAAGTAGTGTATCAATGTATATTAAGTACATAGTCAGATAATAAGGTATACGTTGGAACAACACAGAATAATATGAAGCATAGACTCTATCACCATAGGTACACATTTAGAAACAACTACATATGGGAACTTAAGGATAAGGGAGTTGATTATAATTTATATTGGAAAATTTCAACAGCACCAGCGTTTATGCATAAACAAATTTTTCTTCATAATTAAAACCAAACTTCCATTTATAAACAGTCTTAAGGAGCGAAACATTTCCTGTCTTCACAAAATTAGGCATACTTTTTCTAACTACCACTAGTACTTGGTATTTATACCCCCACTGGCATAATAATCATTTGTATTATTATCTTATATTATATATATGCAGGTGTCATCATCATCATCATCATCATTTCATGTCCGTTTTCCATTGTAGCATGGGTTGGACGGTTCGATGGTTTGACCGGGGTCTGGGAAGCCAGGAGGCTGCACCAGGCTCCAGTCTGATCTGGCAGTGTTTCTACAGCTGGATGGCCTTCCTAATGCCAACCACTCCGTGAGAGTAGTGGGTGCTTTTTACGTGCCACTGGCATGGAAGCCAGTCAAGGTGGCACTGGCATCAGCCACATTTGGATGGTGCTTTTTATGTGCCACCGGCATGGGTATCACAACTACAATTTCCATTTGATTTTCATTTTGATGTTGATGTACTTGACTCAATAGGTCTCCCCAAGCACAGCAGGTCACCCTATGATCCAAGGTACTTTTGAATGGGTTGCTGCTGGCTATGCGAAATTGGTGTAGGATACTGCCGTCAATTCACAGTATTTGTTGGATCTTCGCAGTCACAGCATATCTTCAGAGGTCTCAGTCTTTTGTCATTGCCTCTGTGAGGCCCAACGTTCGAAGGTCATGCTTGACCACCTCATCCCATGTCTTCCTAGGTCTATCTCTACTCCAGATTCCTTCAGCTGTTTGGGAGTGGCACTTTTTCACACATCTCTTCTCATCCATCTGTAGTACATGACTATACCAGCACAAACGTCTCTTGCACGCCACATCCTATGCTTCTTATGTCCAACATTTCTCTCAGGGCACTTACACTCTATTGTGTGTGCACACTGACATTACACATCCAGCGGATCATGCTAGCTTCATTTCTTTCGAGCCTATGCATGTCCTCCGCAGTCACAGCCCATATTTCACTGCTGTGAAGCATGGCAGTTTGCATACATGCGTCATACAATCTACCTTTCACTCTAAGCGAGAGGCCCTTTGTCGCCAGTAGGGTTAGAAGCTTTCTAAACTTTGCCCATCCACCCCCACTACTAACTTGGCCACCTAAGGAGTGGAAACTTCTAGTTTCTTCCCCTGGAGTGTGATGGAATCTGTTTTCTGAGCATGTGTGGTGAAAGCTATCTTCTCGGTTAATCTTCTTTTGATGTTGCTGCACATCTTATGTGCCCATAGCTTACACTGGGTACATCTTATGGAATTTCTACCTACACCTTTTCTACAGATTGAGCAGGGCCACCTACTTGAGGGTGGGTGTAATGTGTTCGCCTTATTACTTACTAGAACTTTGGTCTTTGCTACCTTGACTCGAAGACCTTTTGATTCTAAAACTTGCTTCCACACCCAAAATTTCTTTTCTAGTTCTGGTAGTGATTCTGCTATGAGGGCCAGGTCATCAGCATAGAGGAGCTTCCAGGGGCAACTCGTCTTGAATTCCTCTGTTATTGCCTGGAGGACAATGATGAACCTTGGTGGACCCCTACTTCCACCCGGAATTCTTCACTATACTCATTGCCAATCCTAACCTTACTAATGACCTCTCTGTATAGGGCCTGTACAGCCCTTATTAACCATTCATTAATCCCTAGTTTCTGCATTGTCCACCAGATAAGGAATCAGGGGACCCTGTCAAAAGCTTTCTCTAAGTTCACAAAAGCCAAGTATAGGGGTTTATCTTTAGCTAGGTATTTCTCTTGCAGTTGTCAAACCAGGAATATGGCATCAGTAGTGCTTCTACCCAGCACAAAACCGAACTGCATCTCATCTAAGCAGACTCTCTCCCTAATGAGATGGGCTTTGACCCTCTTCGTGACCTTCATCACCTGATCCAGCAGTTTGATACCCCTGTAGTTATTTCTATCTATAGCATCACCTTTACCTTTGTACCTATGGGGCTGCTACGCCAATCATTGGGTATGACTCCATCATGAACTACCTGGTTTACAATGTGGGTAACTAGGCCATAGCCTGCACCACCAGATGTTTTAAGCATCTCAGCAGTGATTCCTGATGGGCTGGGGACTTTTCTTGGCTTCATACCCTTAATTGCTTTATCTACAAGGGAGCTGTCTATTTGGATAGCTGGTTGCTCTTCTGGGTCAATATTTGGCAGGCTCTCCTCCTCCCATTCATTCTGCATGTTCAGCAGTCTTTCATAATGGCTTCTCCAACCCTCTTTCTTTTCAGAATCATTAGAAGCAAGTGCACCATCATCCATAAGGAAACATTTCTCTCCTGTGACATCACAATTTTCTCTCACACACTGCCTTGCAATCTGAAATACCTCAGTTCTTTAGTCCTCACATTGCTGGACATTGGCAAACCTCTTCTTTTCTGCTTTGCCCTTGGCTATGTATACTTGCCGCCCAGCCTCCCTTCTGGCTACCTGGTACAGTTCCCTGCTACCCCCACCCTTCCAGGCTTTCCAGGCCTGTTTCTTTGCTCTAATGGCTTTGTCTACCATACTATTCCACCAACATGTAACTGGGGTCGATGTAATCGACTTAATCCCTTTGTCTGTCTATGTTTGTCCCCCTGTGGGCAATAATGTAATAGACATAAATATATACATATATACATACACACACACACATATATATATATATACACACACACACACATACATATATATACACATACATGATGGCTGCCCCCTCGTTATCGAGTATGGCCATTGCACAAAGCTTAACTGTTATTGGTGCTGTGATCGACTGTGACTTTTTAGCCCAGCTAAAGATCTACAATGTCTTACACACATATACCTAAACATAGACTTATATACACAGTCATATATATTCACACATGTATATATGCACACACACACACACACACACGGAAGTGAGAGACCTTCTTTGGTATTTATTCATAACTGTGATTTTATGTAAATGATAATTAACTCCATTACTTCTGCGTTTCACATATCATAGAGTACCTACGAGGGAATGTTATAAGGGATATGGATATTCAGTATTCAGAGTTTAGGTATACACAGATACTATACGTGCTGTTTTTACGTGTCACTGGCATGGAAGCCAGTCAATTAGTGCTTTTTCTATCATCAACAGACTCAACAACCCCAGAAACAGAAGCCAAAGTAGTGTGCTGGACTAGAAAATACAATTGTAATCCTGATGCCTAGTTTTTAATAACTAGGACTATATTCCACTAGTGCCACAAGTCATAAATCCATAGTCAGATCATGTCAATCAAACTGTTGTCCACTACATGTCACCTTTAGTTGCATTTTACCAAATATTGGAAATCCAGTGCTTGACGTATCACAGAATTTGTAAGCTTTAATAGAATTAATAATTCTCAAAAATTTAAACTTACCAAATGGCAGGATTTGCACCAGCTTCTAAGAGAGGAGAAATGACTTCTGTTTGACAATTCTGCACAATAGCATGTAGTATTGTATGCTGATCTCGGCCCCATCGTTCATTCAAAATGTCTGGAAACTTAATATCATCAGCCATCACTAAATTTAAAGACTCATCACAAATTATATTTCCAGTTTTATTTTCTTTGTCAGATGATTTGACATCATCATCAATAGCATCATTGTTTGGACTGTTATCACTCTGAACTACAGTTTCTGTGGTAGTAGCACATGATGGGTTTGCTATTTCTGAGAAACTATTTTCAAGAGGAATAGTTCTATTCTTTGATACTTTTCCATCAAGAACATTTTCAGGAGTGACAGAAGATTCAATCACATCTTCTGCATCTTTTGCTATTTCATCAGTCAATATCCTTTGTGATTCAGATTTATTTTTAGAGTTAGGCACACATGCATGCTTAGCCAGCCATGAAATTATCTTATTGACATCATGAAGATTCCCGGTTTTGCATGCTCTATAAAGTTCGTTTCGGATGTAATTTTTTTCCTCTGAAATTTGTGAGTAAAAATTATTAAGTTAGAATTTACATTTGTTTAAAATAAAACAATATTTATAGATGCATGTATGCATACATTAAAAAACATACACAAAGCATATATTTAAACCTAATTGCCTATCCCAATACATAGTTCTGGGTTTATGGTAAATAAATGAATGAAGATTATGTTCTCAATGCTTTTGATGCTAAGCTATCACAGGTAACATTTACCTGTGATTTAGCTGATTAACATTTACCTAATATTTAGATGTAAAATTAAGTGCATTGTCTGACACAATAGCTGGAATGGATATGAAATGAACACTTGATAGTTTCTTACTTTGCACATACTCAGAAAGCTACATATAAATATGTATGCATACACACACCCTCTATCTTTCTCCTCACCTAAATATCTCATATAAAGTAAATACCTGGCAAAAACAGCTAGTATCTGTTTAAATTTTGTTATGCTATAGCATACATCATAAATATTAAATAAAATGAATTAAAAAATTAGAAATTGGTAATAAAAGTGAATCTTACTTGATCCTTTAGTAGCTGGCTTAGGTTTTGTATCTATAGAAATTTTGTTAGATTTCACAGCAGCCTGTTGACCAAAGTTTATCTCATCAGGGTTTAGATGACATGTACTGATTTCTTTGTTCACAAAATGCAATTTAATGTCACTATCGTTTTCTGTTTCAGAACATGATCCTGTTGATGGTAAATAATCATGTTTGTAAGCCATACACATGAATAAGGTATAACTAACAATAACAAAAATGGAAGAGAAGTAAGTGCTATTTTAGAGGAATGAAGTGAACTCAGAATCACATGCTGATATTACATATCAATATTTCAACTATTTCTATTTCAAAACATTGTTTACAACAATAACAACAATCAGTATAACTATTTACATTATGCATGGTTATTAAGGCATACAGAATAAGAATACATTGTAAATGTTATCTAAATTAAACTTACTGTCATCTACAGTGACAGAAGATGTATTTTCTTGAACATTATCTTCACTAGCCTTTTTGCCAAGTTTTGATTTTAAGTTTTTCTTTTTTTATCACATAAGATCAATTTGCCCACATTATTTCTTAATTGAGAGACATCTGTGATGATTTCTAGTTGACCAGTATTTGAACTAAAATGTCGAGGAGGTGATTGGGGAATAAATTCCTGCATTTCGCTCTCATTACCTGTAATACAATAAATTTTTTTCTGAACAGAATGGTTACGTATAAAATACATATCAATTTTTCATAGTAATACAATCAAATTGATCTCAGTGGAGGATAAAAATACATTAAATTAAAAACATTACTAAGTGAAATAGTTACAATCTAGAACTGAACTAGGCCACAGACTTCTTACTGAAAACACATTATATATGTATTTCTTTAAAATATGCTATGTTTAAATTTTCAGGGCCTTCAGATGTTTGATGGTTTTGTTGAGGGATTATAAAATCCTGTAAGTCAATATTCATTCCTTTTTTTAAAGATGACAGGATTGATTTGCAGGAAATTTGGCTGCTCTTTCTAGCAAGTCGAAAGAATGTATAGCAGGTCATTGGCTTATGTGTGCTGCTGATAGACTAGACCACAGAATATTGTTTGCAATGTCAAACAAAAACACTAAACAGGAAATAAGTAAGTTTGTACTCTGTGATAGGTATTGCACTATATCTGTTATCAAAATACATAGCTCACATTGGTTCAGTCCATCTAGTTATGTTATAGTTTACCATTATAAGCAGCTGATGATCATAAGTCTTATACAGGTTAAGCTTGAAAAATACAGCAGAAGTCAATAGGACAATAGTCTCACTTTCTAATAATGATCCAATATATTGATTACTTTTGGTTAGACAAAAAGCCAGTTTTTGTAAAAGTGATTGTAGATATTTACATCAGCAGTGCCAACAACTTACCTCTGTATGATAAATAATATTGCTTGACATAAAGGAAACATAAAACAAAACAGATGTTAACCTACCATAGCATTCAACTGATGCTAGCATTTCATGAACACGGCAAGTTTCATTGTGCGTTGGGCGCCGAGTATGGAATGGTACGCCTCGAATACGAAAATCATTTCGACTGAGGGGAGAATTTTTACCACTGAAGAACATTTGCTGGTTAAAGCTAGGGGCTCTCAAGAAGATCAGATCACATCGCATCAAATAGTCAGACCAACTGGTCAAAAGCTCTTGGACATCCTGATATTAAATAGAATAATTATTTAACTTGTTTGGTTTGAGTGAATCCATATAGAAAAGCTTGCAAAAACCTAATACTAACAGTTAACTTCTGTAAAGAAAAGAAAAACTACTGCTTGTGAGAGATTCAGATCAAGAAGCATAAACAGAATAAAAAGCAAGTTAATATTAAGCGTAAACTTATCACTGAAAAACTTAATCCCACAAGACTTTGAAATATATTCCCTTTCCAACACTCACACTATATTCTTTTTAAACAAAGATTTTGTTTAACTCATTTTAGTTCAGCAAGTTTCTTGAAGAGCTTTGCTGATTATACCTACAATACGAAATAGTAACCTACAATAAATCATTTTAAGTTATCCCTGCATCATAGGTGTAGCCTGTGACAGTATATTTATTTGCAAATTCACCATTCAAAATAGTTACAGCCAAAAGGGAGATAATTGAGAAAGACTCGAAAGTTAATGTAAGATAGTAATCATATAAAGTAAATATAACAAATAATCCAGAATCCTTGTCCGGTACTGGATCAATCCCAAAACCTAATCAGTTCCTGTCAGTCATGAGGCCAAACATCTCTGAAAGTTTCATCTGAATCCATCCAACAGTTCTTGAGATATTGTGTCCATGGACAAACAAACAAATGTAACTGAAGACAATACCTCCGCCTTCGTTAAGGCGGAGGTAATAATTACCTGATTTAATGCAGACTCATTGTGCCGGCGGAGGGATGCCCCTGCAGAGCGAGGGGCATTACCACGTCCATCCCTGGATCCTTGGGATTTGCCCTGTTTGGCTCGAACAGTGTAACGATGAAATGTCTTGTGCACGATTACCTTGCCACTGAGTAAATACAAGAAAATGTTTGACAAGTAGAAACATAAATACAAGTTTATAATTTAAATTAATGAACTTAATATTAAGGTGTGTATGCTGTGTTAGAGTTAGATAGTCAGATACTTCATTTTTGAATAAGAGTATATATCAAAACTGAATCTAAAATAATCTAGTGGACAAAGCCTGCAGCGATGATAAGTTAGTTTAGATAATTGATGGATATAATTTTCAAGCTTAGGTTTAACTTTAAAATTATTCTGAACGTGGCTATATGGTAAGTAGCTTGCTAACCAACCACATGGTTCTGGGTTCAGTCCTACTGCGTGGCATCTTCAGCAAATGTCTTCTGCTATAGCTCCGGGCCGACCAAAGCCTTGTGAGTGGATTTGGGAGACAGAAACTGAAAGAAGCCTGTCGTATATATGTATATATATGTATGTGTGTGTGTCTGTATTTGTCCCCCTAGCATTGCTTGACAACCGATGCTGGTGTGTTTACGTCCCCGTCACTTAGCGGTTCGGCAAAAGAGACTGACAGAATAAGTACTGGGCTTACAAAGAATAAGTCCCGGGGTCGATTTGCTCGATTAAAGGTGGTGCTCCAGCATGGCTGCAGTCAAATGACTGAAACAAGTAAAAGAGTAAGAGTAAGGCAAATATGAGATTTTAAATTCCAAAACATATTGAATACACAAACCATGTAAGAAAGAAAGAAAAAGAGGGTGAGATATTTTTTCAGAGGGATGAGTTTATAGTCAAGCAGACAGCTTTCTTTGAATGCTGTCATAAATATTAAGGATGGCTGTGAGAGCATTATAACAAGATGTATGACAATTACTTGTGTGGAATATATTTGTACTATGTACAATGGGCAGCAGCTGTTTAAGTTATATATATTTTCAGGTCCTGGAGACAAAATCCTGATGCAATTTTTATTGTATTAGTTTGAACTTACTACTGCTATTTGACTGTTCTCTTGGATGTTGCTTTAATATAATGATGTAAAATTAATGTTTTAAGAGAGGAATGAAAACTTACTTTTCAAAAATAGTTGCAGCAAAATGCCCACCACTTGCTAAAAACACAGCCCATGACATGGCACCAGGTAATTTAGATAAATATTCAAGAACTAACTTTATAGATGAAGGAGGTTTCTGAAATTTAAATTCAAACATCTTTGAAAAGTACCAGTTAAAAACCTTCATAAAAACAAAATAACTATTAAATCTTTTACTAAAAATCTATTGACTTTGGTAATTACTTTTAAGCGTGGTGATCATATTATTAAGGTACCAGATTCCTTATCTTTAGACGGTGAGTTCAAAACTTAGACTAATAGCTATTATTTTGTCTTCATAGGCAAGATATTTATTTTAGCTGATAAAGCATATTGTTAGAGCAGTCACTTTTACAGTTAAATTTCTTATCATCTGAGCTACTGTAATAAGCTATTTGACATCATACTGAATGAGTTACTTCCTTGCAAATGAACAGAACAAGTGAAAAAGCAGAAAACAAGGTTTTCTACTCACCTTCTTGTGATATAATATACACTTATAAACTGATATAAGTTCACCATTGTTATTTTTCAGGAATAGTTTTGGATAACTCCTTTTATTACTAGCAAGTTGACAGTGAGAAGTATCTGGTGTCTCTTGTGTAGTTGCTGTGTTTGAGTATGGTTTGCCAATGGGACCTACGTCCGGTAACATGTCTTCAACAGGGAAATAACCATTGTCTTCACTCTCAGATTCTGAGTCACTACCAGAAATGCTACTTGAAAGATTATCTGAAAGACAAAAAAGACAGAATCCTAAATTAGACAACTGTCAAAACTGATGTACTATTGTTTTAATGTCGTCATTAATATTATTACTAGCATTAACCCAGCTACTTACAAAAAGGAGACTGTCACCACTGGCTTAATAATAAAAACATGGAGTGGTCATGACTTTATTATATGCTTGATCAGGACTGATCTGTTGCTAAAGAACAACAGCATGTACAATGTGAAGTAGATAACATCACCAGTGTCATTACCAATACTGGTGCTAACACAAGATCTACTAGTACTATCATATATATTACAGCTACATCTATTACTGACATCATCATAAACCTTACTGCTACTACCACTTTCATTATATATATATATGAATGAGTGGACAAACAAAAGAAGGGCACTCAGAAAATTCATTTGGAGTTACATGTATGGATCAAGACAGTTTGATACCAACGAATTTGAATCAAACTGTTTTGACCCACATGTATGTGTGTGTGATATGTAAATTCAGAAACTGCGTTAGCTACGCCATCTGGTGTGAACAAGCTTACTGGATTTTCAGACTTCATCAACTGCAATTCAATTAATTGTTGTTGTAGTATTTGCTTTTGCAACTCCTGTAGTTGTTCTAGTTGCTTCGCTTGAAACTTTTCTACTGTGGCTAATAGGTTTTCCATGACGCAGAAATTGTCAAATAACCAATGTGAATTTCAAACGATCCTTGTCACCAGATGTTATATCCTTATGGACAAATGAATACACTGCGATAGTGTAATAACAATATAATCGAAACAAACGGCAGTAACCACACGGAACAGAACACAATCTTTTAGGAACCAACAATCCAACACACTAACTCAAACTGTAAACTTTGAACAATCAACACACAAACTGTGGAACTAGCATGAACTGCTCACTTACTCAGACTACTACTACTGATACGTAGTGGTCCAGTCCATTCTTGCCAGGGGGCATCATACTTTCATACAACACAAGCCAAAGAATCAACAAGGAAGGTAAAGTCATTTAAATAAGGAGGACAATTGATATTTCACTGATGTCATGCAAAGGACAAACAGATAACCTCATCATCATCATATAATGTCCATTTTCCATACTGACATGGCTTAGATGGTTTGGCAGAAGCTGGCCAGCTGAAGTGCTGCCTAAGATCCATGCCTGTTTTGGCATGGTTTCTATGGCTAGATGTCCTTCATAATGCCAACCACCTAGTTTTGTTAAAATTTTTCTAAATACTTAATCAGAAGAGAAATGGCCATGCCCATTGCAGTACCTCCTGGTGGAAGGGAAAGGGAGAAAAAAAAAAAGGATATCTTATGGGTTAATTTCAAATTGAAGATGTGTTCTGAATATTTGCATCAGAGTGGACTTTGATAAAGGTACCCCAAAGCCAAATGCTGGTGTTGAATTGAGCGATTAAAGCTTGTTCAATGGGCTTCCACACAGTTCCCATCTACTCAATTTTTCTCAAGGCTTTGGTGACCCAAGGCTAGACTGAGGACTCTTGCCCAAGGAACTGTGCAGTGGGATCAAACTTCAAGCCATACAATTTCAAAATGAACATCTGAACCACACAACAACATCATTACCCATAGATGTTGAATGGATGTAGGTTCAATTCTCCTTATATCTCCTTGAGATCTACATTTACACTCAGTTTAGAATACATAAATGTGTTCTGCTGTTTTGTCTTATTGTGATTCTTCATTGCTATTTTTTTAAAAACTTTTCTATAAAAATGAATATAAAGGTTAAGATGAAAAAGTGGTGGTGCTATAATGGAAATAGATTGTCATAACCTATAAGTTCACAAGTACAGTTTTACACACTTCAATGATTAAATAATTGCTAATGAAATTTTTTTAAAATCAACTTTGAAAAGATTTTTCATAAATAAAAATTTAAGATTTTATGAAATAATTTCAAAATTGTAAACTAACCAACAATATTTTCAAAAACTTCTTCAGAAACTGGGGACATTCCTCTCAACTTTTGTCTCAAGTTATACAAATGCCAGTCTGATCGAAAGTGTTCTTTCTATAGATATTAAACAAAAAGAAATACATGAATTAAAAAGAGCACAATTTATTACAAAACAGATTTTGATTTAAAAATTAATTAAACTCCTAAACACACATACAAGTGTATAGGTGTTGCCTCTTGTCTTTCCTTTTCATTTTCTCTCTCTTCCTCACTTTTCTCCAGTTCTTCTTTTCCAATGAAAAACTCGAGTCCAAATTGTTAAAAATACATTTCTATTTATTTTTTTTATCCAAGCCTGAAACAAATAACAACAGCTTTTATCTTGTCTTTTTGTCCTTTGTTTTTGTTATTTCAATTTTACCACCATTACACACACGCACATTGTTTCTTGCAAACTTGTTTAAACATATTTTTCCATGTTTATATGTATTACACAGGTCTGCAGTATAGTGTGCATCAACATACTTTCTGATTCACATTAACATTCTTAGATCAAACCTCATAACCTCTTGCTAATTCATCCTTGATTCACTTTTTTAACCATGCCCTCCACTGTCAGAACATGGAGCTTATTTTCCCAGTAATGTGATCCATTTACATCACATGTCCATAATCAGTAGAGCCATCTCTATGGTATGCTTTAGTTAATGCCATTAACCCTTTCGTTACTGTATTTATTTTGAGATGCTCTGTATTTCTTTCAATTACTTTAAATATAACAAAGAATTTAGTAAAATAACTTAGTTATCATTAAGCTAGTGTTAGGAACATAAATTGTGACTAAGGTTTGGTGGAAGATTTTAATTCGAAACTTATGAAAACAAGACATTTGTACTTAGACCCAGAGCCGGTTTCAGCCGGGTTAGTAACAAAAGGGTTAACATCTCTCTCACTTGGCCTGTCTTTCATGCAAATTAATACTATATATTCTACAAACCAGAGCCCTGTGTGGCTAATAAAGAAATCCATCTTAACATGTTCTAGTTCAGCTGACATAACTTTTCTATATTGAATGTCTATGTTACTTTCATGCAGCAAGACACTATATATGTATGCATTGTATATTATCTGGCACAGAGACAAACCTTTTTGTTGCTAACAAAGCTAACAACTCCCCATACCTTTCTTCAACTATTTTACACTCACTATAATATGTCCAGCAGTAAACCAGTTCCCTAGCTAGAAGAAACTATCAACTACAACAACTTCTACAAACAAGCTATCTGGACAGTTCATATACATTATTTAATGTCCCTACTGGTTATGTCTATTTAGCACTTGTAAAAATCCTGGCTTCCAGAGTTCCTACTGCACAAGTACTAGCACTGAATACACTGTATTGTGATCCTACTTATTCCCATTTCACATACTGTGCTATGACAATGTTCCAATGCTACTGAGAATTTGTACTCACTGTCACAATATAAGACTTTTATCTTTGCCATGTTAACTAAATTATTCTTGTCACTCATAACATTTTCTACATCACTTCAAGAGATTCTGAAATGAGAACCAATTTGTCAGCATATAAAAATTCTTAAGTGCATCCAATCTTAAATTATCTATGTTTATCACTTCATGAACTATATTGAAAAGGTTGTAAACTCATGCTCTGTTCAACATCAAATTCCTCATGCAAATCACCAACAAATTTCACCATACAACTCACATTGCCCGCACAAGCTTTTACACAAGCTAATATTCTCAGTGATCTGTACACTACAGAATATTTCAAAGGACTTTTCTAAGTCCTCAAAGACAAAGAAAGATGTTTGTTCTGAGCTAAAAACTAGAGCAGCTACTTAATAGTAGCTCCTCAGTCAGTACCAAAGTAATGTAATTTCAATAAACTGCTGCTGTTCAGATAATAAGAAGGTTTATAACTAAATACTTCTATAAATCATTCTCTTAACTTATACATTGCAATTATAAAATATAAAGCTTCACTTAAATGACATGTTGCAGTACCTGCTCTTGCAAATTCTGGAATTTTAATGAGCACAAGCTACAACTGGTGCTGCTGTTAGCCACAGTCAAAACAGATTTGAAACTGGATGCATCTGAAAATTGAAGATAATTTGTTAAGTATTTTAATACTTTGTAAGCTTTTTCCTTACAAGTTTAACCAAAAATTTCCTTCCTAAAATTAAATAAAGTACTTCCTATGTTAGAAATAAAATTACCTTTTTTACATATAATCAACAAAAATACCTATTTGTCTTGCAAGAAATAAAATTCGCAATTTATAATATTAGAAGTGTTTGAGAAATGTAAAACTTTTAGTATCTTAGTACATTTATTTTGTTAAATACTTCTATTGGGTCCTTTGAAGTTACTTAAAATATATTAAAGCAGTTTGATAACCAAACACCAACATGTAAAGTTCTAAAAGATCATAGACTGCAAACTGTAAATCGACGAATTTAGCTCTCACTTGATTTGTGTGATAAAATAGACAATTGGAGTAACTCTTGAAATTCTGTCATTCTTTCTGTCATTTTTCAAGAAAGGTAAAAGGTGAAACCAAATATTGTAAATTACAAAATTTGATTTTTATGATACATAAATAACACATTTTTAATTAGGTATTAGTTTCTGTAAATAATTCAACTGAATTGATCCAATTTACTTGTTTTCCTGGTGAAACTGAATTAAAAGTCAACTCAGAACTGAATAGGGTAACACTAGAGTAAAAATTTAGTTTGACATTCCATCGTCTTATCTATCTCAGCCTCTTCTATATTATTTTACTAGCTGAGGTACCCGGTAATAAATTACCGTTAATAAGATGTCTATTTACAGCCATGAAACATTTTTCGTCAAATTTCAAATCTATATTAATGAGAAGGACTAATTTGACAAAAAATGAACAGAGTCTGGTAGCAAACCCGTGTCATCATCATTTTTATGTATGTGCATAAAATGTCACTGTTAATAAGCTGTCTGTTTATACCCATGAAACATTTTTTGTCAAATCGATGTCACAATGGCTAGTGCGAAAAATGCAGAAATTTTGTGATTTTTGAAAAAAAATCGATGCTGATTAAAAATTAAATTTTTTAAAAAATTCCAAGTGCGTAAGTGACCTCATGGGCATAAGCCCCCTACACATGTCAAGTTTCATCAAGGTCAAACTTGTCATTTATTATTATAGATATTATAGATAACAATAAGGATAATACTCGAAGATTATTACAAAACATTTACCTTGTAATGCAAATACATAAAAGGAAATTTTAAATTTACCTGACTCAGATGGTTCAGTATAAAGCTCTTGGAAAACAAATTCTGATGAAGATGTACCAATGAAGCAGCTCTGATTAATGGAAGGATCACATGCTGCCAACTGTAAACCAACTAATTTAGCTTTAACTTGGTTTACTTGATACAATGGACAACTGGAGTAACTCTGAGGTTCTCCTTTTGTCAGTTTTCGATAATCAGTTGACATTGCCTGGATTAAAGAAAAGGTACATTTCATACAAAATAATATAGTAAATCAAATAAAGCTGTCGAAGCTAAACCAAGAGACTTGGCAAGAAGTATTAATGCCAGGCTTTAGGAAGTTAGCTAGAAAAGACAAATCAGTTTAACTTACACCCTCATTAAAATGGGATAAATAGATAATGAGAGAATGGTAGATTATTTATCCAATGCATAACAACTGTATATGTAAAGGTTGATACAAAATGTGGTAAGCTCCAATATTCTAACAGGGAACTTTTGTGTAATTCAAAGCTGAAGCTTTTCTTAAAAATTAAATCAGGCAATGAATAAGTGCTATAAAAACGTCTAGCAATGACCAACTGAATAGATGCATTAGACATATGAGTATTACTTTAAATATTTTCATATATTGTAATTTTAGATATAGATACTTTTTTTAATATTTTTTACCTCTGATATTAATTTCAAATATTTAGCAGGTGCTTATAGATAGTAAGAAGGAATATGACTTAGAAGGTAAATTAATGTAGTCTACAACATAGGATGCATAGAAGGTGCTTGTAAAGATATGAACATGAAATACATAGGGGAGACATCTAGGAGCATTGCGGAAAGACTAAATGAACATTTGAGACAATATGATGACAAAAAGAGTCCTCCAAGCAAAAAATCCAGTGTTTTTTTTTCCTTAGTGAAGATCTTGCGGGTGTATGCCGTTTGAAAGGTATATCTATACAATTTTATTAAAAGATATTCAGTTTCCTTATAGTTATGAGGGAAAAAAATTGGATCTTGTGATTCTCCGAAGTCCTCTCCCCACCCCTTCGGAAAAGATTTTACCCACAAATTTCATTATAATCGTAATATATGCTGTTTGAAAGATATTTATATAAAATTTTATTAAAAAAAAACAAACCATTTCCCAAAAAGTTATGAGGGGAAAACTCGGATCTTGTGAATTTTCCGAAGCCTTCCCACTCCCATTGCTTTCTGCAAATTTTTGTTTTCATATTTGTTTTCTACACATTTTTTTACACCTGTAGCGGACCCTTAGTGAAATTCTCTCTCTTTGACATATACACTTGCGTCAGAAATTAATTAGCACTTCTCAAATTTCTACATTAAATAGGTTAAATCAATTAACCTTATGAGCTGTTCAAAACGTCTTACGCGATGAGAAAACTTAGTATGGTGTGATTTCGGTCCTTGCGAGGCGCTACCTATATCTATTAAACAAAGGAAGATTTGTCTGCATCCGCACTCCAATTTGTTGCACTGCTATGTCAACATCATAAGGCTGTAGACTCTCAAACTGCTCTGCAAACAAAGTTACGTCATCGTTCTGCGCAACAGTGAACTCGCAACAAAGCAATAGTTCGAGATATGGCCACTAGGTGACAGCACATACCTTGAGTGAAGAGCAAATCAAGGGTGCTAATTAATTTCTGACGGTAGTGTATAACATAAATACGGATGTAGCAGATAACTAACCTTTGGCCGCTTGGGCCCAGTTGTGTCCACTACACTGATTGGTTGGTATTGGCGCAGTTTGCCTCTTGCTGTATTGTGTGCCAATATGCAACCCAGCCAATCGCAACCTTCTGATAAGGTCCCGTGACACAGTCTTCTAAACTCTCTGCTGGAGCCTATAATTTGCTATAAAACCCAGTGATTCATCGAGTCGAGCATCTTTGGTTCTCACCACTGACCACAGAGTACAGCCAGTTCCAGCGACAGACTACACCAACAGCATTTCCAGACTTCCACCTATGTCGCCTTCATCTTAACGTCATCTCCACCATCGTCACCTTCATCTTAACGATGCCAACAGCAACTTTGCCTAGGTTTAACTTCTCACTGTTTATGAATACTTCACCATGGTTAACAGTAAGCTCAACCTGCAAGTACTTTCTGTACCAAGTAACCTGGCACAGCATAGCAGCCACAACAGCTTACGCGACATGTGTTCAACCAGCTCTGCCTTGTTTGCCTCAACTTCTTTGCTACAGAACTTCAGCTATTGTGTACTTTAATACAAACTGGTATTTAAGGCGGTGAGCTGGCAGAAACGCTAGCACGCCGGGCGAAATGCGTAGCCGTATTTCATCTACCGTTACATTCTGAGTTCAAATTCTGCCGAGGTTGACTTTGCCTTTCATCCTTTCGGGGTCGATAAATTAAGTACCAGTTGCGCACTGGGATCGATGTAATCGATTTAATCCGTTTGTCTGTCCTTATTTGTCCTCTCTGTGTTTAGCTCCTTATGGGTAGTAAAGAAATAGGTATTTATCCCACACTTCATTGTGTCTGAGCTTCTAGTATCCTGTTATAGACTCATTTCTATGCTCTGTATTTTATCTCACACGCATACACCCTTGTTTGTACACACATACACATTATTGTATGCATGACGGCCTGTCTATTATTATTGTTCTTATTATATATGTACTTATGACGCACACACGTACACACACTCTGCTATCCACATGTTAACATCTAAATAAAACCTTTCTCTTACATTCTTTGGTTGTGTCATCTTCTCTCTTTTCCTTTCTGGCACTCTTATTCATTTATCCATATTTTGGCTTTTATTGTAAGGTGACCATGCGGTGTTTAACCCTTTTGTGTTCACATTATTCTGCCAAAATGAATCCTTTTTCATCCACATTGTTTTGAACTAATCAGGCATTATCTTGTAGTTATGAGATTTTGATGAGGTAGCTGTTAATTTTTAAAACGATATTGTAGGGTTGGTGTAAGAGACCAGATCTAGCCAGTTTGAACATAAAACAGGCAGAATACTTTTGGCCGGATATGGCCGGTTTAAATGCTAAAGGGTTAAAGGAGTCATTCATTCGTCACCTCTCCTTTCGCACGGTCGTTCTACACACCCGTTGCACTATTTTTTAGATTTCGTTTCCAGGTAATAACGTCAACATTAACCAATTATTCAATTCAATATCATGTTTATTATAGAGATTATGTAACAAATTATACTTTTAACTTCTATATTTAACTGTGCGTGTATATTCCTTATTTTTGCTTCTGGCATCTTCTGCCTCTCTATTAGAAACGTTTATCTGGGAATTTACTTAAAGTAAAAAAAAAGTCGTATGCAAGAGGGAGAAAATGGGGAGGGTGGAAGTCTATCCAAGTCGTCTTAATAGCATTGTAGGGATAACAACCGTACGTAAGGAGTTGGTGACAGAAATGTCTCCTTTTTAACACCACACAGTTGCCCCTAACAAAAGAATAAGCAGGATGACAACCGCTCTACTGTTTGAGAGAGAAAGACTTTATTTACAGATGTGTACAATAGGATAAAGTATGGGTGCTAGCAAAGCGGAGTGTGTGTGCATGCAACAAGTGTTTGTATCTGTGTGTTCATGTGTGCGACAGAAGTACAAACAAGGTGTATGCAGAAAACAATAAAGAGCATAGAAGAAAAGAGTCTCTCAGGGTATTTTAGACAAGATGGAGTTAATTTACTAGTTTGTAGTAAGGTACACAATAGTAATAGTTCTGTTACAGGATGTTGGGGTCACAAGTGCAGAATGCCAGTTGAACACATGTCGTGTAGCAGTTGGGGCTTCAATGCTGTGCAAGGTCTCTTGATACATGAATTCTTGCAGGTAGAGTTGTGCTGTTTATCTAGGTGAATATCACAACAGCGAGAAAGCTAAACTTGGGCGAATGTTGTTGTGCACGTGTTGGTGTTGCTGGAGATGGAGGCAACGGAGATGTAGACGTCGTGAAGTAGAAGGACAACGATGGTGATGGTGGTGGCAGAGTAAGGTGTCGTCGAGATGAAAGAGTCGGTGGTGGAGACGTCCTGCATTGTTGGCTGGAACAGGAACATGGCTGGCTGGTCTGGTCGTCTGTCACTTGAACATGGCTGAGTAGCTCTGTGGTCAGAGGTTAGTCCTGAAAAGGACTGGAACCAAAGACGCGTGTTGCTGGAACATGCTTGAGTCGCTGGGTGCTCTGTGGTCAGTGGTGAGAACCAAAGATGAGAAATAGTAATTTGCTGGTGCCTTTTATAACCTGCTAATGGCTCCAGTGAGAACCCAAAAAGACGGTGTCATGGGACCTTATCCGAAGGCTGTGATTAGTTGGCTTACACACTGGCACAAAATAAATCAAGAGACAAGCTGCGCCAATGTCAACCAATCAGAGCAGTGGACACAACAGGGTCAAAACAGCCGAAGATGGTTATCTAACACAAGATCATTTCTAATATAGCTCTCAAAACAGTAAGGATATCAGCTATGCTACAGTATATTTCTGTGTACCAGACCTTTAGCTGTTATTTTTAACATAACCGGTTTTCTGGTGAGGGCTTCGTTGGCCTTCATTGCCTGTTTGTTGCTTCAGTAGAAATCTACGGATGCACAAACGCACAAAACGGAGAAAATCAAACAAATATGGACAACTTGTTCCGAAACACCCGATGGAGGGGCAGAAATCTGTGATTATGCCGTCTTTTTATCATATCATTGTCAGGACTAGTACAGTTTGGCTTGTCAACAAACAATTTCGCAATTATACGTAAAATAAACCGGGGAAAAAAGGTCTCTGCCTGACCTACAAGAAACAGCAGTCACATGTTTCCCACTTACACTCTACTATCTTTAAAAAAAGGGGAAAGACGCGCGCGCACACACACCAAAGATATGGACAACGTAGTTCTGATGTACACAATAACGGTACAGTCACAGAGAACAGCTGTGAGCAAATAAACATTAATAGAACATTTTGTTCCTTTATACAAGCAAAAAAACAAATCTTTGAAATTAATTTTTTAAAAACGAAGCTTAAAGTCATAAAAATATTTTAATTACAAAAAAATGGAAAAATATTTCGTCATCCAAACTGTATTCAGTAAAATAGTCCTCGACATTACATCTTGTACCATTTCATTATCAATACCGATAAAGCGTCATTAAAAGCGAAACTGTACTATCGTTAAAATACCCTGCAATCGATTTCATTAATCCAGATTTTCTAACAACTAGTTTATACATCTTATATTTGATTCTATTCGCTTATATTCCGATTAATCCTAAAATTCTAAAGCATAAAAAACTGAAAAATTTCCGAATCAAACTATATCAAAAAGTGTGCTAAATCAAAGTATAACATCTTTTCAAGTACTTAATTACATAGTGATAAAATTTTCAACTTTAAATATAATAAAAAATCAAACATTAAATTAATGATGAAATAAATATATTTGTATTTATTTTACTCACAACAGATAACGCACGCACCGGATACAGCAACTGTTTAGTCTAAAACGGTGTAACCGTTAATATATCTCTTTTTAATAAGTGATATCTAGAAATTATTTTCTTTTGAATAGACATCTGACAGGCCATATTTTTTTTTCACATCTATTGCAATTCATTTATTTCTACGACACAGTTACAATAAACAAAAACAAAAAGGTACTTTTTGGTTATTTCATCCCCATTAAAAATTTCCCATTAAAACACTGGGTTATCCCCCCTCTAAAAAATTGAGTTTATGTGGCAACAAGATTGGATTAAAAGATTTAGATCATTTTGATTCAATACTTCAACACGATGTTGACGTTTGGCCTCCTCAGTAGGCATGGTATGATTTGTTATAAAAATGTCATCAAATTCAGTAAGATGTTTAATTATTTCAGTTTTCGTGTTTATTAATTTTTTCAGTTTTGTATGATTTGTTATAAAAATATTATCAGATTCAACACGTGGCTTCATCGTTTCACTTAAAAAAATTTTTTATTAAAGGTTAAACAATTTGGATCTTTTTTTTTTGAACGGCACTTTGTAACATAATTTCTAGGTAACTAAAAAGTTTTTAACTTCGTATACTGGTAGAATGTGTTTATGAAACATCATTTTTTCTTGGCTTTATTGAGAAAATTCTATAGGTTGTAAGATATTTCGTCTTTAATTTCAAGCATTTCGGCAATTTTAACCAATCGCTGACGTCCATTTAGGTAAATAACATTCTGTGCATAATGAATATGTCCCTCCTTTAAGAAACAGATTGGGTTTATTTACATTTGGGAAGAAAAAAGATACCCTTCCCCTACCCCCGACCCTAAATCTAAAATAGATTGAAATGCAATAGATCGATACTAGGGTTATAATTATGGGTGACAATTTCATACGACACTGCTACGGAAAATGGGATTTTTTTCTAGCGGTGTCAAATGAAAATGTCACCCATAATTATGGCCCTAGTATCGATCTATTACATTTCAATCTATTTTAGAGTTGGGGTTAGGGGTTGGGGAAAGGTATCTTTTTTTCTTCACAAATGTAAATAAACCCAGTCTGTTTCTTAAACGAGGGACATATTCATTATGCACAGAATGTTATTTACCTAAATGGATGTCAGCGATTGGTTAAAATTGCTGAAATGCTCGAAATTAAAGATGAAATATCTTACAACCTATAGAATTTTCTCAATAAAGCTTAGAGAAAATGATGTTTTATAAACACATTCTACCAGTATACGAAGTTAAAAACTTTTTAGTTACCTAGAAATTATGTTACAAAGTGCTGTTCAAAAGGAAAAGATCCAACAATTTCTTTAGTTGAGGGAGATAACCAAAAATACCGATATTTCTCATAAAACCCAATATTTTAATGGGGGTGAGATAACCAAAATGTACCAACAAAAATTGAACTGTTATGGTGGATGGCATGAGGTCAAAATCTAACAGAATTGTAAGGACTAACTTATGAAAAATTATTTACTGAATTAGCAAGATCACCAAGCAAGTCACAAGATGAAAAAAACTGTTTGTCTGAATAGGGTTGTAGTAGAGAGGGTGGTGGCTTTATGCCAGATGTCGGGAGGCTTAAGTATGACAGAGGGGCAGGTACAGATACCTTGCTACAAAAGAAACACATGTGCAATGATAAAGTTTAATGTCATGATGCATTGGAGAAATGAGCTATTGAAGAACAATATTAATTGCTTGTTAAGGTTGCCATAAATTAACATACTATGTTAGTCGTTACAATAAGGAAGATACAACTTCGTCGAGTTGTATCTCTCTTTACTCTTTTACTTGTTTCAGTCATTTGCCTGTGGCCATGCTGGGGCACCGCCTTTAGTCGATCGAGCAAATGGACCCCAGGACTTATTCTTTGTAAGCCTAGTACTTATCCTATCGGTCTCTTTTGCCGAACTGCTAAGTTACGGGGACGTGAACACACCAGCATCGGTTGTCAAGCAATGTTGGGTAGACAAACACAGACACACAAACATATACACACGCATACACATATATATATACATATATACGACAGGCTTCTTTCAGTTTCCGTCTACCAAATCCACTCACAAGGCTTTGGTCGGCCCGAGACTATAGTAGAAGACACTTGCCCAAGATGCCACGCAGTGGGACTGAACCCGGAACCATGTGGTTGGTAAGCAAGCTACTTACCACACAGCCACTCCTGCGCCTATGTATGTACAAAATTGTTGTTGTTGCAATAAACAATTGCCTCTAATTTTATAGTCCTTTGTCAGCTTCATTTCCGTGTGACTACAATAGAGAGACAGGGTAATAAAATCAAGGCAGTTAGAGTAACAGTTGTGTTGTCCTGCTCATCATGACAGGATATACTTGAAGTGAGAAAGATAGACATGGTTCTTGGTGAACACCAAGTTAACAAAGAGAAGATTTAATTCACTGTTGCATTTTTATATTCTTCTCACTAGACTAGGTTAAGCTAAAAACAAAGGATTTTTCCTCTGTATCTGATTTGACCTGTGAATAACTTGTAAACGTCCAAAAGGTCAACTTAATCTCATAATTCTTTTAGTGCAATAGCCCAATGTTATCAATTATAATATCCTATCAGTAATTCCTTTCTGCAATAGTAAATAATAGATAAAAATATAGATATCTTATTTTGTATTGAGTACAAAAATGCAGCACAGAGTAGATACTAAAGTGCTCCAGACTCACCATTCCACTTACAAGAGCCAGAGAGAATATCAACAAAGCAGGACTTCCAGAAGAAACAAAAACAACAATCACATCTCCAAAGGTTGCATTGGTAAATGCCATACTTGCCGTTCCACAACCTGAAATCCCAGCCAGCAAAACCATATGGGGCCAATATCAAACTGATGTTGTCACCTATATCAGCCCTACATCAGAAATTGCGTCGGTTTGATTTCAGCGCAATTTCATTTTGCAACGTAGTAAAACATTGGGCCAACATATTCCCTGATGTTGGGCCAATATGAATATGAGATTGGGCCGATGTGAGATTTTGGTCTCTTACATTGGGTTGACATTGGCCCAATGTCATCAAGGTGACATCGGTCCGATATAAAAATGAGGTTGGACTGATGTATGGTTGTTCAACTTGAGGAAGTCTCAATATTGGCCTGAGCTGATTTTGCCAAATGCCTGATCTGGCTCCGAAATATATTCAAAGATGGGCTAATTGATGCATGATTAAACATTTATACTGGCTTGACATTGGCCACCCTTTATGGTCTCCATGGCATTACACTAGACCACTGGCATGAATTGCTCTGTTTCCAGTCTCATCCATCCAGCGTTTGAAAATAAAATGCAATATTGTTTCAATTTACAGCCAATGAGGACCACCCACTGCTAAACAGAAACAATATTAAATTTATTTTGAAGATGTAAGTGTATGAGCATCAGTTTACATGGCATTTGTAAGGGAATATCTGAAAAATCATGTAGAAACTGCCAGAAAAAAATTAAAAATTGAACAACTCATTTTTCTTTTGCAAATGTCTTTTATTTTATAAACTATAACTTTGAAAAATGGCTATTTACAACACAACAACAAAAGTAAATCACAACATTTAAAAGTGAATAAAAACAAAGACAAAATACACTGGCCAATATACACTGTAAAACTAAGATATTTATTCAGTTGGTGTTAAGGTCACTTATACAGCTGTGGCTATTTGTGACATAGTTCAACAATCATTCATATTATAAAAACCGGTAAATAAGGAGTAACAGTATTCATTTTAGGGTTCAATTTTATTATTTCCAGTTTGGGAGATTTGATAAAAATAAATACATTCAAAACGTGACAGTCCTGTGGAGGGAATTACACCACCGCTATATAGCCCTAGGAAGCATCGACGCTTCCTGTCGGCTTTGATACATTTTGTGTCCTTATATTCGCAAAGGGGAGGCAAGCTGGTGGAGGTGCTTGCCTCCCCTTTGCGAATATAAGGACACAGAAAATGTGTCAAAGCCGACAGGAAGCGTCGATGCTTCCTAGGGCTATATAGCGGTGGTGTAATTCCCTCTACGGGACTTTCACGTTTTGTTGACTTCATACAACCACTTTATCGCTCCACCACCGCTCATGTCTCGCTGAGACATTTAGAAATTCATTATTTCTAATAAATGTATTCAGAATGTGTAGAAATAGGAAAAACACATTAAATGTGAGAGATATCGTCAATAAAATTGTATTTGAAACCACAGATAAGAGTATTACTTACTAACCTGGTGAATGAGTAAGTAATTTGAATGGAAGACAAAATCATGTATGCAAAGCTATTCAGCCTATTGTTACCAGTGTGTCGCTAAAATAGATTACCTTAAAAAATTGAGGTAACCTGTAAACAGGTTATCTTAGTTTTCAATTTGTGCAGACCTGAGATCTGTGGCAGATTCATAGTCAAGAGCAAACTTGTCCAAATTTTTTTCTCTCCTCCTTCGGCCACCATTTTTGTCACTAGCAGTCCGAAGCCATTGGAAAAGTATACCAATGGGATCTTTTTGGTTTGAATGGCAGTTTTTAACATAATTTCTAGGTAACTAAAAAATGTTAAACTTCGTATACTGGTAGAATGTGTTTATAAAACATCTTTTTCTCTTGGCTTTATTGAGAAAATTCTATAGTTTGTAAGATATTTGTTGTTTTTTTCCTTCAATTTTTGCAATTTCAACCAATCAATGGCATCTATTGAGTTAAAAACATTCTGTGCCGTATGAATATGTCCCTCATTTAAGAAACAGATTGGGTTTATTTACATTTGTGAAGAAAAAAAATACCCTTCCCCCCACCCCTAACCCTAACCTTAAAAGAGATTGAAATGCAATAGATCGATTCTAGGGTCATAATTATGGGTGACAACTTCATATGACGCTGCTAGGAAAAACTGCCATTCAAACCGTAAAGATCCTACCAATGATATAATATTGACTTATCGTGCAACAATTGTTCAGATCTTCCCGACAAGTTGGGAGGAGCTACATTTGCACTCTTTCTTTTGGCTTATTGTGAATGTCAGTTGTGGATATCTACTTGGCTCTGGAGAAGACAAGTGGGGTTGAGGTGCTCTCTCTTTTGAAAACTGAACAACAGGAGGTGGCTTTGGAAGCATCCATCTTTGATACTCAGTGTCATCATCATCTGAGAAAACTGGTACCTATACAAAATGAAATGAAAAATAAACAGGGAATTACATGTATTTCCCTTCACACAATGAATAACATGGGTATATGTTTGTCAATACACAGCCTTAGAACACATTGGAACTCATACAATGTTTATAATAAGCCTCAAACTTGTAGTGCTACCTATAGACATGTCTGACAGCCTACCTGCACTTTCATGTAAAATGAAAGGTGGCTGGTCAGTGGGGACTCAGAGTTTTACATGGGTATCCTCGGGAACTGATATTCAGCCCCATTTCCAATGCAAATAATAAATTCAGCAAACATGGAATGATCCTAGCTGTCAGATATGTTGATAAACCCCAAGACTGGAAACAAAATCGAAAAAAATAGTGCAAATAGTGTAAAAAAAAAAAAAGTAGGAAATGAATAGGAAAACAAAAAAATGCCTGGAAAGCAACGGGTGTGTGTGGTGGGGAGAGGGCTTCTTTATAATCGCAATCTATACAGTTTGAAAGGTATTTATATAAAATTTCCTTGAAAAAAAACAACTCATTTTCCTAAAAGTTATGAGGGAAAAACATAGGAGGATCTTGTGAATTTTCCGAAGGCCTCTCCCCACCTCCCGCTGCTTTCCCCGCATTTTTGTTTTCATATTCGTTACCTACACCCCGCCTTTTTTTTTTTTACACCAGTTGCACTATTTTCTTTCTTTTTTTTTTATTTTTTCGCTTTTGTTTCCGAGTAATAATGTCAACATTAACCAAACGAACATCTAAAAGGGATTCACTAATTATTAAAGAACTGTCTGAAATTTGTAGACAGGCTACCTGTAGCTCTCCTAATGATATCCATTTCTGTAGGGTTTCATTGAGAATTTTGAAATACATTTTGAGCTGTGGTAAGTTTATTTTCTATTTGTTTTTGGCTACACCACTTAAATATTAGCTTTAAATGTAAACACCATAATGTTTATTGATGCTTGAAAAAAGGATTTTAACAACTTTTTCCATCGTGTCGGTTTCGATCCAAGTTTTGAAAATGCACTGAATCATAGGATTCGCAATTAATTGCTGAACAGAGAAAGACTTAAAATTTCCCATACATTATACTGAACTGGCAAAATTTAAAAGCGTTTTTAGTCTTAATTATGATACAAGATAAATCACGTGTTTTTTAATCCTAACTTACAACAGTGATATTGAATTTACCTGCTTTCGATGTGGAAAATGAAAGGATTATATTTTGAGTTGCTTCCCCTGTACCTGCTCGGAACACAAGGATATTGTGTGTCCAGCTGCAGTTCGACAGCAATCCGGCATCCACCCGATGCTGGAGTACTGTTTAAAAAAAAAGAAATAACCCCCCCCCCCACACACACACAATACTGTTACAAATACAATGATAGTAGTAAATGGAACTGACAAATGAGAAATGCAAAACATAAAATAACTCCGTTTTGATGTTGTATTGAAAACGGGCCGATATCGGCAAAAATTACCGATATTCCGCGGTTCACCTGATATCGGCCCAATATGGTCATGCTGGCTTGGCTGGGATACTACTTACCATTGAAAGAGATGCTTCTGACCTACCCTTGGGAGGGACGCTATCACAACAAGGATGGCCAGTGGCCTTCTTTTCAAGGTCCCTTTCAAAAACAGAAAAACACCAATCCATCGTCGAGAGAGAAGCCTACGCAATCGTAGAATGTTGCCGCAAACAGCGCCACCTAATAGATGTTTCCCCATACTACAACACCGTCACCGATCAACGCTCGGTGGCAATGATCTTCAATAATCAAGGGTCATCAAAAATCAAAAATGACAAACATATACGCTGGCGCTGGACCTCTCAGACATAAATTACACAATCTTCTATAGATCAGGAACTCAAAATAAAGCTGCAGATGTGCAGCAACAAGAGATACTACAATACTAATAACCCTTCACAAACAACTGTGCCACCCACGAGTGACCCGCCTTCTTCACTGCTATAAAGTAAGGAACCTGCCTTTCTCCCTCACAGAAATCCGCGAAATGACACTCGCTTGCTCTATATGCATCAAACTCAAACTCTGCTTCCACAAACCACTTATGGGTGAATTTGTTAGGATTAACGACCATACGTAAAGGAGTTGGCGACAGAAATGTCTCCTGGTGGTGTTGGTGTCCGGGTCGTTGTCTGTCACTGGAACTGGAACTGGCTGAGTCGCTCTGTGGTCAGAGATTAGTCCTGAGAAGGACTGGAACCTTAGACGAAAAATAGTGATTTGATGGCGCCTTTTATAACCTGCTAAAGACTCCAGTGAAATCCCAAAAAGACTGTGTCGTGGGACCTTATCCGAAGGCTGCGATTGGTTGGCTTGCACACTGGTGCGAAATAAGTCAAGAGACAAACTGCGCTACTGTCAACCTATGAGCAGTGGACACAACAGAGTCAAAATAGCCGAAGATGGTTGCTATCTAACACGTGATCATTTCTAATATATCTCTCAAACAGTGAGGATATCAGCTACGCTACAAATTAATACAAGCATTGAGACCTTGGGAGCGCCTCTCCATTGACTTTGTTGGTACTCTGCCATCAACTACACAATATCGCTACTTATTGATAATTGTCGATGAGTTCTGAAGGTACCCATTCGCATAGCCATGCAAAGACACGAGTACCGAAGCAGTAATTTCCCACCTGCTCAATCTCTTTTCATTGTTTGAATCACCAAGTTGTATCCACTCTGACAGAGGAACCCAATTTGATTATAAGAAGCTCCAGGACTTCCTTCACGCTAACGGGACAATAAAAACTAGAACAACTCCCTATCAACCTCAAGGGAATGACCAATGTGAAAGGACCAACGGTACCCTCATAAAGACCATAAATCTAGCACTTAGTTCACAACAGCTAGATAAAAGACAATGGTTGACGGTCCTTCCCATGGCACTATCAGCCTTTTCTTCGAACTTGCATGGTTGTACTATTTTTTCCAAGGTTGACCTCATCCGGGCTTATCATCAGATTCCAATGAACCCTGACATTACAAAACCGCCGTTACTACCCACTTTGGAAGTTTCGAGTTCCTGTTTATGAGCTTCGGTTTGCAGAATGCAACGAGTACATTTCAGAGGTTTATCGATGAAGTTGTCCGTGGACTTGACTTTGTGTTCGCTTACATCGATGATTTGCTCATAGCTTGCGACACGCGTGAAAATCATCTCCAACACTCATCTCAACTTTTTCAGCGTCTTCGTACTTACAAATGTGCGAATCAACCCTGATAAGTGTGTTTTCGGGCAGTCCTCTCTGGAATTTTTGGGGCATTATATCGACTCGAATGGTATCAGACTTCTCTCTTCCAAAGTCGATGCAATTCAACGCATCTCACCTCCCATTTCTCTACGCCAATTGCATCACTTTTTGGGAGTCGTCAACTTCTATAGACACTACATACCTACATGTGCAGACAAGCTACTTCCATTGACTCAACTACTGAAAGCAAATACAAAAGAGATGCTCCTATCACTCTATCTGCCGAGGCATTATCTTCGTTTGAGTCAATTAAGGATGGGGGTAGCTTCTGTTCCTTTGCTTGCACATCCGGCTCCTGTTGCTCATCTCTCTTTAACAGTTGATGCATCAGATTCTGCGGGTGGTGCTGTTTTGCAACATACCGTCAACAATCAAACTCGACCATTGACATTTTTTTTCTCGTCAATTAAAATCAGCTGAACAGTACGTTTGATTCTGAACTCTTAGCGATCTACCTGTCATTCGTCACTTTCAACATCAACTCGAGGGGCCGGGATTTTGTGATTTATACTGATCACAAGCCTCTTACGTTTGCTCTGTCATCCAAATCGAACAAACACTCGCCTCGTGCTTTTCGTCACCTGGACTACATTTCCCAGTTCACGAGTGACATTCGGCATATACCTGGAACAGAGAACGTTCCTGCTGACGCACTCTCTCGTCTCCATGTGTGATCTCTTTCAACTCCTGCTGCAATTGATTTAACTGCCATTGCGCAGGATCAGTCAGCTCTGGATACATTGGATCTAACTGCCACCAAGCTGTCTGTTGCAAGTTTGCCTATCTTCCACTTCCGTCTGCTGAAGGCACAATCCTTTGTGACACAGCTACTGATTCTCCCAGACCGTTTGTACCTGCGAACCACCAGCGTTCTGTTTTCGATGCCTTGCATTCACTGTCACATCCTGACATCGCTGCCTCGGTGAAGCTTATTACGGCTCAGTTTTTCTGGCCTAATATGCGCCGTATGATCGCCGCTTGGAAATGCTCTTGTGTGAAATGCCAGCGTTCTAAAGTCCACAAGCACATTCGCACTCCTCTTGGACAATTTTCTCTGCCGGAGACTCGCTTTCACCATGTCCACATTGATCTGGATGGACCATGGCCTGTCAGTCGCGGGTTCTCTTGCATGTTGACATGAGTCGATCGTTTCTCTCATTGGCCTGAAGCCATTCTAATGGTGGACATTTCCGCCGAGTCAGTTGCTCGAGCTTTCGTTTCTAACTGGATTGCTCGCTTTGGTGTCCCAGCTAAAATAACCACTGATCGTGGACGCCAGTTCGAAGCTTCCTTATTTCGTGAATTGTCGCGAATCCTAGGCGTTCATCACATTCGTACGACCAGTTACCATCCAGCTTCCAACGGGATGGTCGCCCTCTCCCATTCGCCTCTACTCACGAAGGGTTTCTCCACACGTGTCTGCTGCTTTGTCACCCACATGGCAGGGCACACATTCATTCAACTCGACATCTGATGCATGGTCCCTTGGTCGTGTGCCTCGCCAGACTCTTGCTGTCGTTGTTCGCTGCCTGCCACTTTGTCCTGCTCATATCCACCATCACTGTTGCCGTTACGTCATGTGTGTCACTTTGTGACAACACCCACGATTTGTCACCGACATGGTTTCGATGTTCGGCATCTACTGCAAACGTACAGATATGGTCGTGAAAGCCTGTCACAAAAGCCAGCTTTACAATCAACGCCGGCACTGCTCCAGTAAACACTGCTCGGCTCACCAACCTCCTAATCTCGCTCACATAGTCGTCTATCTGCTCACCAGTCCATCTCACTCTCCCGAGCTTGCTGTCGGTTTTTATAAGACCCCTCCGTGTACGCGTCCTTCAGCCGCTCTTCAATTTTTTCCCGCTTTCTCCTGGCTTGCTTCATCCATCACCAAGTACAGATTCAGCGCATTGCCTTCTAAGTACAATGGCATAAGGCTAGCCACAAGTCTCACCTTTATCCAGGCCACCACATCACCTTCCCCAGTGAATAGTCTTAACACATCACTACAGGAAAAAAAAAAAATCTATCTCTATAGTCCTCGGACGTCGGACGTATCCTAAAGAAGTTTGAGATAAAAGAAAAATGGAAATCCCGATAAAAGCAGAAATTTCGACTTATGGGGGACAGTTATTCAAGAGTCTACCGAACTATTTACTGGATCATTTAAATGCACCTTCGTTAGCATCTCACCAAATGCTTTACATTAACATGTTCTTTCACATAAGAAAAAAAATCGTTCTGTCTCGTACAACCATCGCTGTAAAATGTATTACTTTTAAACATAGTAAGTTTAATTGGAAAAAAAGTGATAGGTGAAAGTGACGAAAATGGTAAGAGTAGACGAAACCGTGCTAAAATACGGCTGTAGGTATGAGCATGTCATGTCCTTTGAGCCCAGGGTGGATGAAAAATTTCAGTAACATTTTTTTTACACGACAACAATTGTTTCCCCTGAGTAAGCGTTCGCCATAAAGCAAGTTTTAATGTTCTTAAAGTCGCTTTCCACATTCTTTAGCAGGCTGCACTTTTCAGGTAACGTAACAGTTTTCCTTTCTTAATTTAATCCAACTCTTATGTTTATGTGAAACTGACGCGCCTTTCACGTAACTCCGTTTAGCATTTATAAATAGTTGTCTAAAGCAAAGGCCGTTGAACATATCGGCCCCCATCATGTAAACGGTTAATATAAAGATCTTCACCCGGGAATAAGAACAAAAATAAACCAGCCTGGTGAGTGTTAAACAAGCATGTAGAAAACGAATATGAAAAAAAGAAAGCGCGCCAACTACCTTGGGAGTAAGGGGGGGACTTTCGGAAATTTCACAAGATCCGATTTTTCCGTTGTAACTTCCAGTAAAATAGATATATATTGATTGTTTATTTTTTTACGGAATCCCCCCCGTTTTTGGTTATGGAGGATCCGATTTTGAAAAATCGTATTTTCAAAATTTTAATCCCTCCCCACTTCATTTTCACTTCTTCCGTAAAAATGTTTTTTTTTTTTCTTGCGAAATACGTAGAAAAATGCGAAGATTACGATTCTGAAAAAAATTAGTTTGTAAAATTTTAATTTTTCAACAGACAAACAAATATATACACTCAGGCCTCCAAGCAAACTATCTACATGCTAGAAATAACAGCCAAATCTCACAAAACTGCAAAGATTTCTTTCAGAATAATTTCCCGTAATAATATGATTAAGTAATTCATGTGAAATTAAAGTGTTTTTTTTTTGCTTTTTAACTTTTTTCAAAAACTTTCTTTCGAACTTTTTTTTTCCATCAATCTACGTGGGAAAATACGGAGATTAAGAATATAGAAAAAATAAGCACAAATTTAAATTTGATTTTTTCAGAATCGTAATCTTCGTATTTTTCTACGCATTTCGCAAAAAATTAAGAAAAAATTAAGAAAAAGTGAAAAATGAAGGGAATTTTGAAAACATGGGATTCCGTAAAAAAAAACAAAAAAAAAAACTGGCGGAAGTGGCTTTGTTTACATTTCTGAAGATAACAGAAACCCTTTTCTCCCACCCACCCCATATATATAAAAAAAAACCCACTTTCTTGAAATGTATCCAGTACTTTCGGTACCTATACCGAAGTTACGCCAAAAAAATTATGTATTCATTTTACCGGAAGTTATGACGAAAAATTCGGATCTTGTGAATTTTCCGAAAGTCCACCCGCCGCCCGCCAGGGTCGTCAGCGCTCATATTTTTCTTCATATTAATTTCCTACAACACCCACCAGGTTGGTTTGTTATTTTTCTTTTGTTCCCGGGTGAAGATCTTTATATCAATATTCCGTTGTGTCTGTGGAGAGTCATTTTCTTTTTGTGCCTTATAACACACTCACCGGTAAAATTTCCACTTATTTCTTATTTATATTTTCCTAAAATGTTCGTTGTTCGTTGCGTCTTGCAACCTTTTCAATAGTCTTGACTCGGTCCGTTATTTACACTGCGTTCCCTTTTGTTTGTTTGTGCGCATGTGTGTGGGTCAGTGTGTGTGCCTATGCATGCATGCATGTACGTATGTGTGTATGTATGTATGCATGCATGTGTGTGTATACATATGTATATATGTATGTGTGTGCATCTGTATGTATGTATTCTGCATATTCATGCGTTTGTGTATGTTCTATGCATGTGTGTGAGCGTGTGTTTGTATATGTATGCACCTCTGTCTCCTTGTGTGTACATGTCTGTGTGTGTGTTTTGCAACTGCATGTCTGTATCTGTGTGTGTGTGTGTGTTTTGCAACTATCTACTATCTTTGTATGTATGGATGTGCATCTCGATATGTGTGAACCACACATATAGAGATGCACATCCACCTATACATACAAACATGGTACATAGTTGCAAAACACACACACATAAGGAAACAGAGGTGCATACATATACAAACACACGCTCACACACACACACGCAGAGAAAATACACAAACACGGACATACAAGCACATGAATATGCAGAATACATACATACAGATGCACACACATACATATGTATACACACACACACACGCATACATACATACACACATACGTACATGCATGCATGCATAGGTACACACACACACTGACCCACACACATGCGCATAAACAAACAAAAAGGAACGCAGTGTAAATAACAGACAGAGTCAAGACTATTGAAAAGGTTGCAAGATGCAACAAAAATTTTAGGAAAATATAAATAAGAAATAAGTGACAACTGCTGCACGTAACCATAAGATTGCTGAAGTATACTCAATGTCTCTGTACCAGACTTCCCAAGTTTAATGCAAAATTTTACTATGGCTCTTTGTTCTAACTTCCTGTCCATGACAAAAATTGCAAACACATGATCACAAAAACACAAATTTCACAACTTGCAAAGTAAACACAGCAATGCCTCATGAAGGTCACTGTTAGCTCTCACTGTGCATGTGTGCAGCCATCTGTTGGTGCGCTACAGAACTAGTCTGGGAACTTTTTGATACCACCTCATATTATAAAAGCAGAGCTGCCTCAAGATTTTAGTAGACAGAACTCTGTGAAACAATTTACAGTTAAAATTACAGAATAGACTGACTGAACGTTCTACTGTAAAAATTATTCCCAATACATGTAAAAAAGTTCAGTTTGTAAAAAAAAACTTCTTGCTTTTAATGAATTCTTTTCTTCGCTTCTGACAAAATTGTGACATAAATTCAATATACGCATCATACAGTCTACCTTTTACTCTGAGCAAGAGGCCTTTTGTCACCAGCAGAGGAGCTCTCTGAAATTTGCCCAGGCTATTCTTATTCTAGCAGCTACACTTTCAGAGCATCCACCCCCCACTACTGACTTGGTCACCTAGGTAACGGAAGCTATCAAGTACTTCTAGTTTTTCTACCTGGAATGTGACAGAAGCTCTTCTTCGCACATTTTCAGTGTTTATTGCTCCTGAGCATTTGCCAAATACAAAAACTATCTTCCCAGTTAGCCTTCCTTTGATATTGCTGCACCTCTTATGTGTCCATAGCTTACACCAGGTACATCTTATGGAGTTTCTACCTATGCATTTTCTACAGATTAAGCAGGGCCATCTACCTGAAGGGATTTGTGGTTTGTCTGCCTTCCTACTTATTAAGACTTTGGTTTTAGCTAGGTTGACTCTAAGGCTCTTTGATTCTAATCCCTGCTTCCACACCTAAAACTTTTCCTCTAGTTCTGGTAGTGACTCAGCAATTAGAGCAAGGTCATCAGCATATAGGAGCTCCTAGGGGCATCCTGTCTTGAATTCCTCTGTTATTGCCTGGAGGACTTTGATGAGTAAGAGGGGGCTGAGGACTGATCCTTGGTGGACCCCTACTCCTACCTGAAATTCTTCACTGTACTCATTGCCAACCATCACCTTACTGACAGCACCTCTGTACATGGCTCGCACAGCTCTCACTAACCATTCATCTATCCCTAGTTTCCTCATTGACCACCAGATAAGAAATTGGAGGACTTTGGCAAAGGCTTTCTCCATGTCAACGAAAGCCAGGCACAGAGGTTTATCTTTGGCTAGGTATTTCTCCTGTAGCTGTCTTACCAGAAATATAACATCAATGATGCTTTTCCCTGGCACAAACTCAAACTGCATCTCATCTGGACTGGCTCTTTCCCTAATTATTTGGGCTATAACCCTGTCCATGACCTTCATTACCCGATCCAACAACTTGATACCTCTCTAATTATTTGTATCTAAAGCATCACCATTACCTTTGTAGCAGTTGACTATGATGCTACTACATCAGTCATTGGGTATGACTCCTTCATGTATCACCTGATTGACTATATGGGTGACTAGGCTATAGCTGACACCGCCAGATATTTTGAGCATCTCTGCAGTGATTACTGATGGGCCGGGGGCTTTCCCTGCCTTCATACCCTTAATTGCTTTATCTACCACGGTACTGTCAAATTGGATAGCTGGTCCCTCTGTTGGATCGGCATTCTGCAGAGTCTCAGTTATACAGTCTTTGATAATGATAAGAAAATGTAAAAAAATAGAATCTTTGACAATAAGAAAATGTTAAGAGGGGTTTTTGGTTTAAACAGTTTACATGAACGTGTTCAAAATAGGTGGTAAAATAAATTTATAATTATTGTAAGTTCATTAAAAATCATGGTTGTATAGAAAGATATATACAGAAGGAATCATATTTAAATATTATACAGAATTTTAGGGGAATGACAACCTTTCCATCCTTCATGCCCTCTCCTGTAGTGTGTGTATAAGAAATGCTTTCTATTTTTAGAAATAGTGTAGGAGATTGGTTGGTGGGTGAGAGCATTGTGGAATCAAAAGGATTTTTTTTGTTTCTGGGCTAGTCTAGTCTCTCATGGTCCAGTGGTTTGGGGGACTGGTCTTAGAGTTCAAAATGGTGTGAATGTGTGCGTGTCTCTGTGCACATTTCTATGTGTGTGGGTTTTATTTTTGGATTGGTCTTAGAGTTCAGTGTGGTGTGTGTATGGGTCTGTGTATTATATTTAGCAGGGTGGTGCATGTATATGTGTGCACGCTTGTGTGTGATTTATATTTGTCTGGGCGCTGTGTGTGCTCATGTGTATGTGTTTGTTTGTATGTGTGTGTGCATGTATATGTTTGTGTGTGTTGTGTTGATGGGGATGTTATGTGCATGTACGTGAGTATGCGTGTGTATCTCTGTCTGTGTATATTTGTAGTGTTATAATTGTCCAGGTGGTGTGTGTGTGTGTGCGTGCATCTGTTTGTGTGTGAGTGCATATGTATGTGTGTGTGAGTGTATGTGTTTGTCTGTTGTATTTATTAGGGGTTCTGTGAGTTACGTTTGTCCAGGTGGTGTGTATGTGTGTGCGTGTATGTGAGTACTGTGCATGTTTGTACTGAGCATGTGTTTGTGTGTGTGTGTGTGGGTGTGGTTTATGTAGTTTTTGGGTGTGTGTGCACGTGTGTGTGTCCTAAATTTGTTGTGGCGAAGTGTGTGTGTACGTGTGAGTGTATGTTATTTTTCTGTGTGGTGCGTGTATATATTTTGTTGTATTATTGTGAGTGTTTTGTTTGTATTGTTTGCACAGGGTGTGTGTATACATGTGAGTGTGTTTGTGTGTGTCTATGTGTCTTGTATTTGTCAGGATGGTGTATGTGTGCATACTTGTGTGTGTGTTTGTGTGTGTCTGTGAGTGTTTGTTGTGATTATATTGCATGTATATATCACCATCATCATCATCATCATCATCCGCTTTCCATGCTAGCATGGGTTGGACGGTTCAACTGGGGTCTGGGAAGCCAGAAGGCTGCACCAGGCCCAGTCTGATCTGGCAGTGTTTCTACAGCTGGATGCCCTTCCTAACGCCAACCACTCCGTGAGTGTAGTGGGTGCTTTTTATGTGCCACGAGCGGATGGTGCTTTTTGCGTGCCACCAGCATGGAGACCAGACGAAGCTGGCAACGGCCACGAATCGGATGGTGCTTTTTACGTGCCACCGGCACGGAGGCCAGTCAGGGCGGTGCTGGCTACGGCCACGTTCGGATGGTTCTCTTATGTGCCACCGGCACTGGTATCACAGCTACAAATTCCATTGATGTTGATCGAATACGATGTGTGTGTTTTTTCTTTGAGTGTGTGTGTGTGTGTGATTTTTTGCTGGGGAATGGGCATATTGTGTTTGTATGTGTGTGTGTATATATGCGTGTGTGTGGGTGTTGTTGTGTTGTATTTGCATGTTTGTGTGTGTATCTGTGTCTGTGGATGTGTTTGTATGAGTGTATCTTATAATTGTCAGGGCAGTGTGTAGGTATGTGCATGTATGTGTTTACTTATGTGTGTGCATGTATGTGTTTACGTATGTGTGTGTGTGTGTGTGTGTTTGTGAGGGAGGTTTGTATTGTATTTGTGTGTGTTTGCTGTGGATTTGTACCTGGGGGTATGATAGAGAATGTTGAGTTGTGGTCTGTATTTTTGAATAAGTATATTTTCCTTATTTATTTGTGTTTGGTCAGTGGTGTTGTCTGGGCATTGGTACAATGGGAAAACTAGGAATTTGACAGACTTGTTTTGTGCACAGAGATGGCCACTTAGTAGTATCTGTCTTGTGGTAGGATCCTTCAATGTTCATTGCTTTTTTACGACATCCACAGTGATGTGCATTGAGAATTCATCCTCTGGGCCAGACCATTAATTGAGAGTTCTACTGCAACATTTTGGAGTATTTGAGGGAGGACATTCAGTGAAAGCGACTGGATCTACAGAGTGTGAAGAATTGGTCTCTTTACAATAACAATGCACTCTGTCACTGAGCACTCCTCACTCGTGAGTTTCTTGCCCAAAACAACATGTTGTCGCTTTTGTACCCACCCTATTTATCAGATTTCTGACCTGTGGACTTCCATCTCTTCCCGAAGATGACAAGGCAGCTCAAAGTTCGCCATGTTAACACTATTACTGAAATCCAGAGTAAATCATAGAAGTTCCTCAACTTGCTTACAGAAAACGACTTCCAGGCTGGATTCCAATGCCAGGACCAGTGTATTGCTGCATAAGGCGACTATTTTGAAGGAGATAGTAAACTTAAGTAAATAATTTCGTTTTTGGATTAGGTTTGCAAGATTCTTTATATGAGTTTGTGTGTTGAAGCATATTCTGTTGAGAGTCAAGACTATTGAAAAGGTTGCAAGATGCAACGAAAATTTTAGAAAATAAAAATAAGAAGTAAGTGGAAATTTTACAGGTGAGTGTGTTAAATAATAAGGCACTAAAAGAGAATGACTCTCCCCAGACACAACAGAATTAAGTAAATAAGTTAAGTAAATAAGTTACTTTTTGTTAAACATTACTAAACTGGGAATTTTTTGATACCACCTTGTACATGTCTGCATTAAAGAATGTGTAAATTTGTTCTTATTCCACCTCCTCTTTGTTATTTGTACTATAAATATATTTCCTCTCTTTATGATATCCAATTTTGTTATTAATCTAATAATCCATAGTATCTCCCAAAATAGGAGATTCAAAAATTATACATGAAGTATTTCAATTGTGAATACTGTTCACTTATTAACTTACTATGAATTCAAACTTTTGTGTGATCATCTTTTTTATGACATTTTCCATCTATACTATTTACTTATTTATTTATTTGTTATATAATTGTAATTAACTGTCGGATGAAAATTATTGTTTATGCATTAATGGCTTAAAACCTTAAATGTCTGAATTTTACAGCTACTCTTCCCCAGAAGCTATCGGGAACATTACAAGGACAAAGAGCAAAGTTTCACAGTCACCCGCTTACAGTTAGTCGACCCAACATGAAGATTAAGCTACTACCTGCACTCCAGGATAATTATATGTACCTACTTATTGATGAGGCTACCAAACTTTGTGCTGCAGTTGATCCTGTTGATCCCAAACTGGTTAGTGTTTAATCCTTTTACTTCAGGTGTTTGGTATTTTTTTATTTTATTTTATCTAGTTTCAGCTCTCAAGTTCCATTTCTATGACTCACAGGTCTAAACTTCAAGTGGTGCCATCCACTTGCCATTTTGCAGCCTTCACCTACCCATCAACAAATTCACTTGAGGATAACATCTCTCTCTTTACATTCACTTTCCTTACAAGTGAAACTTGAAAATGTTGATGTGAGATCTACTAAAGAGGAAAGTATCTCTTCTCAAGTCTTTTGGTCTTGCCCACCAGGCAAAGAAAAACTGCCTTACATTTCCCAATTAGAGGAGGCCTGTGGGAAAATCATTACTAAGGACTCAGCTGATAGATGAAGCTGTACCACACGTGACACCAGCTGTTCAATATAACTACATAAGTTAGCAATTCTTGGACATTGAACAAGTACATGCAGAATGGTTTTGTCACTCTGCACGCATCTTGGACAAGTCTGTCTGACGGCACATCTGTATCTGTAGAGTTAATTTTGAACCAGAAGTGTCCCTTGGTAGCACTGCCAGGTCAAGGACATCTAGAAATTATCCATGGTAGTCCCCAAGCAGGAAGTCTTCCAGAACAGACTAGCCAGTTTGTTTTCATCAATGTCCAGAGTTTCTCTGAAGATGTCATCACACTTCTCCACCACTAATCCTGTATATATTGCTAGAGCAGAACGTCCACCAATTGCATTGCCCTACTCATAGAGGGCTGTGAAGACCTGATGACATTCTAAGTACCAGTGCCCAGTCTTGGTTTTTCCTTTACCCAGGTTTGCAGCTCATCAAGGAGATGAGTTTCAAAAAGACTTGTCTCATGAATGGAGTCCACACACATTCATTATCATGGAATTATTGCAGTTGGCATAACCTCAGCACATGTCTGCACATCAGCAGCCATGGTATGCCTAAGCTACCTTGTAGAGGGTGCTGGTAGCAGACTGACTGCCTGACCATTGAAACGTGTCCTTTCCACAAGAAAATAAATAACAGACATTCCAACTGGTCAAGTGGTGTCCAGGTGCGAGGCACAACAGTTAGGCAGTAAATAATAATGGAGGCAATGTAACTATTTGTCACTTCTGCCCGACCTTTCATGGGCAGTTTTCTCTCTGGCGATTTCTGGGTAAGACTGGCCACCTTGTTCATCACCTGATCCCAGTTCTTATCCACCTGAATGAACTGGGCCTTAATAGGCTGAAAAGTCTGGAAGTTCTCTTATGGCTTGCAGAGGTCCAAGTTTCTGTGACTTGATAGTATGGCAACTTTAATAATAACAATAATAATGAGTTCACTGTTTTCATTCAGTTACAAATATTTTCAGATTATGTCTGCTGTGCAAGATGAAGGAGTGTCACTTACCACTGTATTAACCACACATCATCATTGGTAAGTACCATATTTTATTTTTCACTATAAATTCTTGAGATTAATATGTGAACAAGCAAGCCATATTTAAACTTCACATGCTACATATTATATCTTAAATCTTCAAAAATTTGAATAGAACTTATTTTTTAGTGAAGAATTAACATTTAAAAGTGATACTGTTGATATTATTGTTTTAGTAAGGAACCTCCAAACATTTTATTTTCCTGTATCTAGTCAATGTTTACAAAAGAGGATTTATGTTCTACTCACCAATTTAACCAAACACTCAACAAATGCATATCCTGGGAGATGCAAAATGTATTGTTTTGTGTATTTTGTAGTGTATTCGTTGCAGAGAGAGAGAGAGAGAGAGAGATTGATTGATTGGAGTCTTGGACAGGGCTGGACAGATCTAATATATTATTTGCATCCTATTGTTGTTTTGTTCAGTTGATCAAAAGCAGTACTTAGAAGTGTTTTAAGTATGTTTATACCCTGTTTTGCTTTCCTTGCTGTTTTCTAGGTGTACTATGTCTGTAACTCCTAGTATTTTTATATTTTGTGTGTTAGTTGTAATTGATGTTCTCTGATAATTCTTGAAGCAAATATTATTGCAGCAAACTTCAGCCTTCGCAGTCCATGCCTAGCAGTTACTGGCGTTGCCTGACTGGCGTCCGTGTCGGTGACACGTAAAAGCACCAACTGATCATGGCCGTTTGCCAGCCTGCACTGGCTCCTGTGCTGGTGGCACGTAAAAAACACCCACTACACTCATGGAGTGGTTGGCGTTAGGAAGGGCATCCAGCTGTAGAAACACTGCCAAATCAGACTGGAGGCTGGTGCAGCCTCCATGGCTTACCAGACCCCGGTCGAACCGTCCAACCCATGCTAGCATGGAAAACAGATGTTAAATGATGATGATGATGATGATTTACAACACTCAAGCACTCAGCTACAACAGTATCCTAAGAACCCTTTCTTGCCCACTCAATTCAAATAAACATGGAAAAGACAAAAATATATTCATACATACAAATGAATAGCAGCACAATCAAGTGTCAGTAGCCACAGACACTGTGCTGGGATTTTTACCACCAATAAGCAGGTGCAGAAGAACAGCAGCTGTCGTGTTCCGAGTGACCTCACCGAGGCTTCACTGTAACAACCACCAGAACCTACAGGCATGAAGAAATAGGCTGGGTAGTTGAGAGAGCACAAGTGCAGACTCATCACTACTATCACCACCACATAGACACTGTACCTCATGTTACTTTTGCATATTAGAATATCCCCAGTTTGACAAAATACAACATATCTGGAGTTATCAGTGTGGATTGAAGTTATTTGACCAATTATCTACATACCATAGGTTTGGTCAATCAGGATTCAAGACTATTCTGAGCTACACAACAACACTTCTACTTCTTTTTGTTTGTTTTTTTTTATCAATAGTACAAACAGAATATCAGTTATTCTTTTACTATCTTTAGGGACCATGCTGGTGGTAATGAGGGGCTTGTAAAATTAGCTCCTGGCATTGATGTTTTTGGTGGTGATGATCGAATTCCTGCATTGACAAATCATGTTTCCCATGGTGATGAATTAAAGGTGAGTTAAATTTTAATCAAGCTTGCCTAATTAAATCTAAATTTCTCTTGGTATATAAGTGGGCATAGTAATTAGACTTAAGTATTCACAGTTCACATACCATTATCATATATATATGTATATTATCATGTATATAACTAATTAAGAGACGAACCACCATTCCACAACTCAGTCAATGAAGAACCCATCCAAAGCCATCCTGTGAGACATATACCATACAAAATACTAATCTAAAATTTTAATAATATATAATATTGAACAGTAAGATTATTACAATCATATAATATATAAGAGCAAATATTTTAAAAATCACAGCGAATACCATACAAAGAAACATTCATCATAAAAATATTAATCTAAAATCAGATTTAGGGAAATTAAGTAAATTAATTTTAGATAAATACATTAATAAACTAAATAATCTGAATTACCTTAAACTCTGAACTAGAACTAATAATACTTTAAAATGGTTTAAAATTTTTAAAGACAGTAATAGTTACAAATTCATTCAAATAGACATAGATGATTATTATCTATTAATGAAATTGTACTTATAAGGCCCTAATGTATGCAATGAATAAGGTGGGAATGACCAAGGATGAAGTTAAAGTAGTAAAAATGGCCAGAAAATCATTTATCAGGTATAATAATAAATTGTGGGCTAGAAAAGACACCAAGGATTTTTTTTGATATCCCTATGGGAGCACCAGATTCCGCTCAGGTTACAGACTTAGTAGGGATTTACTTATTAGCAGAACTCCAATTAGAAAATCTGAAATTGGAGGGTGGATTATATAGAGATGACCTCCTGCTAACAACGAAAAATTGCATGAATAGAACATTGGAAATATATAAGAAGAAAATATATAGTTTTTTAAAAAAGAAATGGGCTTAGGATTACAATTTATAATGAAAATAGCAATATTAATTACTTAGATGTAAATTTCAACTTAATAACAGGTATAACTCAACCTTACCATAAATATCATTTCATCCTTTAATAAATTTAAATTAAATAAGTTTTACAATAATAAATTAATACCTCCAATGGAGACCAGAATACAATTGTTTGTAATTGTAGAGATAAGACTAAATGTAATTTTAATAATAAATGTAATGTTGAGGACGTAGTATATAAATGTATAGTGATTTTGAATGATAATAATAATAGTAATAATGATAGCATAAATACTACTTACATAGGATCGGCTTCCAATAAAATAAAATCATGAGTAGCCCAACATATGAATTTTTTAAGAACAGAAATTTAATGAATGTTTCTTTGTATGGTATTCGCTGTAATTTTTAAAATATTTGCTCTGATATATTATATGATTGTAATAATCTTAATGTTCAATATTCTATATTATTAAAATTTTAGATTAGTATTTTGTATGGTATATGTCTCACAGGATGGTTTTGGATGGGTTCTTCATTGACTGAGTTGTGGAATGGTGGTTCGTCTCTAAATTAGTTATATGCATATATTATATATTACGAAATTCGGTCTAATATTATTATACTGAATTTTACTTGTAAGGTTGGAATAATAATTTATCCCCTAATATTATTATTATTATTATTATTATTATTATTATTATTATATATATGGAACATGGTACTCCTTTATCTCAATTGTTATGTATGTTTCAATATTCTGTAACATCACACTATAAATGCACTCTGTAGGTCCAGCATGGTGGGTGAACATATTTTACACAGTTCTATAGGAAATACAAGTATGAAACGTGCAGCAATCAAATTTAAACACATGGGCAACATGGACAAGAAGAGGGTGGTGGGAAACATTACCACAGAGTGGACTGGTGTTTGTAAGGGTAAAAGTTAGTCAATTGGCAAGGCATGGGGACTTAGGTTACTTTTATTTGACCTTATGAGAGGGGATGGTTGAGCAGAGAGAGGGCATATTGACAAGATAATGAAGTACAGTAAATTGCTAGAAACTAATGGTGCCACCACAATCTCTGCCAACACACCCCATTAGTGACTCAGCTCACTCACACAGGCATGCACATGCATACATCCACATATATACACATACGCATATGCATATATTTATAAGCAAAGTAGCTAGTTATAAAATCTCAAGATTTTACTAAAAAGTAAAGTGAGTTGCCACATCAAAGTGGCAGGTGAATGATACTCATTCACCTGCCACACGCTGCCCGCCCTTAAAGGCAGTGCTCCAGCATGGCTGCAGTCAAATGACTGAAACAATTAAAGGAGAGTAAATGGGAATATATATATATCACCGTGACCAACCAGGCTATCAGATGTTGCTACACATCGCTGGTCACAATGCGCTTCACAGTGTTTTAGCCTTCAAACAACGCCACCCTGCTGGCTAAGCGAGCAGGCCAACAGAAGAAAGAGTGAGAGACAGTTGTGGCGAAAGAGTACAGCAGGGATCGCCACCATCCCCTGCCGGAGCCTCGTGGAGCAATAGGTGTTTTCACTCAATAAACACTCACAACACCCGGTCTGGGAATCGAAACTGCAATCCTACAACCGTGAGTCCACTGCCCTAACCACTGGGCCATTGCGCCTCCATATATATATATATATATAATATATATATAGTAATAATAGCAATAATCCTTGAATGGAATTTATAAACATTTAATACATCACTTTGTGCATTATCACAAATCTCTTATGATCACAGTCCCTATTCCTGGGATGGTTATAGTGTAGTCAGTAGTATCTGTGGGCATTAGGTTGATCATCTTCATGGATTCATTTCTTCAGGTGATATAACATTAATGGATGTTTAACAGAGAGATGCTTATCGCTTTTGACCAGTGTGAAGGTTGATTGAGAATGGAAAACGAGCTTTATTTGCATACTCAAAACATTTCCCATAAACATATTTAAAAGATGTGTGTGTGTGTGTGTGTGAATTTTCAGGTTCTCTTAAATGCAATGTAGAACTTGAATGAAGTATAAAATTATGTATATATTAAGAAAATTAGTTTTGGATTGTCTTATTTTGTATTCATGTTCTTTGTACTTCTTTTTTTACTCTTACTTATACGTCTATGTGTACTTTTCCTTGTGCTCTTCAAACTTTTTCAAATACTACTTATGCTTGCATGTTCTTGTGCAATTTTTAATTCATTCATATACTCCTAATTGTACCAAATTAAATCAAAAGTGTTTTTATATTTCAAGCCTTAATTAATAGCTCAAACAAATTACAGATCTTTTTGGTTTGAATGGCAGATTTTTAAAAATAATTTCCATGTAACTAAACACTTTTAAACTTCGTATACTGGTAGAATGTGTTTATAAAACATCTTTTTCTCTTGGCTTTATTGAGAAAATTCTATAGTTTGTAAGATGTTTGTTGTTTTTTTTCTTCAATTTCTGCAATTTCAACCAATCAATGATGTCTTTTGAGGTAAAAAAAAAAACATTCTGTGCTGTATGAATATGTCCCTCGTTTAAGAAACAGATTGGGTTTATTTACATTTGTGAAGAAAAAAAATACCCTTCTCCCCACCCCTAGCTCTAACCCTAACTAACCCTAACCCTAAAACAGATTGAAATGCAATAGATCGATACTAGGGTCATAATTATGGGTGACAATTTCATATGACCGCTAGAAAAAACTGCCGTTCAAACCGAAAAGATCCCAAATTACATACAAAAAAATGTTTATTCATACCATCATGTTTATAATGATTGTCTTTCAGCTTGGAAGTTTAAATATTAAATGTCTTCACACGCCTTGTCATACCACTGGCCATATCTGTTATTTTGTAACTAGCAATGATGAACACCAACCTGCTGTGTTTACTGGTTAGTAAGATTCTAACTTTACATTGCACTATTTGTAGATTTTGTGTGTGTGTGTGTGTGCGAGAGAGAGAGAGGGAGCATGAATGTTATCTTCTGTTTAGAACAAATGTGAACTAAGAGACCCAATCCCATAACCATGCTTCTCTTTTATTGATGGATGTGTGGGGATTTTACATTATTGATATTAGATTTTAGGTATAGAGCATAGAAAATGTTGCAAAACAGAGCTTAACTCTACACAGTTCAGTTTACTTCAGAAAATTATATCCTTGGATTGGTGTTGTATGGCAGCAGGTTATACCCTGACACTACTCTGTGTCTTTAGCCTTGGTACTTTTGGTGTCAAGGTGCTTAGATTGAGTCCATCTATCTCTGAGTACTTTCCATAAATAATATAATTTACTACTGTAAACAGTGTTCACACTGTAGAATTGGAAAGGAGTTTGTGTCTTAATTTTTTTTTCTGTGGAAAGAATTTAATAGTGTGTTTAATTTCCCTTGCTTGCATTTCCATTGCATTCTAGACAACTAAAGTTGAACTCTAACATTATAGTTTCTTGTGATTTGAAAAGGATTACTTTTTGGTGTCAAACATACTACTGTTCAACTCCTATGAAGAAAAAATAAACAGTAGTAGAAATAAAGCAAGTAATGTCCTATAACTTAGGTCATTGGGGTAGCACTGAAGGTTAGGCTTTCTTTTGTCTTTTTTCTTTGCCTGTAAGAGGTTTGAATCCAGTACTGTAAATTAATGAAACATCAGTTATTCAGTATTACTGCTGCTTACAGCTTAATAGACTGGGTCCTGTGGTAATTTAGCAACTTCTACAATACAATGAATTCTTCTCATTAAAGACTTAGTTTGTTACTTGATTCTATAGAAAATTGTAAGTTCTATTTTATTGTTGGCATTTCTTAATTTACCCTTATTTGAGCTTTAAAAAAATACTCAAAAAGTCTTTAAGGGACACTTTTTAGAGCTAAACATTTTTATTTTCAGGGGATACTTTGTTTATTGGAGGTTGTGGCAGATTTTTTGAAGGAACAGCAAATCAAATGTATGATGCTTTGGTGAACATTCTTGCAGCTCTACCAAAAAATACGGTATATAAATTGATTCTTACCAAATTTTCAGTTGCATTTCCTGTGATGTGACATAGTAAACCAAATTAGATGATTTTTTAATTTATACACGTCACCAGCACAAAATAATTTGTATTTGCTTTGTATGTTAAAGGTTAGAAAGCTGTTAATGTATACTGCTCAAATTCTATCCAGTATATATTCTGCTGAGTCAATTAATTTGAAAATGAATATAGACCCAGACATACACACACACATACTCACATGCACATACAAACATATATGACATACAACAAACCAAACAAAAACAAACATGGTGGGCCATTAGGCCAGACGAGGTAAGGTAGTGAATGCTGGGGGGAATATTGTCTTTGACAAGAGAAAAGATAGAAGAGGAGACAGGTAAGAACACACCTGGTCTGTACGACAGACTGAAGGAAAAGAAAAATGATCACATGAGGAAAAGAAAGATGAACTGTTTGTTGTTTATACACCTGTCTTCGTCTTTTGTTTTTTTGTAAATTCCAGTTATATATATATACATATATATATATATATATATATATATATACATACATACACACACATGCACTCACACACATATATACACCCACACATATTCTTGCATACATATTCGCACACACATTAGTGGTAATTTAATTAGAGAGTGGACAGGATAATTCTGTGTATCTGTTGTACTTTGTTGAATTTACCTGTAATTAGATTTGCTTTGCAACAAAAATTATGAAACAAATTTGGTTAAGAACCTGTTGTTAAATTGTGTCCCAAAAATCACACTAATATGCTGATAAATAAAAAAGTTAGAGTTTTAAAAAACCAGTCTAAATATACAAATATTTTAGAATTTAACTGAAACACATAAGCAGTATAGTAATACTCTACTCTTCTACTCTTTTACTTGTTTCAGTCATTTGACTGTGGCCATGCTGGAGCACCGCCTTTTTAATCAAGCAACTCGATCCCGGGACTTATTCTTTTGTAAGCCCAGTACATATTCCATCGGTCTCTTTTGCCGAACCGCTAAGTAACGGGGACATAAACACACCAGCATCAGTTGTCAAGCAATGCTAGGGGGACAAACACAGACACACAAACACACACACGCATATATGTACATATATACGACGGGCTTTCAATTTCCATCTACCAAATCCACTCACAAGGCTTTGGTCGGCCCGAGGCTATAGTAGAAGACACTTGCCCAAGGTGCCATGTAGTGGGACTGAACCCGGAACCATGTGGTTGGTAAATGAGCTACTTACCACACAGCCACTCCTGCGCCTATGAAAGGGTTAAACTTCAAGTATGGCCACATTTCCACTGCATCGTCTTTACAATATTGACTTGGCTATCTTTACGACTATCTTCTTATTTTAGAATGTTTTCTGTGGACATGAATATACTGTAAATAACCTCAAGTTTGCAGCTCATGTTGAGCCCCAAAACGAAGCTGTTCAGGAAAAGATCTTGTGGGCAAAGGTTAGTAGTTAATTTTACTATATTGTAGTTTTGGTGTAACTGTGTTTGTTATTTTGCCTTTAATAAACATGTGCCCTATTGGTTATTTGGTTATGCCTTCTTTATGTATTTAATTGTTACCATTATCATCAACACCTATAGAGTGACCAGTCTCACACCATACGTTACCACCAGTACAATCGCCACACCTAGAGATGATGATCAATCCAGGACCAGTGACACAAAGAAAGTATCTGGCATCCCCAGTACCACTACCACAGACAATGACCAAACAGTTATCAAGACCGATGGGATGACTGCCACCACACCATATGCTACCATCAGCTGCACCCACACTGACGCCGGCAGCTACATCTTCAACCAGAAACGCTGAATCATTGCACCATATCAACAATGTCAGCAACGATGTTACCAATAGCATCCCCACGCATGGAGCCTACCAGAGATATAGCAGGAGTGCAAATATAGCCACATCTCAAGTTTGTAAATATATCGGATTGGCCAGTACATCTTTCAAATGTCGCTTCCACAACCAACAGTCTTCCTTCAGAGTCCCAGAAAGATTCTTTGTCATGTCCCTGGCCAGCCATGTGAGGCACCTCAAAGATGAAGGGACCCCATGTAATATCAAATGGAAAATGATTGAACATCCATGCCCATATATTAATGAGAGTGCCCGTTGCAAAATCTGCTTCACAGAGAGAACCGAAGTTCTTAAGGACTATGCTAAACTGGTGTGTTAAATAGTCATAAGGAAGTTTTCTCTAAATGTGTCCATTTCAAACTGGTTAGGCTATTTCACGTCCGTAAGGGTTTTTCGTCCCCTGGTCCAAGGGAGATAACCTAACGTTTTTATGCTAGCCATTAAATCTTGATATCTGAGCATTTCATCATGTCTGCGTGGTAGAAAGTTTAATTTTTTTTATCTTTGTATAGAGTCTGATGAGCTGTCCACAAAGCTGTGGCTTCTGTGGATACAAACCCTTTGGTAACTCTATGACCAGAATTTAACTTTTTAAATATATGTATACTAGCAGTATTGCCCGTTTTTATATTTTTATTTTTTATTTTTCATGCAATTTACGCATGGTGAACGCAGTTCACGTCAAACAGCTGACTGAGTAAAGTTCACTATTTAATGCATGGGATAAGGCCTAAACAAACACATTATCGATTTTTGCACTTGCAAGATGAATTTCGGAACAGAAATAGCGCAGTTCAATTTTCATTCGCCTAAACTTTAAGTGACCCATTTTTGGTGGTTCTACGATTTGTTGGCTAGGAGGAGATGTGCCGGGAAGTTAAACACACAGAGACACACACAGACACACAAGTTGAGTTTTATATATATAGATATATCCAGAAGTTGATTTTTTTTTTATTGGTTTAGTCTGAAGGAAGGGATTGTGTTTATAGCCTTCCATTCAAATGGTTCACATTCAGGCTAGGAAGAACTGGGCATATAGGTTAGTGTCAGAAATGGGATAGTGGACATAATATGGCTGACAAGGGTAGAAGAGCCGAGTGACTCAGGAGTACTCGAGTGAATATGGCAGACTCACCAAATCCAAGTAGCAGTGGCCACTGTAACAGCAAAAAAGGCAGGGAGGATGCAGCACATCTGTGGACTGGAGGTTGGATTGTGGTGTGAAATGACTTCATGCCAATTAGTCAAGTGACTTTGTTTTTAAATGCAGTCGTCTAGGATGTGTATGTGTGTATCAGCAGCACCATCCTGAATTTGGGAGCATTATTCTATTGTGGGTCCCCTCTGAATCTGTAGAGTGTTAGCTGTTAGAGGTTAAAGAATTTTCTGGTCCAGCAGAAGAGGACCAGTTTTTGTAACACAGTTTTTGCTATGTTTTAAATGTAGTAGGATCCCTCTACAAAAATTGATTATATGTTATAGGTTTTATAAAATATATCTTTAATTGTTAAAATATAAGTTATTTATGTAATAATTTGTATTGCATAGAAAGGTTTCATTGTAGTAAATATTTTTTGTCATGAAGTAGTTTAGACATTAGGTTTTATACCTACTACATTGAAGTTAGTGTATTGCAGGGACATGGGCTTTGGTAAGAAGTACTTAGGATTATTTCTAGGAAGATCTGCACATAACATTTGGTGCACTTTGTATGGAAATAATGTATGTTTGGTAAAACGAAGGAGGAGTCCAAGGGCTAAATGTTTGTATAAGTGAAATACGATAAGCAAATTCAAAGAAGTAGCCTCTTCGTTGCAGAAGAGTACATAAGAGCTGAGTACTTAATAGGAGAGTATATTACAGTATTTGCCTACAGAGGAAGGTAAGATGATTTCCACTATGGAGAAATGAACTTTTTAAGAATTTAAATACTAGAACACTTGTCAGTTTAATGTTGAGAAGAGCATCCTGTCCATGAAAAGAATTTTAGAATTAACAAATAATTAAAAGCTTATATATGATTATTAGCTGTAATTATTTCGAAAATTGTGAAGTTATTGCTTAACTCTAGATTCGGTAGTGTTAAATGGATAAGTAAATTACTCTTTGAATATGATGCATATAATATTCTCCAAAAGAATATACTTTGCAGATATGTTAACTGAGGGATGTAGAATTAAGTAAATATCTGAGATTAGTTGTTCTTAATAATTCTTTTTCAATTACTGAACCTGGCAGTGCATTGTGTTTTTGAGCAAAATAGCTCATTTCACATTGCTTCTGTCCATTCAGCTGTAATTGAGTTCCTGCAATAGCTGGGAAGTTAATTCTGTGACACACTGACTTCCCATCCAGTGGGAAGTGTTGTAATCTCAGCCATTTATATGCCATGGAAAGCAGGTTAAGCTTCAGCTTTATTATAGTCATAGGGACATGACAGGCCTCTTCTTCAGCGAAGAAAAATTTTCTAAATATTGATTAATTTTCAAGTCTATCAGATATCTTATTTCTGTAACTGTGCATGCATTCAAGAATAAGACATTTGATCCAAGATCAAATTGTTTAGAGGTGTAGTTTCATCATGTAGTCTTACTTTGATACTTTGATAGGTTTCGGCCATATCTAACTTAATAGCACCTGAAAAATTAAAGTTGTTTAGACTAAACTAGACTGAAATGCTATGAAATGCATTAAACTGCTGATCTTACCACCTTACCCATTTGGCCATTTTTACCTCTACAAAGTTATAATTGTAATTATATGAAAGTCTATGTATATATTATAAAATGTAGACTTGATTCTATTGAACAGAAAGAATGTCTTTAGCTTTTTACAGTAATATTCTATTATTTATCATAGGAGCAAAGGTCTCAGAGCAAGCCAACCATTCCATCAACAATTGGAGACGAGCTTCTATTTAACCCGTTCATGCGAGTCAGGTAAATATGACTATTTTTCTGACTAGTTTATACTTGAGTTTTATGAGTTTTCTGGATTATATGTGTCCAGGAGGAAGGGGTGATTTGATTGAATCTCGGTCAGAATTTTCCAGCCATGTGTATTCCAGATGTTCAATCAGTAAATTAGTGTGTAAGTGGCTGAGTATTCCACGAACATAGGTACCTATAATTTTGAAATGGAATCATCACAACAGGCTGTGACAGCTATAATTTATTCAACGAGCTTCTCTGCAATTTTTCTGTCTTCACAGTTTTACTCAGAAGTCTGTAAAAAAGTGGCATTTACCTAAGATGCTATGCAGTGGTGAATTTGAAACCTTGTGATTGTGAAGTAAACATTTTTTATCCCATGATATTGGTTGACGTACATCTATGGGCACTGTGTACTTGCTTTAAATTGGATGGCATAAATATACACAGCCTTATCCGTCCCAGTTTTCATACTAGTTGACATAAATATCTGCTATTACTCATTGAGTCAATAATAGATATCACTGTGCAAATTTCAAAGGAATCTGAAAGGTTTGCTAGATTCTTCATGTAAATATTTCCAACTTGATTTGAGGCTTCATCACCATAATAGTATAAAAACTGTGGCTTTGGCAGCTACACAACCATTTCCACTATAGCTTCTTATCAAATTTGTACATGTTCAGCTAATTCTTCTGGTTCTTCATGGAATTTGCTGTCATTGTCACATCCAGCTCTGCCACTTTTGTTGAATTTACAGTCCTTGCATTCATTTTCATGTCCAGCTACACGTTCATCTTCACATCCAGCCACACTGGCTTCATATTTGTCTTCATGTCCAGCTATGCCAGCAGGTTCATCATGTAGTTTAAAAAGAAAGATCAGTTAGTGAGAGTGACTGGCAGAGAGGAAGCTGACCAGCTGAATGAAACACTGTCTTGACTAAAGTAACATCACAGAGTGAAATCTATGGGATTCACCAATATTACAGTTGTCTTGTCCACCACTCTCTTAGCCCTTCTCACTAACTCACTTTTGTTTCAACAACATCACTCTGTCTCTCTCTCTCTCTCTATCTATCTGCTGCTTAAATGACCCAGGACATGTAAGCCTTATGCTATCCACTTGTTAAACTTACATTCACTCTATCTTGCTTTGATCCCTATTTTAGCATCAAGTAGTTAAACAAGAAAACAGCAACATTCATACAGAAAAATATAACTCTCATTACTTCATATACTTTCTGTCTGTTTTTATTATACATACCTGCCCGTCATTGTTAGGAAATGATTATATGTAACAGTGCAATAAAATATATGATCTACAACTTTGGCCCCTGTCTTTCTTTCCTGGAGTCAACATCATCATTGTCGCTTTCAGCATTGACAACAATTGTTACATTCTAGCAACCACTCTGTTACATATATTATCTGAGTTAATTGTAAAATATAATAATAATTTTAACACTGAAAAACTTCAGTGTACACAAACTTGACTTTTTGTGAATGTCACTATACTGGCAGTATTTTGTGTAGCTTTTGACATAGCTGCATACATATCATGAGTGTGACAATTACTATTATTTCAGTTACGTAGCAATATTTTTGTTACTTTTTTACTTTCACTTTTTCATATGTGAATTGTTCAGCTTTTTTATTGTAGCAATTGTTTTTACAGCCCTTTCTACTACTCAACTAAGAAATCCATTCTTTGTTAGTCAAGCAAACTAGTGCAAAAATATTTATGCTTTGCACTATATTTTGTATTGTATTTTGTTAATGTATTACAGATACATTAACAAAAATAATATCCCATTTACAATTTGTACCTGCTTTTTGAGCAAGACTAAATTCTTTCACGCACACTACAAAACGAAATTTTTTGTATACTTTCACATATAATTTAAAAATTGTATTAATATATAATTTTTATTATGATTTCCTTTACCAGAGAAGCATCTCTACAGAAGTATGCGAATCTTACTGATCCTATTGAAGTAATGAAGTTTATCCGTATAAAGAAGAATGACTTCAAAGGATAATATCATTTATTTGAATTTATATGTGACATATAACAAGCTGTTGATTTAAATTTTGTTATAATCTGTGTTTCAATAAAGATTTTAAAAAAGTTATTTTGCCTTGAATATTCTCATTTTTTAAAACTTTTTTGCATCCATTTCAACATGCACTTGTAGGCGCATTACCCCACTTGATAGTGTGTCAAACAAGCTTTCCCTCTCACATACGTACATACATGCACACACAGGTACACACACATGCATGCACATACACACGAACACACATATACCTACACACACACACAACTCTCGACACACACAACACACACATGCACACACATATACACACACACGTACATATACACCCACAACGAACATATACCTCCACACACACAACACGCACACATGCACACACACACACACATGAATGCACATACATACACGTGTACATACATGCCCACACATGCATGCACACATGCATACACACACATGTATGCACACACATGCATGCACACACATGAATGCACATATACCTCCACACAACATGCATACAACACATACATACACACATGTACATACACTTCCACACTCATTCACATGCACACACAAGCACACATACACACATACATATACAGAGAGAAAGAGAGAGAAAGACAGGGAGAGTGGGACACATGTACCCAGACACATGTTCACACACACACACACACACACACACTCACACACATTTTCACTCCATCTATGTACACATGCCAACACACACACATCCACATCTACCCATTCACACACCTTTCAGACTGCCTCTCAGACACCCTTCAAACTTCCTTGACTTGCTACTGACCAACCCATCTATGCTCACATGCAAAACACACATACACATACACTTCCACAACCACCCATACACACACCTGTCACTGATCTCTCACTATGACATTAACACACACACACACAGACCACTCACACAAAACAAACACATGTAAACAGTTAATACGACACACACACACACACTCAGTTACTGTCACACATACACAGGCTACCATGCCCATGTATGGTATCACACACACACACGCCACCACCACTACATGCACACATGCCACCATGCGTGCACGTGCACACATACACACACACACACACACTCAGTTACTGCCACACACTCACACACTACGATACACATACATGCTATCACACACAGACACACACATGCCACCACACACACACACATGTCACCACACACACATGCTACCACAAACACACATGCCACCACATACACACATATGCCACCACACACACACATGCCACCACACACACACATGCCACCACACACACGTCACCACACACACATGTCACCACACACACATGCCACCACATACACACATACCACCACACACACATGCCACCACATGCACACACATGCCACCACACACACACATGCCACCACATGCACACACATGCCACCACACACACATGCCACCACACACACACATGCCACCACATACACACAATGCCACCACACACACATGCCACCACATGCACACACATGCCACTACACACACATGCCACCACACACACATGCCACCACACACACATGCCACCACACACACACATGCCACCACAACATATGCCACCACACACACACATGCACCACACACACACATGCCACCACACACACGTCACCACCACACACATGTCACCACACACACATGCCACCACATACACACATACCACCACACACACATGCCACCACATGCACACACATGCCACCACACACACACATGCCACCACACACCACATGCCACCACACACACATGCCACCACACCACACACATGCCACCACATACACACACATGCCACCACACACACATGCCACCACATGCACACACATGCCACTACACACACATGCCACCACACACACATGCCACCACACACACATGCCACACACACACACATGCCACCACACATATGCCACCACACACACACATGCCACCACACATATGCCACCACACACACGCATGCCACCACACACACACACACACGCACACACACACACACACGCACACACACACACACACGCACGCACACACACACACGCACACACACACACACACGCACACACACACACACAGATACCAACCATTCTTCGCACTCTCCTGTCCCAAAAAGCACTTTTTCTTTGTCCATCTACTTCCAATCATTTCAAAAATGTAACTACACATGGACTGCTGGTGATTTTTTTCCCTCCTTCTTCCTTTTCTATTTGACTTTTCTATGTCTCCTGTTTCGAAAGAAGGGCTATGCTTAAAATGTAAAACAACCACTCTTTCTTTCCTTCTCTGAGTGTTGTTGTTTTTCTTGTTTTTTCCGTTTTTTAAAATTAAGTATGTGTGTGTGTGTGTGTGTATATATATATATATATGGGTGAAAAGGAACTGAAATGTTCTTTATAAAATTATTTTAGCATTTTCTATCTTGACTTGTTTTTTCATATATATATATATATATATATAAGATAGAGAGAGAGAACAAACTTACTTAGAAATGGATGCTTGCATTCTGTCATATAATAACAAATTAATAAATAAGTGGCTGTGTGGTCAGTAGCTTGTTTACCAACCACATGGTTCTGGGTTCAGTCCCACTGCATGGCACCTTGGGCAAGTGTCTTCTATTATAGCCTCGGGCCGACCAAAGCCATGTGAGTGGATTTGGTAGACGGAAACTGAAAGATGCCCGTCGTATATATGTGTTTGTGTGTCTGCGTTTGTCTCCCTAGCATTGCTTGATAACCGATGCTGGTGTGTTTATGTCCCCGTTACTTAGCGGTTCGGCAAAAGAGACCGATAGAATAAGTACTGGGCTTACAAAAGAATAAGTCCTGGGGTCGAGTTGCTTGATTAAAGGCAGTGCTCCAGCATGGCCGCAATCAAAATGACTGAAACAAGTAAAAGTGTAAAAGAGAGAGAGTATACATACATATATGTACGTACCTACATCTACATGTATATATACGTGCATATATGGGTACAGGACACCAAAAAACGTCGAACACAACGAGAAACGAAAACATAAACACAAAACCAAGGAAATGGACATTTTTCTTAAACAACGAAAAAATCGAGTACAGGACATACAACACTTTGGTTTTGTGTTTGTTTTCGTTTCTCATTGTGTTCAACGTTTTTTTGGTGTCCTGTACCCATATATGCATGTATATATCCATGTAGATGTAGGTACGTACATATATGTATGTATATATGCATATGTTTTATTTATTAATTTGTTATATATATATATATATGGTTATCACTGAAAGTGGTGTTCATATGTATGATGCACAGGATCCATAAAAACTATAGAGAATTGGGAAATTGGGTCTCTGAAATGTCCTGGTGGCTCATTAGAGGAATTATTTAATACTGTTCAGTTCAGTTCTATGCAGGCCTCTAACAGAATCCTGTCTCAACGACAGTAGTCCCATTAGAAAGGAAAATTTCTTTGACTGTATGGCTGGACAAGAAGTTGGAGATGCCTAGATGTCTGGATGAGGTAGATGCAAGACTGGTGAGTGTGAGTGTGTGTATATGTGTGTGTGTGTGAATGCGTGGATGTAGGAGTTATTGATTTTGTGAGTGTGCATGTGTGTGTGAGTGTGTGTACCAGTTACATATGCTTGTGCAAATGCATTTTGGGCATGAGTATGTGTGTGTGATTGTGTGTGCATATACAGTAGTGAGCAAAAAAAGAGAATGATTGATATTCTTTTAAATGTCAGAAAAGCTAGTAAACATACAAATTTGTAATTGGTTTTGTAAACATGGTTAACCATTAGCTAAATTCTGTGAAAGATCTAAGTTTGTACAATGGTCTTAATAAAAGTTAATAACACCAACACTAGTTTCGTCCAAATGTCTCATGTGCAAAATAAGAGAACGATAAGATTCCTTTAGAAATTTCTGGAAATTTTAAACATGGTTCACATTTGCAGGCTCAACATTACTTCTGTTTCAGTATTGTGCCAGCTTCCGAACATGGCACACCAGACTAAAGTTACTCCCGATTTCTGAAAAGAAATTGTCAGGACGAAAGTTTCAGGAATGACTCTCTCAGCTATTTTATGAGACTGTGGCTGGAATTTCTAAGAAAATAAAAGTAAATTATAGTATGAAAGTGAGCTGCTTTACAGTGTCTCACTGTCTGAAAGAATTTGGATTAAAGACTTGTTCCCAGCAAGAAGAACAAATTGGAAAGACTTTCATTTGCAGAATCTCATGTGAACTGGAGGGATGAAAATTGGTCAAAAGTTCATTTTAGCGATGAAAGCAAATTCAGTTTAATAGGTTCAATGATTGACAGTGTGTTCGGTGCTACACAGGAGATTGGCTAAAATCCAAGTGCCTGAAGAAATCTGCCAAGCTTGGAGGAGGAAGCGTCATGGTGTGGGGAATGATTTCTTCTGAAGGAGTTGGCCCTCTAGTGCAGATTAAAGAAACTATTACTGCCAATATCTATTTGAATTTGGTTAAACAGCATCTGATCCCATCATTACAAGTATTTCCGAATCAACCATGCATTTTCATGCAAGATATTGCCTCTTGTCATACTGAAAAGCGTTTAACTGGATTCTTTAGTGAACAAAATATCCAAGTAGTGAAGTGGTTAGCACAAATTCCAGACTTAAATTCAATTGTAAACCTTTGAAAGATACTCAGAGACAAAGTAACACAAAGAGCACCAACTACTATGATGAATTTATGGGAGATATTAGAAGAGGAATGGAAGAATTAATACCTGACTTGTACAGGAAACTTGTTATGTCCTGTGGCAATTGATGTGCAGAGGTGATCGCCAACAAAGATTTACATCATAATAACTGTATTAAGTTCATATTTACATTTCTTTCAATCATTTTTATGATTCTGAGTTAATTGAAGCATTTTTTGGTTTGATTGTTCTCTTATTTTGCATGGGAGATTTGGATGAAACTATTATTAACTGTTACTAACTTTTATTAAGTCCATTGTACAAACTTAGATTTTTCCCAGAATTTAGCTAATGGTTAACAGTATTTATGAAACCAATTGCGAATTTGTGTGTTTACTAGATTTTCTGAAATTTAAAAAAAATATTAATCATTCTCTTTTTTTGCTCGCTACTGTATATGATTTTTCTAGTGTTATTTGTGTCCTGACATAATGTATGCTAGTGTAGTAACATGTACGTATAATAATAATAATGATAAAAACATTGTGTACAGTGCTCAGGTGCACTACAACTCATCTAATAGTTGTAGTTGATGTCGCTGGAGTGTGACAGAAGCAAGTTCTGACAGTCATCGTGTTTGATGGAGATCAGCTTGGTGTCGTTGTTGAGATGATTGAGTGCCGGATTGTAGTCGACCTTCTTTGAGCTTGGTAAATTACTGAGGCTGATGTTCATGTCTTTGAAAGCGTTGAGTAGGAAGATTCCGGCAATGATCGTCATGAAGCCGCATGTGTGTGTGTGTATGCATGTGAGAGCACATTGTGCACATGTGTGTGTGTGTGTGTGTGTGTGTGAGCATGCGTATATATGCTTCGGTTATTTATGTATGTGGGTGTGATAGACATATACTGATGTGGAAGATGTGTTATTTAAGTATATGGCTGTCATGTAAGTGTATGTATGCACATGAGTGTGTGGGCTGCATGTGTGTGTGTGTATGTGTGTGTTGTGGGTGCATGTATGTGCTTACATATGTGCACGTGTGAATGTGTGTGTGGGCGTTTGTGGGTGTGTATGCACATAGATGCTTGTGTGTGTGTGTATTTATGTGTTACTTTCGAAGTTAGGCGTCTGTGGTGGTAGGGTCAATCTGCACAGGCTATTGGTGGTTGGTAATTCTGTCTTTGGTTGTGGAGCAATCAGCGATGAGCAGCAGGTGATGTTAAGGTGGAATGTCTGGATTGTAGGTAGTCAATGGGTTGAAGTTCACCTGGGTGGGGCATACCTCTGGTGGAAGCAATAGGATAGTTAATATTTCCTGCTAAGAGATACTGCTGGTCAATGGAGGATGTGCAGCCATTCACAGAGGCAGAGCTGGCAATTTCAGGCACCAGGTGGTTAGGGGGGGGGCACCCTATTGACTATGGTCCATTCAATACGGGGTGTTTCATTCTGAAGATCACAGAGTCTCAAGAGGAAGTGAGACAAAGTTGAATTCTCTCTATCCCTGCATCTGAGCAAGTGCATGTACCTTACCTTGAAATCGTTGGCTGTCATACCTGAGTATTGCCCTGTGATGTCATCAAATAGTGTAAAGGAGGCTCTGTAGCCTTTGAGAGCCTGTATCCTCCTAGACGGCAACTTGTAGAGTTTTGGAAGTAAAAAGTTGGGGTTGTTGATTGTGCAGGTGCATGTTTACACCTGTTGTAACATTTACAATACTTGCAGAGTTTCTAATTCATATTTGAATTTATTCCTATGTATGTAACATATTAGCAGATGATTTTTACACCATTTTACATATAGTCATGGACAGGCTGGTCAGTCTGGGTACAAGATGTTGATGAACCACAAAAATGGTGACTTGGGGTGAGTTGTCTCACCTGTCTATGACTATAACTTTCAGGTGCTTTGGGAAAGTCATGTCCACTGGTGAACAAGTAAAGCACATACATTGAGTATGTGTATTTGATGATATATATATATTTCTTTACTACCCACAAGAGGCTAAACACAGAGGGGACAAACAAGGACAGACAAACGGATTAAGTCGATTACATCAACCCCAGTGCATAACTGGTACTTAATTTATCGACCCCGAAAGGATGAAAGGCAAAGTCGACCTCGGCGGAATTTGAACCCAGAACGTAACGGCAGACGAAATACGGCTACACTTTTCGCCCGGCGTGCTAACATTTCTGCCAGCTCACCGCCTATTTGATGATATATATATATATATATACTTCATTTTAAGCAGCAGAAAATTCAACAAAATCTGTTACTCTGAGTTTCTCGTTGCCGTTCATCAGACAGTTTTTGCTAGAATGGAACTGATATATCAATTCAATCTATACTCTTACAAACGCTACACCTTTAAAAAGAAATGGACTTGTTTGATTGGCCCTTTAGAAAAAACGGTCAATCTTCGAGCGATAAACAAAAAGGTCAAAGATATATGTATATATATATAAAAACTTATAAAAATTATATATAAAAAACTTATAAAAATTATAAAATCCGAGGAAAAAACCATTGACGTTAATGAAGACAGTGCAAATCAATGCATAGAAATTAAACCTGTTATAAATACTGCAATACATATTTTTTATATATAATTTTTATAAGTTTTTATATATATATACATATATCTTTGACCTTTTTGTTTATCGCTCGAAGATTGACCGTTTTTTCTAAAGGGCCAATCAAACAAGTCCATTTCTTTTTAAAGGTGTAGCGTTTGTAAGAGTATAGATTGAATTGATATATCAGTTCCATTCTAGCAAAAACTGTCTGATGAACGGCAACGAGAAACTCAGAGTAACAGATTTTGTTGAATTTTCTGCTGCTTAAAATAAAGCATATTACTCTACCACTGGTATTTGAGTACTCTTTTTTCCACCTTGTTTCACATTTATGTGTTTACTCCGGTATATATATATATATGCATGGGTACATATTGGTATATAAGTGTCCTATGGGTTTCTATGTATGTATGTATATGTGGCTGTGCTTGTATATGTGTGTACTTGCATATATTTGTATTTATGTGTGTACACACAACCCATGCCAAAATGGAAAATGGACGTTAAATGATGAAGAAAACAATATATATGTATATATTGCCAAGGTGTACCTTGCACCTTCACCACTGCTGGAGGCTATCTGTTGTTAAAGAAATCCTTCCTTCCCTCCCTTCCTCAACTGTATCTGCTCAAACCTCAAAGTCCCCTCAATGGTGCAAAGTCCCCTAATGGTGCAAAGTCGCCTCTATGGTGCAACGTCTCCTCTCGACCCAAAATAACGTGGTGGTGAAACAATGTTGTTGACAGGGCTATTAGAGAAAAGAAACAGGCTTGGAAGGCCTGGAAGAACGGTAGTAGCAGGGAATTGTATCAGACTGCAAGAAGGGAAGCTAGGAGACAAGTTTATTTAGCCAGAGGGGAAGCAAATAAGAAAAAATTTGCCAATATTTTGCGCCGTGAGGACCAAAGACTTGAGGTATTTCGTGTTGCAAGACAGTGTGTGAGAGAGAATGATGATGTTGTAGGAGAGAAATGTGTTCTCATGGATGATGGTTCACTTGCGCTAAATGAGGATGCAAAGAGAGTGGTTTGGAGACGCCACTATGAAAAGTTGCTCAATAAAGAAAATGAATGGGAGAAAGAGAGTCTGCCGAATGTCAACCCCACAGAGGGACCAGCTATCCGAGTTGAAAGTACCTTGGTAGATAAAGCTATTAAGAGTATGAAGACAGGGAAAGCCCCTGGCTCATCAGGAATCACTGCAGAGATGCTCAAAACATCTGGCAGTGTTGGCTATAGCCTAGTCACCCGTATAGTTAACCAGGCGATACACGAAGGAGTCATACCCGATAACTGGTGTAGCAGCATAATAGTCAACTGCTACAAAGGTAAATGTGACGCTTTAGATACAAATAATTAGAGAGGTATCAAGTTGTTGGATCAGGTAATAAAGGTCATGGAGAGGGTCATAGCTCAACTAATTAGGGAGAGAGTCAGTTTAGATGAGATGTAGTTGGGTTTGTGCCAGGGAAAAGCACCACTGATGCTATATTTCTGGTAAGACAGCTGCAGGAAAAATACCTAGCCAAAGATAAACCTCTGTAACTGGCTTATCTGGTGGTCAATGAGGAAACTACGGATAGATGAATGGTTATTGAGAGCCGTACAAGCCATGTACAGGGATGCTGTCAGTAAGGTGAGGGTTGGCAACAAGCACAGTGAAGAATTCCGGGTAGAGGTAAGAGTCCACCAAGGTTCAGTCCTTAGCCCCCTCTTATTTCTCATAGTCTTCCAGGCAATAATGGAGGAATTCAAGACAGGATGTCCCTGGGAGCTCCTCAATGCTGACAAAGGAAAACAAAATTTGAATTTTTGTTTGAAGCAACTTAAATAATGTAAGTATTATTAATATCACATACTTACATACTTAATGTATGTGCATACTTGAATGTTGTGAAGCTGTGGTGCTTCAACCAGGATAAACATCAAAAACACAGTATACCTCAAGCTAGGCAAAACAAACACTTCTAGGACAGATTTGTTCCATCTAGCTTAATAAATTTAGGTCTGTTGTGGTGCACACACACACACACATATATACTACAACAGACCTTAATTGTGGGAGCAAAAACCAGAACCTGAGGAAAATGGTGCTAGTGTTTGTTGACGACAGGTATTTATTGAAGTCTATTGACTTCAATAAATATTATTGCTGTAAGGAGCATAATGTTTACAACCTTGCTCTTTATCTGAGTGTGTAGAAGAGAGAGAAAGTGGTGGTGGTGACAAGTCAACATTTTTACTTGCCCTGAAATCCTAGGAACAACATTTTTCCTTCCTTTCCTCATTCAGACAAGGAGCAAAGCTCAAATTACACAGTGTAACAAAATTTTTTTTTTCTTTTTTGGTAGTAAGTGTTATTTCCTATTTATTTCTATCTAGAAATCAAAGGGAATGACTATTATTCCCTTCAAACTTTGTTTTTACGACCTGGACATCAATGTTTTGAAACTGATCTATTTTTCATTACATTTCAGACAAATTCAGTGTTGAGTTGTTGTATTGTTGTAGCAAATATTCTTCTCAGTACCACAGATTTGATTGTCAGTTGCTTGACCTTAACCACTTGAGTATGGTCCCTTAGTGGCTGACACTATGTGCATCTCTGATGAGCCATGTGTTGAAAGGGATTTATCAGGGCTTGAAGGAAATATTAGCCATTTTTCTAGGGGTAAGCAAATAGGAAATATCAGTTGTTACCCAAGGACAAAAATCGTGTTACACAGTGTTATTAGACTATATACTCCATTCCTCATGACATTTAACCAAATACATACTCTTCTAAATTGTTGTTAGTTGCTGGAATAAATAGAAATACAAAGGTAGATTGTTGTAGGCAGTTCTTTATTGCAATCAATTCTGAATTCACTTTGTTTTCATGATTACTTTTTGAAGTAGAAAGTAAGGAGCTTAGTCCCTGAGTTTGTGTTGCACTCCCTAGGAACAAATACCTGCTGGCTAAACAGTGCCACTTAGAGGCACCTGTACCACTTAGCAATACAATTATTACAGGGAATATCACTTAATTAAATTCTAATTATCTTCATGCATTCCTTTCTAAAGTTGTCAGTCATAAAAATTCAAAGTTTTATTCTTCATTTTAAATTAAATTTAATGCTATTAATTTAAATAAATTAAATTACAAAATTTAATTAGATTAATTTTTTAAAAAACACGTTATGCTCAGTTATCACATAAAGATTTTCTGAGTGATAAATGAGCACCTTGTGTGAATCTACATGAATACCTTTACGTATTCACCTAGATCTGCTTGAATATGAGATTTAAAAAAATTATAACATTAAAATTTCATATCAAAATGCCAGTGGAATTTAAAAATAAAAATAGAGAAACTTTCACAAGCTGTTAATTGTGTAATTACCATATAATAGTAGTGAAAAAAAAATAATGGTAGTGAAAAAAAAAATGACACACTTTGGTTAAACTTGTAACTTTTGTATATATGCTGAATCCAAATGATATGTTTAATAAAGACAATATTATTATAACAGCTTCCCAGATTTGCTTTCAGTTGGTTTTGTAGGACTTTTAGAAAGTTACATACAAGAATAACAAGTAGATGTAGATTACTTAAACAGATGTGGATGAAGACATTTTAATTTCCCTTTTTGCATAGGTATTCATAGAAAACTGTTAATAATTTGTTTTTAAAAAGGTTATTCATGAAAGTTAAATTGAGTGAATTTTAGTACAATTAGTTCAAGAGAAAAATAACAAAGGTACTTAGAAGCATCTCATCCTGGCCACACGCGCATTGCTTCTAGTGACATTATATTCAGCAACATAGTATTGGAACTGAAACATTATCATTGTGAAAATTTTATTACAAGCAAGAAATATTATATAAATTCACTGTATTTGTGAGTTCATAAATTCCATAAGACACAATTTACCAAACAAAGGTTTAAGTGTTTGTTATTTTTCTTGTGGAAGAAATGCACTTGCTACTTTGTTTATTAGATAAGGTTGTTTGGCATGCAGAAATTTTCAAAAAATAATTTTTTTTTTTGTGTTTGAGAAAGATTTTAAAATATATTGAATAATTTAGTTAGAAAACTGAATCTTTGAAAAAGTTATTAAAGATCATTATTTTTTAAGTAAAAAAAAAGAAAGTTAAAAATACTTGAACAGATCAAAATCTTTCTCTCTATCCCAAATTAATAAGTTAGTACAGTTATAAATATTTCACTCTTCTTTTAAATTGTAATCAAGTTACTTAATAGCTGGGGTAACAGATTGCCAAGGACATTGCACGGTTTCTTTAATAAGTTGCAAAGGAGTAATAAGCTTTTAAAAAAATCCATTTCAACTTGAAAGACAAAGGCCCAGAGTGAAAAAACAAAAACAAACAAAACAAAACAACAAAAAAAAACATTAAATGTGTGTACTGCATAGTATTTAGATTTAAAGTGAATAAAAAATAGTAATAAAAATATATTTCAAAATTTAATTAGGTTCCTAAATGATCACAGTCTTTAATTTATGTTGAAGTGAGTTCAATAGCTGAAAAGGGGGAGCAGTGGATTGCTAGATTGACTTATGTTCCAAGCAAATAAACTCTTAATTTCTTCTAAACCTTTCACACTGTAATTGGCACTCATAGGGTAAAATGGATTTTTATCACCAGATATTGACATTGCAAGTGAAGGATATTAAATGTTTCGACAAAAATAAATGATACTTCTATTAAAAAAAATTATAAAAACATGTAAAGCAAAACCAAAAACTGACATTCTCATAGCTTTCACTTTCATTTTTCTCATTCAATTTCAAACTAAAACCCAGTTTTTGTAATATGTTCCTATAATATATCTCCTTATCTGTTGTCCATGTGGTAAATAAAAATATATCATTATTATTATTAGTAGTAATAAGATGGTGAGCTGGTAAAATTGTTAGCATGCTGAGCAGAATGCTTAGTGGTATTTTGAGTTCAAATTCTGCTGAGGTTGGCTTTGCCTTTCATCCTTTTGGGGTCGATAAAGTAAGTTGGACACTGGGGATCAATGTAATCAACTTAGTCCCTCCCTGAAATTGCTGGCCTTATATCAAGATTTGAAACCATTATTATTATTATTATTATTATAGATATTGCACAGTATACAATATCGTGAGGTTGTTGATTGAAGATATTGTCTACTGGGGGTTTGTACTGTTTGTCAAGTCCCAACAAGGACCTTAGACAGACAGTACTTTATGCAATATGCATGCAATTCCAGGTAATGCCAACTTTTGCAATACATTTAGATTGTATGGTATTTCTAAGGTTTTCAGATGTTTTTTCAGATTGGGTGGTATTGAACCCAATGCTCCAATGACAATAGGGATAACCTTTATGTTTGACTCTCGTAGCTGCCACATGTTAGTGATCTCAATTCTCAGGTTTCCATATTTATCAACCTTTTCTCTTTCTTTCATGATTCTATGTTGATCTCCTGGCACTTTATTATTATTATTATTATTATTATTATTATTATTATTATTATTAATAATAATAATCGACGTTTAACGTCCACTTTCCATGCTAGCATGGGTTGAATGGTTTGACTGTGGGCTGGCGAACCAGATGGCTGCACCAAGCTCCAGTCTTGATCTGGCAGAGTTTCTACAGCTGGATGCCCTTCCTAACGCCAACCACTCCGAGAGTGTAGTGGGTGCTTTTACGTGCCACCAGCACGGGGGCCAGTCAAGTGATACTGGCAACGACCTCACTCGAATTATAATAATAATATTAATAATAAGAATAATAATAATAATAATAATGATAATGATAATAATAATAATGATGATGATAATAATAATAATAATAATAATAATAATATAATAATAATAATAATAATAATAAGTAGTCATGAAATAGAATTCTTGTGTACTTCTGAATGAAAGAAAATTGAAAGATAACATCCAGCTATGAATTTGTTTCCTTGATAACATGAAACTATTTGTTAGCATTTGAATGCTCATTGATTTGTTACTGGGATACATTGATGAGGAGAAAGAGGGGTTTTACAGGGAAAATGTATTAAAGACCAAAATAGATTAATAATGCAAATGGAGGAAATTAGTTTTAACAGAAAGTTAGAAGCAACTTATGAACTTGGCTTGGTGTGAGTTTTAATTTCCTTCACTATAGTTTAATTAGCTAAAAATTAGTAACCCATACTAACTAAATATTCACATTTTGTGAATAAAATGAAATATGTCAGTTTGTTGTGATAAAAGAGAAAAATCTGTCAAACTTCTTTCCTCCCACATAAAGAAGAGTATCGTTCTATTTTGGAAACATTTTCTATTTGCGAGTCACTGACCATTTCCTAATATTCCACTGTTTTGTAGATAATAAACTACATTGGCATCATTCTTAGTTTGTCTTTTAAAGTATGCTTATTTCTTACACAATAAATAAAAAAACAAACATTAGAAAAGGTGTTGTTTCTTTTATGACACTTCTATTTCAACAGGCATTTACTACAATATATATATATATATATATGCATGTTCAGCAAGCTCCTTTATAGCAATTTAAGTTTTTTTACTATCTCAATTTTAAAGTTTTGGCCTATTTTCAGTTTTGATTATTGATTCTATGTGTTACTTTAGCTCTAAACCATTTTTTATGAGAGAAAGTATACCTAGTTGTTATATCAGTTCTGGTTTTATCAATAACAGAATGGCAATAGGCAAAGTTGATCATAGTGGAATATGAAATTAAAATGTAGAAAGACAAAACTAAGCATTGCAAAGTAGTTCATCTCTCACTACTGTTTCTGTTGGTATGTTATTCTGTTCTTTTTTGAAATATTTTGTTTAAGATTGTTAGTCTAAATTTGTTTGTTGTAAATCTTTTTCAGTAGATACAGCAGATGCTTTTGAAACCCAGTGTCATTGAAGTAAAACTTCAATGTCAAGAAAGAGTAATTAAAACATTATTGTATGGTAACACTCTTTCAATTTCAATCCTGAGTATCATACAACTTAAATTCTGTTGAAGTGTAGGTGTTTCAACACATTTTTATTGACTTTTAGCTGTTTAACAACCCTCAACAATATTATACTCAGTTCTGTGTATACCGTGCAACACTCTATTGTATGTCAAGTTCATAAAAAATATGTTTCTGATAGTTTAAAGTTCACTCTTTTGCCTTTCAATTTCCTTGCAGAATTTTGTTTAAAATATTAAAATACAGTTAGAATATTTTGTTATTGTTATTATAATCAAATATCAATATTATTATGAATAAATAACAAAAATATATTTCATTGACACCTTCCCAATTTCACTGCACTTTAGGCTTTATAACTATGGCAGAAGATGATATTTTCCAACAGATACACAGTGTCTAATATAGTGTGAAGGAAAAATGAGATATATCACAAAGGTATTTGTGATATCATATCTGTGAATGAAGACTTAGTGTCCGCTCTCAAGGGGTTCATTTTTATTTTTATGGTGGTTGCCAGATTTTTATTATTGATTAAAATAAACCTTCATATTTAAAAAGTGGGAGGGAAATGTAAATAAACTGAAGTAGCAAGTAGTAATTGAAATCCTGTTGAAAACTGCTCATCAAAAAGCTAGTTTTACTTCAACCTGGTGTCGAAGACTTGCTAGGTTGAAAAGTGGAATACATTATTTTGTTGTGTGGAAGAGAAGTCAAATGTTTCCCTCCCTGATGAATGGCTTTGTACGAAATGTTAGACTTCTCTTTTTCTATCAGGCAAAATAATTTTTGTATATGTCATCACAGACCATCTATAATTTCCTTAGATTCTACTGTATTACTTTAATATATATTTAGTTTCTTACTTTAGCTCTAAACCATTTTTTTTATGAGTTGTTATATTGGTTCTGGTTTTATCAATCCCAGAAGAGTAATAGGCAAAGTTGATCATAGTGAAATATGAAATTAGAATGTTGTAGGATGAAACTATGCACTGCAAAGTATTTCATCTCTCACTACTATTCTTTTTTTTTTTTTTATATTAAGACTAAGAATGTTGTAAATCTTTTTCAGTGGATACAGTAGGTGCTTTTGAAACCCAGTATCATTGACCTTCAACAGACTGAAGATCAAAAAAGAGTAATTAAAACATTATTGTATGGTAGCACCCTTTCAATTTCAACCCTGAGATCTTGCAAATAATTTAGGGATTGCATTTTTAGACTGTCTTTTAGTATGTTTAAACCTAATTTAAGTTTTTTCTTAAGTTCCTTCAGAAGTAAGTAGAATGAGGAATTTAGGATCTCCCCCAAATAGTTTTTACAAGTAACTTGCCTGGATTAGATAGTCAAGAATGATATCTTGCATGTTTTTATAGAATAAATTTTAAAATAAAATAAAACTGAAAAACAACTATGTATAACTTATGTTTTCTAATTCACCAGCATTTTAATTAATAAGGTGGTGAACAGGCAGAGTTGTTCGTAGCGTTTCATCCAGCTTCAAGTTCTGTGTTCAAATGCTGCTGAAGCTGGTTTGCCTTTCGTCCTTTTGGAATTGATAAAATAAATACCAGTTGAACACTGGTGATAATGTAATTGACTTTCCCCTTCCCTCAAAATTACTGCCTTTCTACCAAAAATTAGAATAAAAATTTATAATTATTTAAAAAATATATAAAATTAATTTTTATTAAAAAATGAATAAAATTTAGTTTTGAATATTGAATTAATTTTTAATGTATATGATATATTTATATACTGTCAACAGAATCCCTATCACTGCTGAATTATTATTTATGTGCTTTGGTAGTAATCAGTAATAGAATAAATACAGATGGAAATATAGATGTTCTTTAAATGTTATCTGGCATGACCACTGAGTTTTATCAAATAATTTTTTATCTGTACTCTATCTATCTTGCACACACACACATACACAAACAAATGCACTCATTTTAATATTAATAACTTTTGATAATCATACCCACAAATTTACTGATAAATTAATTCAAGCTAATTAATCCAGCAGTTGAACAAATTTTTTAACATATATTCTTAAATACTAATAATAATGTTGCTTGTACATAATAAAAGAAACTCTTCATTGTTATTTCAGAATTGACTGTAAAACTTTCATTCACTTTAGCAATTAAGTATTTAACATTAGATTAAAATTAAAGATTAAGATATAATTTTATCATTTTATTTTGGTTCTGTATTACAATAAATAAATCACTTTATTTTTGTGGAATTATGTTGAAAAGTTATTTATATAATAAGTTGGAATTTGAAAGATATTGAATAAGTCAAGGAAATCTGTGAAGGAAGGAATTAGCATTAGATGTTGAACAGGATATTGGAATTGAAAACCTTCATTTGGTGGGAGGGAGTGCAACATTAGACATGAGATATAATTGGAAAAAAAAACAGTTGAAAAAAATTTCAAGATGGAAACAATTTTGAATTCAATAAATGAGGAAAGAGTTTTATACTCATATGTACAGATCTAATAAAAAATAGAAAAACCTTCATTAAATTTCCAAGTATAATGATACCCTTAATATACTTATAAAACAGGAAAATAATCAACATTAGGAGGTGTAGAAGGAAATATCTTTTCACAACATTCATTAGGTTATAAAATGTTATACTTTAAAAAATGTTAATATATCATTATGAAAAATAATAAAAAAAAAAGAAAAAAAAAGAAAGAAAAAACCGAAAATTCCAAAAACATCACAGTTTTCTGTTTTTAACAATTTATACTTTTGTTATTTCTTTTTGCAGATAAGTTTGCAGTACTGTTATGGTAAGCTAGTCCTGACCATTTACTGTAATGGATTCTTAGTCTATTGCAGTTTCTTGTAAATCTCTCTTAGTATTCATTGATAAACCTTTGACTCCATTGAATACAGGTTGTTCCCAACAAGCAGGTTTGCTTAATGATGGTGAATGTGTTGAGGCTGGCAAGTGACTCAACTGACTACTTTTTCGTTGGGGAGGGCTGGGTTTATTTTTTTTATTGAAACCATTACCATTCTGTTGTGTGAGTACAGGCACTCTGACAACACTGTGCTGTGAGTCACTGGAAGCTGAGCTTCCTGAGCTACAAGCACTTTCTTTTGATGGAGAATTGTCTCTAGTATTATTTTTGGGATGTTTGTTGTCATGTTGAAGAGGTGTATTTATAGAAAAGGAAGAGCTCATTGAAGGATTACAATGCTGGGTAAGAGTGTAGTGAACTATTTGAGGGGTGCTACTAGTAGGAGCTGGTTTTACTTCATATGAATTTTTGCTGTTTTTACGAGGGGGTGGTGGTGGTGGGCTTCTCTTCGCAATTTTCGTTTCACAGTCACTTTTATTATTGGAGGGTAATGTTGGTAAAGATTTGGAGCTATTACTGAAATATGGTAAACTAAGAACTGAATGTGAAGATGAGCCAGAACAAACTGCAACATTGGTGCCATCATAATTATGTGATGAAGGTCTTACTTTCCACAAGTGGGAAGGTTTCTTTGAAATTGGTGGAGGATCTTTAGGCCACAACTCAGCAACTGCTGTTGCTGTTGACATGATTGGTTTGGGGCTATTTTTGGCAGTGGACTGAATGCAATTAGCAATGGTGAATGTTGGTTTTGGAGACGAGAAATGGACTGTGTAATCCATTTTTGTTGTAGGACTATAAGAATTATTTTTATTCAGAGTTGCTGAGTTTTCAGAAGTTAGCATTGAACTAAAGAAATCAGCACGAGCTGAATGTATTTTGTTGATTAAATTTGCTGAAGATTCCTTTGAATTTTCTGTTGATTTTCCTGAAAACAATTCTTTGTTTGGGGAAGTAGACTCAGATATTAATGCCATCCTGCTAGTTTTCTCTGGAGCTGACACTGGTTTCATACAAGACACCTCTGTAGTTGGATTAACAGATACACAGTCAGTGAAATCAGATTTAACAGAATTGATTTGGAGTTGGTTGGAGGATGTCTGTGACGAAGAACGAAAATTGTTCCCAATTTTGGAAGGAGTCATTTGGTTTTCTTGTGTTTCACTGCCTACATTTTGTTTTGGTGTAGTGCTTGGTAAATATGTACATTCCCCAGATCTAGAAGTAATCTTGAAAAGAAATTAAAAAGTGATATTTCAATAATTAATGAATTTCAAGTTTACAAAATTGATCTATGCTGCAAATGCTCTTGAGAAAAGCATTGAATATCATGCAATCTCATTCCAGTGACCTATAATTTATTCAACCTTAGTAAAGGATCACTATTATGGAAATAAAGGAAATAGAAATCAAGTCTGTCATATATGTATCATAAATAAATATCTTCAAAAATCTAGATATAAAAAAAATAAAAGATGGAATCTGAGCTCAAATAATAAATTCTTCAATCTCAGTTTTGCAACATTATGTTATGTCACTCTTGCTTCATGGTCATGTCATGTTATTCTTTAGTCATAGGTCAGCTCTGAATAAACATATATGATTAAAGCATTTCAGTCATTACTCTCTTTTACTCTTTTAATTGTTTCAGTCATTTGACTGCGGCCATGCTGAAGCACCACCTTTAGTCAAGCACATCGACCCCAGGACTTATTCTTTTTTGTAAGCCTAGTACTTATTCTATCGGCCTCTTTTTGCTGAACCGCTAAGTTACGGGGACGTAAACACACCAGCATTGGTTGTCAAGTGATGTTGGGGGGGACAAACACAGACACACAAATACACACACACACATACATATACATACACACATATATATATATACATACAACGGGCTTCTTTCAGTTTCTGTCTACCGAATCCACTCACAAGGCTTTGGTCGGCCCGAGGCTATTGTAGAAGACTCTTGCCCAAGGTACCACGCAGTGAGATTGAACCCGCAACCATGTAGTTCATAAGCAAGCTACTTACCACACAGCCACTCCTACGCCTATCTTATTTTCAGATGATATATCCAATGTGTCCTTCATTATCCAAGTGCCCTTCATTTGTTTTTTAAGATGGTAAGGTGTGATTTGAGGGGAATTTGGATGTTATTAATATCACTATTAGAACATTTGGTGGTTCTCTCATTAGTCAGGTCATGTTGTTGAGTATTTTCTGTCAGTTGTACTTAGGAAGAATGATAGCATGGAACTAGCTATCAAGCACTCAGCAAATTGAATATATATAAATCACAATGGATGTTGCTCTCCTCTTCATATTGATTAATAAAAAAAGATCTTATTTATCAAAAGCTGTGAAACAATTCCTAAACAATTCTGTGTTTTATGATAACATAAAACATGCCTAAAACATTTAGTTTTTCTGTAAAATAATGATATTGGGGTTATCCAAATAATTTTGGCAAGTTGAAGAGTAACAACCCTGCTACCCATTTTGAAATGATTTAGCGTTATCACAAGTCAAATATTGGTGAACTTATAACATATCTAAGCTATCTCATATATTTAACTTTTTATGTTATTTACTAGCCAACTGAAATGAGATTAACTTATGCAAATGCATTTTGTAAAAATGCTTATTATAAAGTGGATAATTATAGAGTATGTTAGAGAAGGATTTCCAAACATGGACAACTATAGATGGTGTTTGGAGCAGGACAACCTAACAGAGAGTGCTAAATAGTATAATAGAGTGAACCTGAGCATCTTATAAAACAGAAGTCATGCTTGGATGAAGTTATATCTACATCATCATCATCATCATCGTTTAACGTCCGTTTTCCGTGCTAGCACGGGTTCGACGGTTCGACCGGGGTCTGGGAAGCCAGGAGGCTGCATCAGGCTCCAGTCTGATCTGGCAGTGTTTCTACAGCTGGATGCCCTTCCCAATGCTAACCACTCCGTGAGTGTAGTGGGTGCTTTTTACATGCCACTGGCACAGGTGCCAGGGGAGGCTGGCAGCGGCCATGATCGGTTGGTGCTTTTTACGTGCCACTGGCACAGAAGCCAGTCAAGGCGGCGCTGGCATTGGCCACGTTCGGATGGTGCTTTTTACATGCCACCGGCACAGGTATCACAACTACTATTTCCATTTGATATTTATTTCAATGTTCATGTACTTGACTCAATAGGTCTCCTCAAGCACAGCAGGTCGTTCTGCAATCCAAGATACTTTGAATGGGCTGGGGCTGTAGATAATTAGGAATATACAGAAATAGTGCACATTTTAGTGACACATGTCCTTATATCAATGGTATACATTGAGTATTGAAGCAGTGTGCTAAACATTACAAGAAGATAAACTGCATTGCTATTTTATGCCATGTTTAAGTGGCAGATATGATATTTATGGACATTCTAGAATGTGTATAAGTGGGATAAACTAAATATATATCATATAATGTAACTCACCTGATCATCATTGTGAGTCAAACTGTACACATTATTGCCACTACTACCGCTAGAAGTATCAGCACTGTTATGAGATGTACTGTGGGATAGTTTCTGTTCATTCTCATGTTGTTGTTGGCCAGAACTAACTTTTGGATAATTTAGAATTATTTGTATAGATCCTGGCTTATCATTGTTGACTACCTTCATCGGGGTTTGAGGCAATAGCGATGGACTCGAAGCTGTTATTGGGGCCTTCTGACTCAGAGGTGTTGGACTCAAGCATCTGTTGTGTTGTTGGACTGAGGCTAACCTGGAATCATAAAAAAAAAAAAAAATGCACAAATTTTTGCAAAATATTAAGAATCTTAACTTGTGAAACCATTTAACGAAATAAATTTGCATTTTTTGTATTTTTTACATCAATATAACTGTTATTAAAAATTAGCAATTAAGAGAAAAATATTTGATTCATTATTGTAGAATTAGAGCAATGATGCTTCATCACAACAATTTAAGCTTGAATTAATTTCCAAATTCAAACAATTACTAATGCTGAGAATAAAAAAGACAAGTCTGGAATCTATTATCAATAAAAGTTGTTTTGCGGTTAGTAAAAATATTTAAGTATCTCCAGACTAATATAAAGTAAAATGTATTTTTTTCAGAAGGTACCACTACCAAACATGAATTTCTTTCTTCTTAATTAAATGAGGAACACTTCTTCACCTGGAGAGGGTACTATTCTATTCTAAATACTAAATGGACTTAAATGTCTTACTAGAGACACAAACCATCTGCCCTGTGACATTAGAAAATAGTCTGATATTGTAATCATTTAGCCAATTCACCCCAATAATCAAAAATCTGATTAAAATTCTGTAAATGGTTACAAAACCTATAATAAAAAGTTATATAACTTTTTATAATAGGATTTGTACCCATTAGTTCAATGTCAGTTAATTAGATTAATTGTGTTACTCCAAACAGATCTTAAAACTTCTTCATATTTGAGTCATTAAAATATCTTATTAATTAGAGTATATTAATATAGCAAAAATATATCATGTTAATACATCTTAAAAATCATTACTGAGTCATTTCAGTAAGTTATTGAAATATCAAATACTAAAATGAAGCATTTATGGGATTTGGATCAACTGACCCCAAAACATAGCTTCATTTTCCTATTGGAGCAACTTAGAAAAGGTATACACATCCCAATTTCCAATTTTATAACAGTTCATTAAGCAAATAATTTGATGAAAGATTGTTCAGACTGAAGTACTGCAATACTAGGAGATTATGCAAATCACAGTGCTTCCACCACTTAAAAACTGATCTTCAATTTAGTAAATAAATATAAATAAATCAGTTATTAAAAAAAAATTCTGACCTTGTTCGAAAGCAAATCTTAAAGAATAAAAATCTGTCAAAGTTAAAAGAAAGCATTCCTCATTGTTGCTCAATTTACCTATAGTTTTCCAGACTTATTTAGAATATTAAAAGCATTTTATTACAACACAATTAGCTTGGATAAAATTTAAAAATAAAGAAACATTTTAAATTAACAATCTGTGTAAGCATGCAGAATATGTTTGTTTCTTAAAATGATATATCATTGAATATCATATATGTATTTTTCTTCAAAATAAATATCTGCATAAATGTTATATATATATATATATATATATATATATATATATTATATATATATATATATATATATATATATATATATGTACCAATTCATGGTCTCAGGAAATTACAAGTAGGAAGTTTTAAAAAAATTAGAAAATGCAATACCAAAGTAATGAATTTCAAATCAAAAGTAGATCAAAAGTAGAAATTACATGCAAGAAACAACCATGCAAGGTGTAAAATATATAACAAAATAATCATGTTGTTTACCACAACCAGTTCTTACCTAAGCTGGTTTTAGTAGCTGATTTGGAAAATTTAAAGATATTTTTCCATGGTTGCCATATCTCTTTTTACATTGATTCCACAATGCTTAATATCTATATATAATTCATTCAGATATAATTTTAATAATGCTAACAATGCTAATTCGTTTGAGAGAATATCTTTAATATAATTTAGTGACATTTAAGGGTTGAAAAAATTACAAGCTACTTAGGACATTAAGATAGTCTCTAAATCTTTAAAATAAACAAAGAAGAGAATTTACTTTCTCTTATAACAATTGTTCCAGATGGAGAAGGTGTTCTCCTGGGGATTAAAAAATAGTATGGAACAGCCATGTTGAAGTGGCAACAAACATTACTTGTCAATAATATTACCATAATATTAATATTATTTTCATTTTCATTATTATTATTATTTTTAAATGCTGATGGAAAGTGGTACTGAAACTTGTGTAACAAACTGATTGTATTCAATTTTAAATTCCTCCCTCTATGTTTTGAGTTCAAATCCTGATGAGGTTGACATTACATTAATCCATTTGGAGACCATAAAATAAGTATGTCCTGATCTGAGATTGGTTCAGTTGATTCTACATGCCTGCCATACACGTTTATGTAAAAAAAGGGAAAAGTCTGTAGTGTGTGTTCAATCCTACTGTGTAGCATCATGGGCATGTGTCTCTTCTACTTTAACTCTATGTTGAGGGAATTTGGTTGGCATAAACTGAAAGGAGCTCATCACATGTGTGTGTGTGTGTGTGTGTGTTCGTTCATACATTTACATGTGTATGCATGTGTATGAATATTTACAAAACTGCACAGAATTACAGCTACTAATAGTTGAATTCATCATTTGCTGTTCAGCTGCTGACAGTGATATCATAGTTTGTAGTTGGATGACATTTGTTAATATTTACTGTCAACAAATAATAATCTACTAGCTTTGTACCTTCAAATTCCTCTGGAATAAAAAGTCCCTCCCTTGAAAAACAGGATAGCAACAGGTGACATTTGTTAATATTTACTGTCAACAAATAATAATCTACTAGCTTTGTACCTTCAAATTCCTCTGAAATAAAAAGTCCCTCCCTTGAAAAACAGATAAGAGTTGGTGTGAAGAAGAACATCCTGCTGTCAAAATCCTGCCTCAATTTTATTCCTAAGGGAGGTAGGATTTCCATGTTAACATGGAAAAACAGATGTTAAACAGAACAAACAAATAAGCAATAAAAACTGAAAATGTCTGAAAAGAAAAACTATGAACATTGCAATTCTCTAATCTTTGCACCTATAATTCTAACATTTCAAAGGAACTTAATCATATTGATTTGGCACAAGGCCAGTAGTTTCAGGAAAGGGATTAAGTTGACTACATTGACTCCAGTGAAAGGAATTTAATCATATTAATCAATATCAAATATTTTTCTATTTCCTTGCACAATTCAAATGTATGATGAGAAAAAGAGAGCAAGAAAAAGAGAGAGGGAGAGAGAGAAAGAGAGAGAGAGAGAGAGGGAGAACAAGAATACTGTTGAAAAGTGTAAGGAATTGCAAATATATTCAGCTTTGGTTGAGAAATTCCACTCCATCTATAACTCATGTCGAAGTCAATAACCTGAAGAGGTATGAGTGCCTCTGTGCTGATCTGCTCTTGATGCTACATGAAAATGATTTTGTTATCCCAATAACTCATTTAAAGTAATGAACTGTAATGCGCAAGTGCATCCACCCACACACTACAGACTTTGAGAAAGCTGATCAATATTGTTTTAATGAAGAATTAGTAAAATAATCGATATTACTGGTTTTCAGGAAGGAGAAGAATATGTAATAACTATGGAAATATTAATGTAACTACAGCATTATGCCTTTCAATAGTGTATATACATTTTGTATGATACACAGATATACATTTAGTATGATGGTTTACATACATTTAATATGATACAATTTCAATATAACTCATTTTTGTTGCTGTTCTTAGTTCATCTAGATTGAACAAGACTATGATAAAAGGCCTTCCAACCATGATCATTCTGTATTTTAAGGGGAATGTAGGATTATTACATTATTCAATTACTTTCTTTGTTTCAGATAGTGAAATACTATTTGACGGTTCCTATTTCTATGATCACATCTGGCCATCTAGAGGCTGTCCTATTAGCTTGGTTGGATAAGATAGCTGTTATTTTTCATTGAAAACTACATACTCTGAGTTAAAATCTCATGGGTCTCTAAATGCAGTTAACAAGCATGGTGCATATGTAGTTGTGTAATAAGAAGATTACTTCTCGACCATATGATTCTGGGTTCAGTCCCACTGTATGGCACCTTGGTCTTCTACTATAGCCTTGGGCTAGCCAAAGCCTTGTGAGTGTCTTTGTGTGTGTGTATATATATTTTTATTTATTTATATGTGTGTGTATCTTTGTCCTCCACCAGTGTTGGTGTGTTTATGTCCCTGTAACTTAGCAGCTCAGCAAAAGAAACTGATAGAAACCAGGCTCAGCAAAATAAGTTCTGGGGTCGATTTGTTCAACTAAAACATTTCAAGGCAGTGCCCCAGCATGGTCACAGTCAAATTACTAAAACAAGTTGGTAAAAGGGGTAAAAAGTAACAGAAAACCTGGAGGGAATTAATAGAAGTTATTGTTAGAAATATGGCAGAAGTGAATCTAATTGGCTGGTGATTGGCAGTAAAAGAATAATATTGATATTTTTATCAAATCATACTTGTTATGCCATAAAAATACCTAATGAGTATAATATTATTAAATTCATTCGATGAAAATGCAATCCCTTTACAATAAAGCTTGATTTATAGCTATTCTTCCATAATACCTTGTTAGTGTGCACTATTGAATCTTGATTTCATAAATTGGCACTGGCATTGCCTTATATCCATAACTGTCAATCACCCATACCTCTTAAATGTAAATAAGTACCATGTATAAGTCATCACTGTAAGAATTAGAGTTGGAATTTTTTTTTAGTTCATGCTTTAATTAACAGTCCAAACAAATTACACAGGAAAAGCATTTATTCATCAAAATATGTCCCTTTGTATTCCACTGTCTGTCGCCATATTTGTGCCAGATGCTCAACTCCACAATAATACCATTTGGCTGATTTAGAAACAAAACACTCCCCGCACCCATTTTCAACCATTGTTGAACCTCTGTCTGTGCAGGAAAGGAACCATGGTTCAGAAAAGGTAGTAATTTGATGGTGCACAATCTAGACTGTAGGTAGGGTGTGGCAGTACTTCCAGCTCCTCAAGTTCCTCAACTTTGAGCTTAGTCACATTGGCATTATGTGCTGGTGCTGTCATGTCTTTGACCAATCCTGAGTAGCAGGCTTTCAAAGGATCATACACTCACTGCAGTTGTTGAGCATAAAGATTAGTGTTCACAGTATGACCATCTGGGATAAGCTCAAAGGGCAATATCCCCTCAAAATTCCACCAAACAGACAACACAACAATCTGTTTTGAAGCCTGGCTGGAACGAAGCCACTGATGTCTCTTATGAAAATAGATTCCTTTTTCATTTCCAGTTACAATTCAATGCCGAAAATAGGCATCTCAGGGATTTTCAGCAGTTGTTTGCAAATGTCCACATGTCACTGAATCTGGCCATTCATCACTTCATGTGAAGTTTCTTGACAGCATCTGTTCACAAGGCTGAGCTTATGGAGGTGAGGATTGATGGTGCTTTGTGAAAGACCATGTCTTGCTGACAATGTATGAGCACTTGAGCTTGGTTGTTGTTCAACCATTTCAAGCAGGCTTCATCTTCCACAACAGAAGGCCTCCCTCCCTGAGTTTAGCTTGTCTTTGAGGCTGGTGTCACCTTCCTTGAAATGTCTAAACCAATTTTGTGCATTCCATGTCATTAATTTCTTTTCCGGCTGCCCTTGCACAAAGTCCTTTTTTCCATAGGTAGTGTAAAATGGCCCTAATTGCAATTTTTTCACCACTCATTATCAAAGCTATAAAATAAAGAATCAACATATATATGAAAGTAAAGAATAAATGATTTGGAAATGCACTAACTGGACAACAAATTGCATCAAATTAATGATATAACAGGAAGATACCACTTGCCAAAAGTTATCAGTGAAAACTGAAAAAAAAACCCCAAATACTTTTCACTCAAGCTGGTAGTTTTATTAGCTTGTAGTACTGTTTAACCCAATTTCAGTCCTAACTGAGCAAACCTATGATCAAAGACACTTCAACCATGACCAGCCATTATATAGAATTACATTATCCAATGTGTCCTTTCCTTATTTAAGAGAGTAAAGTGTAATTTGAGGGAGATTTGACTACTATTTCTAGTACATTAAGCAACCATGTTGGCTCAATGATAGTAATCTACTCCAGCATAAAGCTTCAATAAGTCCTTACTCATCTTGATCAGTCTTTGTATTGGATCTGAACATCCATTAAAACTAATATCTTATTTGAATACAAGGATTCTAACAACAATGAATGTGTGTGTATGTATATGTATGAATGTATGTGTGTGGGTGTGCAATATACACAAAACCAGCTTCAAGTGAAACACAATGAAGTAAGCAATATTTTACTGCTGTTTTGTAAGAATTTATTTGAAGTTTAAAAATAATCTGAGTAATACTTTGCCTCATACATTTCTACAAATGTAAGATAAACATACAAATTAACTAAGGAACTCTAATGGTCAACTAACTTGTAGGAAATATGAGTTAAATCTGTCCCAAATTTCACCCTGCAGTCTTTAAAAATAGGAAAGATGGACATTACATAACGTACTGTTGGATATACAAAATGGCAAGAGTGTCACTATTGGAACATGAGTTTTATTATAGGTCTGTTTGATCAAGGTTGACTTGAGGCTATACAACTACAATCTACACATATAACATTTTTATCAAAGTAGTTCAGGTGATTTAAATAGACACTGTATTTTATTATTGAGTAATGCTCATAACTTACACTTGCCTCAAACCATTTAGCTGGAAAATAGGCATTATTATGATATATTGATGCAAACATTAATAACTAATCAGCAAAAATGAAAATGTAAAAGAAACGAAGGAAATTCAGTATGGAACAGTGAAACTGTTAAAATGGCACAGAGTACGTTGATGTATGGAAACAAAGATATTCACTGAAATTAATGTAACAAAATATCAATACAAATTATTTTAGATGAGGTATTAAATCTTTCATTACTCTATTTCTTATAAAATTACTAAGAATTTAGTTGCATTCAGTAAAATGACTTCCACATTTATTTCTTTTTAAAGCTGATGTTCTAAGAACATGTTCTGAAATAAAATTATGAAGGAAGATTTTAATTTGAATATGAACACTTTAAAACAAAAAGTGTTACATCAAAGGGACAGGGAGAATCTCAGAATAATTGGTTATCAAAAGAGTTAAGGATGCTTCTGAGTTGGTAAAACTGTTACACCAGAAATCCATTCTTAATCATAAAAAAAATTAAAAATTAAGGCCTGGTGCTTGAAGAACAACATGATCAACAGACTGTGAAAAAAAAAATGACATTTTTTAAACACTATTTAATTTGTGATATGTATATTATAGGTTTCTAATGAGCCAGTCGTTTGATTACTCTATTTCCGATGGTAAAGTTGAGAAGGAGGCCATTGCAATTTGGTGGACATCATTTTTGTTGACCCATCCTCAAAACACATACAATGGGCTTCCACACAAATTCAATTCCTAAGCTACTTCAGAGTTCAGTGGAAGACACATGCCCAGTGTGCTATACAGTATGATTGAATCTGGAATCATATGACTGAGGAGTGAACTTAATCACACCTGCATTGATCTATACTCGTGATTAATTGGATTGAAGTTGTGTATATCCATTGATCATATTTATGTGATGGTCTCTAAACCATCAGATAAAGATGATGAATGTATCAGAAGTAGCACAAAAGGGACATGGACATGAGAACATCAACTAAATTATATATATTAGGGAGGAGGAGCTACAGACTTGTGACATAGAGGGCTACTGGGAATTCCTGTGGGACAGCTTGCTGAGTGACACAGACCAAATCTGTGGCTGGTGCTAAGTCCCATCCACACCTAGGGTGATGTGATGGTGGAATGATGCTGTAGACAGTGCCATTAGAGCAAAGAAACAGGCCTAGAAGAGTGAGGGTAGCAGGGAACTGTATCAGATAGCCAGATGGGAAGCTAGGAGACAGGTATATCTAGCCAAAGGAGAAGTAACGTGAGGACCAAAGATTTGAAGTTGTTTTGGATTACAAGACAATGTGTGAGAGAAAATTGTGATGTCATAGGAGAGAAATGTGTCCTTATGGATGATGGCGCACATGTATTTAATGATTCATTTAATAGAGTTATTTCCTGTCTTTTTCCTTACGTGCCTGTTATAGACATTCCTAATTTCTCTATAAATTCAAATGTTATTTTTTAAAAATACCACTTGTTTGATATGTTGCTTAGATTCATCATTATCAAGATTTTATCTCATCTGTTTATACCTGTTTAAGATTTTACTTGAAGATGGTGGATTATATGTTATGATGTAATCTACGAATACATTAATAAAATTCTACTAAAATAGCTGTCATAAATTTTAAACCCCACTTGTGTTCTTTTTATACGTGTATACATATATACAAACAAATACATAAATATATCCTTATACACACATATATACATATATATAAACATATATATATATATATATACATAATACACACATATATATATATATATATATATATATAATATATATATATATATATACACACACACACATACAAACACATACCTCAGGTCTTTAAGAATGAAATGTCCAATTTTCTTAAGCACCACATTTGACAGTCGATCCTGACAATTCTTTGTTTTACAATGTTGAAGAGTTACATCATCACTTTTCAAAATGCAATTCATGGTGTCTGATTATATTGTAAGTTTTCCCTTGTAAATCAGTTTTTATGATCCCATGGATAGATCAAAAATTCATATTGTTTATGAATATGAGTTCTGTCATGGAACCAATGCATTCTGGACAAATCGAAACATCAATGAGGTGTTTGGTGAAGATGTGGCAAATGAGCACACTGTATGTTGATAGTTTGAGAAGTTCTGGTCTGGTGACCTTACTCTTGAAAATCAGCCCTGTGGTAGACCTGAGTCCAAGGTGGATAATGATGAACTGGAAACTGTAGTGGAAGCGAATACATTTCAAACTACACATGAGTTAGCAGCAAGGTTTGATGTTTCAATTCCAGCTGTATTGGATCAAGGTAAAGAAGCTGGACAGGTAGGTGCCACACGAACTGAACGAGCATCAAATGACATGTCATCATTTTTGTATCATATTGTTATGTGTGATGGAAAATGGATTCCTTTCAACAATAACAAGTGTTCTACATGGTGGTCAGATGGAAACAATGCCAAAACACAATCCAATAAAGAATATTCACCAAAAAAAGCTAATGGTCTCTGTTTGGTGGTCCAGCACTGGTATCATTCACTACAACTTTATGAGACCTGGTAAGTCAATTACAGCAGATGTATACATCAACCATTTGGGTGAAATGATGAGTGAACTTGCAATTAAACAACCAAGATTGGTCAATAGAGACAGGCCAATTCTCTTGCAAGACAAAGCTCAACCACATGTTGCACAAAGAAAGCTATTCAAATTATAGGAACTGAACTTGGAAGTACTCTGTCATCCACCATATTCACCAGACCTTGCACCAACTGACTACCATGTTTTCCAGGTATTAGACAACTTTTTGCAAGGGAAAAACTTCAAATCTGAAGATGAAAAAACAGCCTTTCATGATTTCATCACCTCTTGCTCTCCAGAATTCTTCACTGCCAGCATAAATAAACTACCAATAAAATGGCAAAATTGTGTTGATAATTTAGGTGCATACTTTGATTAACTGCATAGCTTTTTGTTGAGATAAAGTAAAATAAAATTTCAGTTCAAAATTGGACATTTCATTCTTAATGACCTGATACATATATACACACATTTATATACATACCTATATCTCTCTCTATATATATATATATGTATGATACATAAACATACATATATACAGACATATATATAAATGCATGTAAACATAAATGCAAATATGTATAAAGGGACACATAGACACACACACACACACACACACACACACACACATATTATCTTTTATCTATTTTTCTTGTTTCAGTCATTAGACTGTAGCCAATCTGGGGCACCACCTTGAATTTTTAGCTGAATGAATTGACCCTTGTACTTCTTTCTTAAGCCTGGTACTTATTTTATCGGTTTGTTTGGTTGAACCACTAAGTGACGAGAATGCAATACACCAACACTGGCTGTCAAGTGGTGGTGATGGTGGTGGGGACAAACACAGACATACATACATAGAAAAACATACATATGCATATATGACAGGCTTCTTGCAGATTCCATCTAACAAATCCACTCATCCGAGTGGATTGATCCGAGGCTATAGTAGAAAACACTTGCCCAAGGTGCTATGCAGTAAGATTAAACCTGGAAGCATGTGATTGGGAAGCAAGCTTTTTAACCACACAGCCATGCTTGTACCTGCAAACATATAAAGAGGGATGCTAAAAAATATGTTGATGAACAGACGTATGCTCTTATAAAGACACTTATGTATAAACAGTAAATCTGTACACCTACCCAACTGTATGCATCCACATGCACATGGATGCAGCTTATAGACATAAAGATAATTCACAACTTCACCCAGTCATAGTCTGACACCAACACATATGCCCAGCCATACAGACAGACAGACAGACAGACAGACACACACACACACACACATAACTATATAAACAAGCATATTTACATAAATACATACACACACACAAAGATGTATGTATATATAAGCGTGTATATAAACATACATATGTGTATGTATACATACACATAAACATATATATATACATATGCATACATACTTATACAATATATGGATATGCTCATGTATACATACATATATACAATTGCTCATGTATATAATTACCCATATATATATATATATATATATATATATATATATATATATATATATATATTATATATATATATATATATATATATATATATTATATATATATATATATACACACACACATACACACAAAGACATACACTAACAGAAGATACGTACACATAAAAATATATACAAATATACATGCATGTAACATAATTAACTACATAAATAAGACCAATAAAAATAAAACACACATATATAAACACACACATACATATGGAGTCAAATATAACTACATATATACACACATACATATGGAGTCAAATATAACTACATATATACAATATATGAATATAGACCCATATATAAATATAGACTCACCATTGTACATAAATATAAACACACACACACACACATGCTTAGATACAAACATGCACACCTATGCATATACACATACAGATAGAGATGTACAAATGTACACACATATATCCAACTGAATATACATAACACATGGACATGTACACACATACACACATACATCCAGACAGACAGACACATACAGATAGAGTGGAGGAGAAATACACAGATGAAGAGACAAAATGTTTAGGCATAAGATATGAAAATAGGAGGGTCACTTACTATTTATGTGAGACATATTTAAGTTTATTTTAGATTACATAAAATTCTACAACATATACATACACACATTACATAGGATCAGAATCGAAATCGATCAATGGAAATTGCAGATGTGTTACCAGTGCCAGTGGCATGTAAGAGAACTTTCCGTTTCGCGACCGTTGCCAGCACCGCCCCGTTTCGTGTCCGTTGCCAGCCTCGCCTGGCCCTCGTGCCGGTGGCACATAAAAAGCACCATCCGTTCGTGGCCGTTTGCCAGCTCTGTCTGGCACCAGTGCGGGTGGCACGTAAAAAGCACCCACTACACTCACGGAGTGGTTGGCGTTAGGAAGGGCATCCAGCCGTAGAAACACTGCCAGATTTGACTGGGCCTGATGAAGCCTTCTGGCTTCACAGACCCCAGTAGAACCGTCCAACCCATGCTAGCATGGAAAACGGACGCTAAATGATGATGATGATGATATATATATACACACATATATATATATACATACATGTACATACCTACATGTATATATACACACAAACATGCACATGCATCTAGCCCTGTTCTCTTTAACATCATGCCAAGAGACACAAGAGAAGAAAAAGATCTCATAACATTCAAATGGGTCCTCAATGAATATCTCCAAGAAATTCCAAATAAACTACCTACATCTGGATATATCCTTGCTAACAATAACTTTTTATTTGAATGGTCTACGGTGACCCATATGCTTTTCACATGGCACTATCACCAGTGGTTTTTATGTGACACGAGTACCAACATGAAACATTATTGTCTTTTCCAGGTGTTGCTATTAAGTTAGACATGGCTTGTGCCAATTCTGCTGAAACTTATCTAGGTATTTAAGTATACATATCCAAATCCAAATCCAAATCCAAATCAAAATCGAAATCGAAATTGATCAACATCAATGGAAATTGTAGCTGTGATACCAGTGCCGGTGGTATGTAAGAGAACCATCCGAACATGGCCGTTCCCAGCACCACCCTGACTGGCCTTGTGCCAGTGGCATGTAAAAAGCACCATCCGATCGTGGCCGTTGCCAGCCTCGCCTGGCCCCCGTGCCGGTGGCATGTAAAAAACACCATCTGATCGTGGCCGTTTGCCAGCCTCGTCTGGCATGTAAAAAGCACCCACTACACTCACGGAGTGGTTGGCGTTAGGAAGGGCATCCAGCTGTAGAAACATTGCCAGATCAGACTGGGCCTGGTGCAGCCTTCTGGCTTCCCAGACCCCAGTTGAACCGTCCAACCCATGCTAGCATAGAAAGCGGATGCTAAACGATGATGATGATGATATGTATATATATATATATATCATCATCATTTAACATCAATTTTTCATATTGGTATGGGTTGGATGGCTTAACAGGAGCTGGCAAGGTCAGGGGCTACACCAGGTCCCATAGTCTGTTTCGGCTTGGTTTCTACAGCTGGATCTCCTTCCTAATGCCAACCACTTTACAGAGTGTGGACTGGGTATCTTTTATATGACACCAACATCAGTGCTTTTTACATGGTATCTGCACCATTGATTTTTATGTGGCACCTTGGTTCTAGGTTATTAATTCAGTTGTGGTGAGCAGGTGTTCTTGAGTACAACAATGCACCACATATCTTGGTCTTTTGTCATCTCCTTTACAACACTCAGCATTTTGAGATCAGCCTTCAGTACTTCATCTCATGCATTCCTGGATTTTCCTCTTCCACAACTTCCCTTTCCCTTAAGTTATTGGCACACCTTTAAGTAACCGTTCTCATCCATCTGCATCATGTCTTGCACACTGCAACCAGTCCATTTTATGCTTAACTTCTCTCTCAATACACTGGTGCTCTGTCACATGCACATTCACATTGTGCATCCAGCAGAGCAAATCAGCTTTGTTCCTCTGTATTCCTCCCATGTCCTCTGCATTCAGGGCCCATGTTTCACTACTATGTAGCATTGCAGTTTGCACACATACTCTCTGAACTTTTACCATCTTATTCCTATTTTAGCAATTACACTTTTGGTACATCCTTCTCTACTGCTAATTATGTCATCTCAGTAGCAGAAACTGTCTATTACTTCCGGAGAATCTCTGACACACACACACACAGGTGCAGGAGTGGTCATGTGGAAAGATGTTTGCTTCCCAACTACATGGTTCTGGGTTCATCCTACTGTGTGGCACCCTGGGCAAGTGTCTTCTACTATAGCCTTGGGCTGACCAAAGCCTTGTGAGTGGATTTGGAAGAAACTGAAAGAAGCTCACTGTGTGTGTGTGTGTGTGTATATATATATGTATGTGTATATATGTATGTATGTATATATATATATATGCTGAGACTCCTTTCGGTCATGACTGACCATAGGATTGCACCTAGAAAGTTACCCTCCCAGGCACAAGTCCAGGCAAGGTTGTTTATGAAAGATCAGCAGTTGCCCATGCATACTGGCCTCCCCTCCCCACATTGCAACTTATTTCTACAGCTGAGTGAACTGGAGCAACGTGAAATAAAGTGTGTTGCTCAAGAACACAACACACAGCCTGTTCAGGATTCGCACTTACAACCTCGCGATTGTAAGTTCAATGCTCTAACCAATGAGCCTTCACACACACACATGTATGTATGTATTATTTTATTCTTTTACTTGTTTCGGTCATGCTAGAGCACCACCTTTAGTCAAACAAATCGAATCCAGGACTTATTCTTTGTAAGTTTGGTACTTATTCTATCAGTCTCTTTGCCAAACTACCAAGTTTCGGGGACATAAACACACACCAACATTGTTTGTCAAGCAATGGTGGGGGGACAAACACAGACACACAAATACACACACACACACACTGTGACTGTGTGTGTACCGTTGGGGATTTTTTTCCCTCTGTCTTCCCTTCTCTGGATCTTTCCTTCTCCTATGTTTCCGACAAAGAGCTCCACTCGAAACATTAAACCCTCCTTCTTTCCTGAGCGTCCAATAATACTATATTTGTTCCACGTCCTCGCGTTGTTTTTTTTTGTGCTCTCATGCTTGGATTAACTTTATATATATATATATAATAATATTAGGGAATAAATCCAAACTTACAGGGAAAAATGAGATTTAGGATTAAATCCAATTTTATAGTATAAATATATTATATTATATTAAATTAGAGATAAAACCACCATTAGGCAAATCAAACAGTGAAAAACATAAGCCAATACATAAAATTAATTTAAAATATAAAAGTTAAAAATAAAAAATTATTTAAATAATTTAAACTTATAAATTTTATATATATATACAAATATATATATATATGTATGCATGTATATTTTTATATTTATATATTATATTATTTTATTAATTAATTAATTAATTAATTAATTTATCTATTTATTTATTTATTTAATTTTTTTTTATAATATCAAAAGTATTAAAAGTTTAATAAAAGATAAAGAGTAAAACACTATGATCGTTTCATGGCTGTACTAATTCGAATAACAATAATTTAAATTCAATTAATAATTCGAGTTATGGTTACAGTCAATCTTCAGGTTAATTGAAATATTTTTAAAATAATCAGAAATATTTAAACAATATTTTTAAGATATAAATAATATAATAAAATTAATTAATTAATAAATAATTTTTTATTTTTAACTTTTATATTTTAAATTAATTTTATGTATTGGCTTATGTTTTTCACTGTTTGATTTGCCTAATAGTGGTTTTATCTCTAATTTAATATAATATATATATATATATATATGCGATGGGCTTCTTTCAGTTTTTGCCTACTAGATCCACTCACAAGGCTTTGGTCAGCCTGAAGCTATAGTAGAAGACACTTGCCCATGGTGCCACACAGAACCATGTGGTTGGGAAGCAAGCTTTTTACCACACAGCTATTCCTGCACCTGTATGTGCTTGTGTGTGTGTGTATGTATGTATGTGTGTGTGTGTATATGTATATATGTTGTCTCTTCTATTTTTTAATCATTATAAATCTTCCACTGAGGAGGGAGCTGGTTTCCAACAAAGATACAAGGCTCCATCTTTGGGATGTAGTTAACACAGACAAATTCACATTTGGGACTTGAGAAAAGTCTTGCATATTTTTACTGTTCCACTCACAGATTGCACTTATAATCTACGAATAAGCCAGTTGATTTCTCTTTCTGAAAATCTCAGTTTATCCAGATTCTCTAACAAAATCTAGTGCTCCAATTATTAATGGTATGAATATGAATTCATAGTCTGGATATAGAGGCTGGAGATTTCGAAGCATTTGTCCATAGATGTTCTTTTTTTCTTTGATTTTTGAAGTGATATTTATCTCTGCAGGGCAGCTGACCTCTATGATGGTACATACCTTTGCCCTTCTGTTCCAAACATCAATATCCAACCTGTTACATTTAAATTTGACAGGAGTTTTGATGGGAATATTCCACCAGTATTCTTTGAATTGGTGTTCATGAATGTATTCCATAACAGAAGGATTTTCTAAATTTATTTCAAGACAGTCTTTTTTTGCGGATGGTATGTATGTGTGTAGCTGAGTTGGAGTTATCCCCCTTAGATAAGTTTGGGTTACATCAAAAAGATTATTTAACTCTCTAGATTTGAATAATTCTTAAGTTTAAAATTTGAAAGAAAAAATAGTCATTATAATTTGAAGCTATTTAAACTTGCACAATAAAGAAATAAACTGATAAAGAAATTAATAAAAAGAGCAAATACCATAAAGCAAAAAAGTGTTATTGCTTCAACTTTCTAGCAGTCAAATGGTATAAAATAAAGATAAAGGAAAAATAATTGATAAAAATATAGATATTAATATTTCATTACCTTTTTACTGCTTTAACTTGCTACTTAACTGGTTGAATTTGTGTATATATGTATTTGTGTGAGATATGTCTAATGGTTTCTTTGTTTATTGTGCTGGCACATAGCATTTATACATGTTTATTACACATGTATGAAATGACAGTGGATATGTGTGTTTGTGTATGTGTGTGTATGTGTGTGCATTCATGCATGTGTGTATCAGTGTGTGTGCTTATCTGTGTGTATAAGTATAAAAGTGAGTGTATAGCAATCTTTTTGTATTCATACAGGACATCTTTCGAGTATTTTATCTGTGTTTGGCAACTGATGGGGAAATTTTTTTATTTCTTTAATCTTTTGTCATGTGCTGGTGATGTGTGTTCCCAGCATTGAAAAATATTAGTGAGCACCCCTAAGCCATGTGCAGAGGGAGGATACTCATCCTGGGTAATAATGAGTGCTCAGTGGGAGGGGGTGTCAGTGTAGCACCAGAGGTGTAGTGTATGAGGCTAAGGTGGTGACTGGCACTGGTGACAGCAGCAACAGCAACTGCAGTGGTGGCAGCAGCAATTACAACAACAACAGCATCAGCAATGCTTCTGGCAGTAGCAGCAGCAGTGGCCTTGATGGTAGCAATTGCAGCACCAGCATTGCATTTAGTAATAACAGCAACAATAGTAGCAATACCAGCAGCAACAACAGCAACAATATCAGCAACAGCAGCAGCAACCTCAATGAAAACAAATGATGTAAGCTTTGCTTGGCCAAAACAGCAAGAATCCCAAAAAACCCATTTGATCGAGGAACCTTTCTAAACTCAAAAAAAAAAAAAAGAGAGAGCTGTTTAGTCAGTGCTCTCATTAGAGGAAATTTGTGTTGAAAACATGGAATTCCCCAATTTGTCAATTTTAGAAATGCAGCTATCTGCAACCATCTCCTGCTGGCCTAATATGAGCTCAACTAGAACTGATCTAACGTGAGTAACTCTACCCTGCCCAAGGTTTTGCCAGAAGAGTTTTGTTCTGGAATTTTTTGTTTACAAAATTAACTGATCATGATGTATTCTTACCTTCAATTGTAGATAGTTTATGCGCCTCCAAGCATTCAATCTGACATCATTACCTTACAGCTAAGCACTTTATAGGGGTAAAACAAATAGTCACTCTCTGACTGGCCTTAACAAACAACCTTCAAAAATATATATATATAAAATATATACATGCACACACACACATATTACACTTTCGGAGTGGTTGGTGTTAGAAAGGGCATCCAGCTTTAGAAACATTACCAGATCAGATTGAAGCCTGGTGCAGCTGTTGGCTCTCTAGTCCTCAGTCAAACCATCCAACCCATGCCAACATTGAAAACGGACATTAAACAATGATGATGATGATATATATATATATGGATACACATGCATACATACACATACACACAAAAGGAGATGGAACCTTATACGCACACACTCCATACTCACGCATATAAACAAAGACACAAATGGAGACGCACATCCATATATAATAGTCACACAAATCCATACACATAGACACACTCAAACATGCACATGTAAGAAGACAGAGGCTTACACACAAATACACACACACACATACATGCAAACACACAAACATGCACACACAAAGACACGAATATGCAGAATACATACATACATTGTTACAAACATATATACATACATATGTACACACATGCACACAAACAGACAAAAAGAATTCAGCTCCAATAACGGACATAGTCAACATCCATTGACAATGTTGCAAAAGGCAATGAAAATTTTGGAAGAAAAAAAAGGAAAAATATAAAAAAATATATATAATAAATGAGTGGAAATCGAACCAGTGAGTGTGTTGGATAATAAGGTATTGAGACAATATGACCCCTCCACTACTCCTGTTCACTATCAGAGATGCACATATTGTCAGCCACTAAAGGACATGCTCAACTGGTTAAGGTGGAGCAACTGACAAGCAAATCTGTGGTATTGAGCAGAACATTTGCTGTAGCCCATCTTTTATACCAAGACAAAACAATGTACATGATAACATTTCCACTCAGTTAAGCCATGAAAGCCACTGCCTGGTACTGCATCAGGGCAATTTCATTAATACATTATTATCATTATTATTGAGTGAGAGAACAGTACATGCCATCAAAGTGACAAAATATATGAAGCCCAGTATACCCTTACTGTCTGGTAAGGGTACACCAGGCACATGCATCACAACCATATATGCACAACATAGTGATCACATATGAAGATAAACAGTGCATAACCTTGCAGGTGGGGCCCAGTTAGAATTTTCTTCAGGTTGAGGAGCCCATCTTGCTCAAAAGGTCCCTGAATAAGGGTTGTTTCAGGATGTTGAATGAAACGCCCATGTTTCTGAAGGTGAATTATCCAAACCCCAAAGAATTTCTCTCAACACATGGCTATGATGCTCCCCCTCTTTTGCTTGTGATCAGAGATGCACATATTGTTAGCCACTAAGGGACATGCTCAACTGGTTACAGTCAAACAACCGACAAGCAAATCTGTGGTATTGAGCAGAATATTTGCTGTAGCCCATCTTTTATACCAAGACAAAACAATGCACATGATAACAATTCCAATCAGTTAAGATGAGAAGCCACGAGAGCCACTGCCTGGTACTGCATCAAGGCATCATTGAGCAAAATATTTGCTGTAGCAAATCATTGTGAATGCACACAAGTTTATTATTAAAATTATGTTTCTGACATTCAAGTTTGAATCCAATATTTCGCCCAGTCCCTACAGATACTCTTCTTTGTCTTTTCTTTCATATCATCATGCTTAATTCCATTTACTTCAAGTATTCCCAGGTATTTATATCTGGATTCAGGTTCACTTGCCTTCTTCATTTCACCATTTGGTATACATGTTCTTTCTATTCTGACAAACTTTCCTCATCTCATCACCATCACAGAACCATTTGAAAGTCCAGACTCCATCTTGATATCATTTGAGAAAATATTCACAAAATGGACTAGACTGTCCAGTTCTGCCTCAATTTTTGTGAACAACTTCAAATTATCCATAAATAGCAGATGATTAAGCTTTGCCTTACCACTTCACAGAACATATTCCAACTTTGTCTTCTGCAGTATTTCACTCAAGGGAATTATTCTCAGCACAAAGATTAATGGGGATACACTGCCCCCACTGGAAGATTCCTCTCCTCATTTTCACTTATCCTAAACCCTGTCATTTCAGTTCTCCAGCATTTCATATGGTTCCATATAAGGCTTCCCATATTTTCTGCTACTTCATACTTTCTATAGTTCTTGTTATCCAAGAGTGTGGTATAATATCATATGCTTTACATTAATCAATCTATGACATGCTCAAATTTGCGTTCCTTTTCTTGCAGTTTCTGATGATTAGCTTGTCAATTAATAGCTGATCTTTCATTCTCTGGTTCCTCTTTTGACATCCTTTCTGTTCATTCGATAGTAGCCCACTTTTCTTTTCTAAGTAACAATACAATTCACTAGCCAAAACACCTGACAGTAGTTTTCACAGTAGCAGAAGACATATTGGTTGAAAGTTGAGTACAATGTTACCCTTTTTTAGATCCTTGACACAACGATGTCTTTCCTATTGTCGTCCAACTGAGCACTGAGCCTTCCTGCAGGCATTTATCCAGCTGTTCTGCTATCCTTTCATGAGCCCTCTCAGCTTCTTCATCCAATAACTTTGGATACTATCTGGCCCTGGGCTCTTTCAATTTAGCATTATACTTTTCTCATTTACACCATTATACAATACACTTGTATGGACATTTTCACTCAATATTGAGGTTTGTGTTTTAAGGTTAGTCACCAACCAGTATTTTTATTGAGACACCTTCTCTAGAAAGATTGTCAACCAAGGCAGAAGAGCTCTTACTACCCATAAGTGGATACTATTCCTAATCTCATTTCTGAGAGTTGAGGACCATGGATAGATGTCATTTATATGATGTCATGGTTCTCATTGGGAAACAAATGGTGGGTCGGGTCCCATATCCTCAGCTGACCAGTCTCTTCCTCTTCCTCCTCCCCTCCTCCTCCTCCTTCTTCTTCTTCTTCTTCTTCTTCTTATTATTATTATTATTATTATTATTATTATTAAGGTGGCAAGCTGGCACAATTATTAGCAAACCAGGTAAAATGCTTAGCAGCATTTTTTCCGTCTTTATGTTCTAAGTTCAAATTCCTTTGAAGTCGACCTTGCCTTTCATCCCTTTGGGGGTCTATAAAATTACCAATTGAACATTAGGGTTGATGCAATCAACTACCCCCAGCCCAACAAATTTCAGGCTTTGTGCCTATAGTGGAAAAGATTATTATTATTATTATATTATTATTATTATTATTATTATTATTATTATTAAGGTGGCAAGCTGGCACAATTATTAGCAAACCAGGTAAAATGCTTAGCAGCATTTTTTCCGTCTTTATGTTCTAAGTTCAAATTCCTTTGAAGTCGACCTTGCCTTTCATCCCTTTGGGGGTCTATAAAATTACCAATTGAACATTAGGGTTGATGCAATCAACTACCCCCAGCCCAACAAATTTCAGGCTTTGTGCCTATAGTGGAAAAGATTATTATTATTATTATTATTATTATTATTATTAAAGGTGGTGAGCTGGCAGAATCATTAATACACTGGACAAAATGCTGAGTGGAATTTCTTTCTGACTTTACATTTTGAGTTCAGATTCCACTGAGGTTGATTTTTGCCTTTCATCCTTCAAGGGTCAATAAAATAAGTACCAGTTAATCACTGGGGTCAATGTAATTGAATACCTCTCATCTACCAAAATTTTCAGACCTTGTGCCTATAGAAGAAAGAATTATTATTACAACTACAATGAAGTTTGCTGAGACAATTTAAATACTTAATTGAAGGCCTTTTCTAACTGATTTTCTAATATCAGGTTGAGTAAAAAGTAAGCAACGTTTTGAACCATGAAGAATTTGTACCAGATTTTTGAAGAGTTTTGAATTTTTTTAAACATTTTTTTTTGCAATTGTCTGATAATACAGGCATAGACTTGCCTACATGCATCAATAACATAACATTGATATTTTTTCACTGTTGTTACAATAATCTGAAATGGAACTGTCAAAGCATGATATTTGAGCAATTTTGCTATTCAACTTCAAAAAAGGATGTAAAGCAGCTGAAACTGTTCGTGATATCAACAAAATGTTTGAGGAAATGACCAGTGAGTGGTCAGCTTGAAAATGGTTTAAATAATTTTGCAATGAAAACCTGAGCCTTGAAGATTGTGAGTATAGTGGATGCCCATCTGTCATCAATGACAGCCAATTAAAGACCATCATTGAGAAAGATCCATGTAAAACTTCTTAGGAACTGGCAAAAGAACTTCAAGTTAATCAGAAAACTGACTGAAACCATTTGCATGTGATTGGAAAATCGAAAAAGCTTGACAAATGGGTACCACACGATTTGAATGGAAATCAGAAAATGTGCAGATATGAAATTTGCTTGTTGCTTCTTCTCTGTAACCAAATCGATCCATTTCTTGACTGTATTGTAACTTGCGATGAAAAATGGATCCTCTGTACAATAATAAAAAACATTCTTCACAGTGGTTGGACCAAAATGAAGCACTGAAAACTTTCCCTAAACTCAAGCTCTTCAAAAAGAAGGCCATGGTGACTGTTTGGTGGTGTACTGCTGGACTCATCTGCTATAACTTCTTAAAACTTGGAAAAACCATTACTGCAGAAACATATTGCCATGAATTTACTAAAATGAATGAAAAACTGCTACTCATCCATCCCAGACTGGTCGACAGAAGAGGGTCAATCATTCTTCATAACAATGCTTGACCACACGTTTTACTAATGATGCTTCAGAAGTTGAGGGAACTTGGCTACGAAGTTCCTCCCCATCCAGCTTATTCCCCAGACCTTTCTCTGACTATCACTTTTTCAAGCACCTTGATGGTCTCCTGCGAGAGGAGTTCAAAAATCAAACCGATGCTGAAAGTGCATTCAAAGAGTTCGTCAGCTCCAGAACTCCAGATTTTTGTTACTGGAATAAACAGACTTGTAACTCATTGAAAAAAATGCTTTGATTGTAATGGTACTTACTTTGATGAATAAAATTTCCACATTGTTGAAAAATATTGTGATGAATTTCATGTTTCAAAACTTTGCTTACTTTTTACTCAGCCCAAATAGATAAAATCCAGAATACTGAAAACGTCCCTATGCTTGTCAAAGATAGAAAGTTTAAGAAGAATTGAAATTTGTCTGTAACAGAAAGTAATTGGATAACAACATTTTGATTAAATGTATTTGTATACAATGAAGAGATTAAAACATTAAAACATTTAAAAAGCATGGGGTCAGCTATTTGATATTATCAGAATATTAGAAAAAATAGAAGAGAAAAAGGGGGGAGAGGAAGGAGCGAAAGATTGAGTAAGTGAAAGAATTGAACAAGATGAAGAAAGAACTAATGGAGAATGTAAAAATACAGAAATGGTTTGTAGATACCTAAATTTACTCATGAGTAGGAAACACAAACACAATTTCTAAAGACCCACAATAATTTTCTTTGGTAGAATCCTATTTATCATTTCTTGTACAGCATAAACATCCCATTTTTCACAGAAATGCAATCTATATTCAAAAGTAGTGCATTTAGGCACCAATAACATATTTTTATCCAAGATGGTTGTCTAAGGTTACAAGTACACCAAACATAATTTAAGAATAATGACAATGTTGGTTTAAAATTAAATTATTCAAATGAAACTAGACAGCAACACATGCAAGTTAAATGAATAAACAGCAATAAAATATTTTAATCAAAGAATATTTGTGGTTATTAAAATTTTAATATATTGATTTAGTATTTATCAACATTTTTGAATTATAATTAACAAACAAGATCAGATTATAGCATTCATAAAAATAATCTCTCAAAACTGGTTATTTAATCTCAGATAAGCCATGCACCACTTAAAGTTATTTATTTATGGAATTACTTTCTTTGGAAAAGCTGTTATACATACACTTTTACAGGCTAATTATACTCTGGATTAAAATACTCAGAATAACTAGAAGTTTATCATCTCTTTTTGAATTTGATAACAGAATTAAATATATACGGTAATTAAATATTGATTTCAAATTTCGGGACAAGGCCAGCAATTTTGGGGGTGGGGGTAAGTTGATTACATCAACCCCAGTGCTTGACTGGTACTTATTTCATGGACCCCAAAAGGATAAAAGGCTAAGTCGACCTCAGTGGAATTTGGACTCAGAATGTAAAGAAAGATTAAATGCTGCTAAGCATTTTGCCTGGCATGTTAACAATTCTGCTAGCTTGCCTCTTTTATATATTGTAAAATATATTTACCATACACACTCAGGATATTTGTTTTGAGCAAATTATCCACACTTGTAACCAGTCCAGATTAAAATAAAGATGGAATGGTTTGACAAAATTGATTGCACATAGCCCTAATTAAAGAAATTATTATTCTTTAATCCTTAACATTTAAAGCAGTGCTAGACTGATGTTCTGAAAATATGTTAAATAATTTTCTTTTTTTTTTTGCATTCCTAAAGTCCTATTTTGATTTGAATTCACTCAGACATAATTGATTTGATGTTATTTAAATCAATATGGTTTTTCCCTTTTGAAAAACTAGTTTTAGAACAACAAGTAAAAAAAAAGAGTTCTAAAAATGAAAACAACAGGATTGGAGAAATTATTTCTGAAATCGAGTTTAATAATTTTTACTATAAGGGTAAATATTCAGGTGTGTTCACAGTATTTCGGTAATTTCTGCATTTTTATAAACCTAATAAATTAATATTCAAATACATAAGAGCTATTTAGTAAAATTATGCTCAGTGTTAGTCCTAAATTAGCCTCCTCAGCAGATAATGGTTTCAGATTGAGAAGCTTTGATTTAACTAAGCCACAACTGGTTACTGAAAAAAACTATATTTAGCACAGTACTAAGTTTAATGATGCATTTAACTAAAGTCTTTGTTATAAAAATTATCATTATTCTGTTACTCAAGTTGAAAGTCTTTTGTTCAATTCCTTTTTTGGTTCTATTACTATAAAATAATGTTGAATCTAGACCTTCAATTTTATTTGAAACGAATCATATAGAATTATTATCACTGGTGTAAATGTTTACAAAATAGCTTTCGCTTAGTCAAGCTTATTTATATAATTTTTCACTGTAGTTTCTATTTTTAGACAAATCTTCAATAAAGTTGAACTATCTTTAAAGCTTTCCAAGCAGTCATTTTCAATCCACTGCTGGATAAGCTTCAGCTTGCCATTGTTGGCTTAATTATGTTGATTGTAGACTGACTTGTTGACACTGGACAACTGCAGGTTAGATGGATTGCTCCTGTGGTTGGGTAATTATACCTGGCTTTGGGCACCTTGGCAGAATTTGAAACCAGAATGCAAAGTACTAGAGCAAATACTTCAAGACATCTCATCTGATGTTCTAACAATCTACTAATCAATCACCCTGTAGTGGTACTATATTTATTGATAGTGAGAGGAGAAAAGTTGATTTTGAGTGGGATTTGAACTAAAAGCACAGTGAACTGGAATAAATATTGCAAAGCATTTTATCTGATGTTTCATTATATCTGTCAGTTCAGTACCTTTTATATTTAGATATGTTATGTAAAATTATACTTTATGGAAAAATTCCATCATTTGGATCACAGGAGCAACATTTATAAAAATTTGTTTTTACATCCTATAATATAAAGCAGTTGGTAGAGCTCTCTCTTTTCTTTGTTTCTAAGCTATTCATTTGAGGATGTGAATTCACCATTACAATTTAATGAAATTTTTCATGGTACGTATCTGGGTATATTATTTGAGAATCAAAGCCATGGGCATAACACACTGCAAATTAAAGTAAATGAACTGTCAAACCTAGCACTACCAGGCTTCTACGTTCACAACATTGACCTATTATATTGCAATAGCAGTCAACTATAAATTCAGTTTTTTTAATATTATGATACACAGAAATGTAAATTTGACATTGCTGAATCCTTCTGCATTGTCTAATAAATAAGGTAAATAACATTTTTTTAAAAGAATATAGAACAAAGAAATCTGGAGTTATCTCATTCTATTATAAGTATATTTATCTGAAATATCTTCTAGTTTATTCAAGGTTAGTTATAATTTAAATAAGACTTTTGATGAAACTGAACTGTAAACAGTTGGGAAAAATGGGTGTAGTACCAAATACAGTGAAAACACACACACACACACACACACACAAACACACATGCACACACGCACACACACAAACACACATGCACACACGCACACACATACACACAGACACACACACACACACATACACACAGAGCCATAGCTAGTTAGCCTTTAGCAACCATCATGAGCAGACTCACTATTTTTTCTTTAACTTAATATATCTATGAAGTAGAACAATAAATAGTGCCGAGTCTCCCAGTTGTCCAATATTGTGTACCCAATAGAACTGACCTTCCACATTAAGTCTAGCTATGGCTCTGTATAGTAATAAGTTGTAAAGAGTAAGCCAGAAGAAAAAAAATGGATTTGATGTCTTAAAAAGTTCACATTAAGTTCTTTAAAAGTCAGTCATAAAGAAAAAAAACATTCATTAATCAGTGAAATGACAGAAGGCTGAACATGTAGCTATCTTAGATGGCTCCACTCACCGGCATGGACCAATACACAACCATATATCTGAAAGTGAGTATGAAAGATTATGTTAATAGAAAAGTATGTAATGTCTGAAAGCTTAACCAGTCTTAACTTTTGGGAAAACTGTAACAGCCATAAAACAGAAAGAAGTTCATAAGAAATGGTAAAAGTTAAAAAGAAATCTTCCTAAAAATACCACTGAGCTACTGAGAAAGTCCTAGGATGCATAAATACGACAAATCCTTCAACGGGACAATGGTATTCTCTCCAGAAGGTTTATATTATTTTCACCAGCTTGTTAAACAGAAGCATGTAGAAAAGTAGAATCAAGTATTTTGTTTAGAAAATGTTGAGGGTGAATTTGGACTTACTGACTGCCAGCAACTCAGCTTTCACTTCTAAAAATTTGGAAAACAAAAACAAAATTATTTAGAGTCTCAGATTAACTTTTTGTTTTTATCACACATGCTAGAAAAGTTTTGGATATTATTTTCAATATTTCATTAAAGTAGAAACTAGTCTATGAAAAGAACAATGAAAGTCTCGGAAAGAAAAATGAATGAAGGGTATCACACACCCATATAAAGTCAATCATAAAAACTTCAGTTGCAGCTGTAACTTCACTTCACAAATTGAAAGAATAGAGATAGAACTGAAATAATATAACATTGTGGATCATACATGCACCAAATATGGCCAACAGGCAGTATATTGCCAGTGTTCAATTTCCTTATAGGAAAACAGTAATAATCTCTTAAAAATACTCAATACACCAAATTGCTGAAGCAAAACTCAGAACTAAACCTTTTAATTTAAATCATTCTTCCTATATTTATGATTCAATATAGAAATATATAAAAAGATTAACTTACATTTTTGGAAAATCTATTGTGCCCAGCAGTATTTTTCTTTAAAACTATAAATGTTTACTCTGATTATTGAGGTGTGTAGTTCTTCCTTATTTTATCTGCTTCTTCTTTGTCAAAATAGTTATGCCTCAATTGCGTTTGTTATTAGATTGCATGCAGAAGAATAGCTAAATAAAGTGATAGCCATACCAAATATACATGATAGTAGCATATGTACCAAAACTAACGTTTGAAGCTGAAAGAATCAATAATAGCGGAGAAGCTAAAGGCAAACTTTTAGACATCCATATTAAGGACCAAAGATTAAAAAAAAAAGCTTGCTAATAGACATAGCAGTGGACAAAAATATCTTTTGGAAGGAATAGAGAGAATTTTAAATAATTTGAATAAGAATATGGAGTACTTGAAACATAAAATTACATGGTATGTTATTGATGATGATAAATTTCTTTTTCTCATCATTAAGCCAAAGTGCATCAGGGCAAGATCTGAAATTGGAGTTAAGCTGGACAAAACTAGATACAGCAATCTATTCTTTTCTACTCTAGGCACAAAGTCTGAAATTTTGGGGGAGGGGAGCCAGTTGATTAGATCGACCCCAGTACTCAACTGGTACTTAATTTATCAACCCCAAAAGGATGAAAGGCAAAGATGACCTCAGCAGAATTTGTACTTAGAATGTAAAGACAGATGAAATACCACTAAGCATTTCACCTGGCATGTTAACGATTCTGCCAGCTTGCCACCTTAGATTCAGCAATCTATTGCTATCTTCTGTGTTATAATAATAACAATGTTTCATAAAGAACTTTTAACAACAGTAATTTATAATACAAACACAAAGGCAGACATTTTTTAGAGAACAATGTAATTAATTTAATCAACACCAGTATTTAACTGGTACATATTTTATTGATATGTGAAGGTCTTAAGTTTGACAATATAAGCAGGAAAGCTTGTTAAAGCTGTAAACATCCAGACAGTGATAAAAATCAATATAAAGGGTCTTAATCAACATAAAGTTGTCACCCAGCACACCAGGATGAAAAGAGTTATCACAAATGAATACAGGTGAATACAGGTATTGTCAATGAATAAAGGTGAATTCATGTAAGACTGAACTGAATTCCTAAAAGAATATTAATCAACAAATCTAGCAGTATCAATATATGGTTTTAGTATTATTGACTGAAAACCACAGAAAACCAAAATAACTAGACAGAAATCTAAGGAAGCTTCTTACTACGAACAGGATGACTAGGATTCACCATCTTAAAGCTGATGCAATTAAATTATATATTAAAGGACAAAGTGGTGAACACAAACTTCATCTTATAATAATATTAAATGAATCTAGTTGAATAAAAACTGCTTTATTAAAAACTTACATAAACAGGGGAATATAAAAATGTATTTATTCATTAAAATTTAATCTGACATAAGAATTTTAATTGTAAAAGAAATGATGATTTCTTACTTTGTACAAATTTGTAAGGGTATATTTTCTTGCAATAACTGTAGATGATTATAAGTATAAATTCTGATGTAAAAAACAACTTGAAAAAGTAGCCTAAAGAAAAACATGTTTAAATGACAAAAAAGAAAAGTTTTGACAAGTCTACACAAATGTTTGTTTAATATGTTATTGGCGACACAAACAATGATATGGGATGATGAAGGTCACGACAAATAGAGCAAAAAAATCGAAGCCCTGGCCTTGATTAATGCTATTACTTTGTCAAAGGTAAAAGAAGATTAGCAAATACTGTCATCTGGAGATTGGAATCAAAAGAACACGAACACAAAAATACGAAGAGTCAGTTGTCATTGAAACACTTGGCACATGAATAACTTTTTCTTCTAACAAACATTGTGAGCAGTTCATAGATATATCACATGCCAAACAATTGCAGAAGATTGCATTCTTGGAGACTACTAAATATCCTAAGAAAGTTACTCATAAAATAAAGCTCAAGTTTGTTAGTTTATGAAAATCAGCTTAAAGGATGTGAAATATAAACAACAATAGCATTAAGGCTATCTTAGAACTAAGAGATATTTTAATTTGTTGGAGAAGTGCATTACTAATTTATAAATTCTATATATTCTTTTCTATTTTAGGCACAAAGCCCGAAATTTTTGGGGAGGGGCCCAGTCGATTAGATCGATCCCAGTACACAACTGGTACTTAATTTATTGACCCCAAAAGGATGAAAGGCAAAGTCAACCTCGGCGGAATTTGAACTCAAAACATAAAGACAGACGAAACAACGCTAAGCATTTTGCCTGGCATGCTAATGTTTCTGCCAGTTTGCTGCCTTGAAAATTCCATATATTGCTAGTACTTATGTTACTGACACCTCAGATAGATGAAAGTTGAAACTGAACATAATGGAATTTGAACCCAGAATATAAAAGGATGTCACCAAATATTGGGAGTCATTATAATGATAACATCAAAAAATACCTTAGGAATGAGAACCCAGGTTCGACATTTCCCCAAGACACCTGATGAAGGCTGGAGGGTATATCAGCTGAAACATTGTGTTAACAACAAACAAGATGAGGACAAATATCTGTCAAATGTAAATAATGTAAATACACAGGATGTTAAGGATAATACAGCATTGTGGGCATGGCTTAAACAAGGTGATTTGAAGTGTACCACCAAAACCTGATCATTGCTGCACAAGACCTGGCTCTCATTACCAAGTCAGTGGAGTATAACATCAATAAAACTTCTGATACCCAGAAATGCAGACTCTGTGGAAAGAGTGTGGAAAATGTGACCCACTTAGTAAGTGGATGTGAGAGCCTTGCACAAAAAGAATACAATCGCTGCCACGATAATGTGTGAGTGTGTATCTTCATTGGCTCTTATGCCGTAAATACCAATTTGAAGTAACAGAGAACTGGTATGAGCATGTACCAAGTCAAGTTATCCAGGAGGATGGAAAAGTAATGATACTTTGGGACTATGATTTTCAGATGGATCATGTAATCGAACACTGTTGGCTGGATATTGTCATATTGAATAAGAGAGACAAATACTGTCAGATCATTGATGTAGCCATACCAAATGACATGAATGTTGTGAGAGAAGAGGTTGAAACAATCACCAAGTACTCCGAATTGAAAGTGAAAATGGCAAGACTGCATGGAATGCAAGAGGGTAATGTAAAAGTGATACCAGTGGTGATCAGAGTGTTGGGCTCAATCCCATTGAAACTTCAAGACTTCTTAAGGCAACCGGAAATCCCATGCAAGATTAATGTCTTGCATAAAGCAGCCTTATTGGGCACACATCTTAAGAAAAGTATTATCTGCCTGAGGTCCTTGTTGTGACTTGACAGATGACTAAAGACTCCGATGCATTTTTATCTACACTGTGTTACAAAGGAATAATAATAATAATCCTTTCTACTATAGGCACAAGGCCTGAAATTTGGAGGAAGAGAATAGTCGATTACATTGAACCCAGTGTTTCACAGAGAGCCTAATTGTAGCAGTCCAAGATTAAGCGATAAAAACAAACAACTTGAGGAAAAATGTATATGGGTAGAATATGCCAGAAAAATGTAGAGTCTGTGGAACTTGGAATGAGACAGTAGCACGGATTTTTGCAGAATGTCCCAAGTTGGTACAGGAAAAATATAAGAAAAGGAGGCATGGTCAAGTTGTAAAAGTTTTACACTGGAAACTTTATCAGAAATGGGGATTTGAAGCTGGAGACACATAGTATAAACATCAGATGGAATTGGACTTAGAGAATTGTAAGATTTTGTGGGACTTTCCCATTCAAACCGGAAGCTAGAAAATAATAGACAAGACATAACAATAATAGATAAGGGAAGTGAAGTTGTTTACTAATTGATCCATCATGTCCATCTGATTTCAGGATCAAAAAGAAAGAAGACATAAAAGAAAAAAAAGGATTTACAATTCCATAAAATTTTAAATTGCAAGAATTTGGAATATGGAAGCTGTAACGGTTGTGCCAATGATAATTGGTGCATTGGAAACTGTAAGCAAAGATATAAAAGAAATGGTTGAAGGATGTATGCATATGTGAGTACACACACACATGCACACACACACACACACACACACACACACACACACACACACACACACACACACACAACACACACACACACACACACACTCACTCATTCACTCACTCACTCACAAGTGAATAAACAGAAAGGAAGAAGCACTACACATTTCAGAAATGCATGGAACCTGTATCATTTAATACTAATTTAAAACTGCTACATAATTTTACTTTTGGGTGCACCTTGCTTGTTTTGCAAAATCTTTTGCCATAATGGGTTATTGATAGAAAAACAAAATAGAAGCATTATACATCCTTTGGCTGTGAGAAAGGGAATGGAAAGTGATTTAAGTAAACAGCCAATCATGTGCTCTCCTCACAATTCAACTTTACTGAGATATAAGTGGGTGTGGTCTCAGTAGATTTACTTGTTATATGCATTGTTTAACTTATAATGTGGAGAGGAAGCATCAATTGTGATTAATATTAACTACATATCACAATACAGTTAATATTTTGTAACAGTTTTGACATTTGTATAATACACATTCCATGTATTCTTGAAATATGTATAGTGCAGAACTGCTTCTTTCATTCATTTCATTCACTTATTCAATAATTGCTGACTAAGCAGCATAAACTGCTTTTGTGCAGGAGTTTTATAGCATCTGTCATCTTACAAGGATTACTCTATGATTTTGACACAGAACAAAGTGCACATTTGATACATGGATTATTAATACATTTAATTGACTGATTATTGCTTCCTTCATATTTTCTGTAAGAGCCTGCATATGTGAGAGGCTAATCAACTTTTTTGCCATGATCAATTAGCTTCCGCTATGCGGCTGTGAGGTAAGAAGCTTGCTTCCCAACCAAATGGTTCTGGGTTCAGTCCTGCTGCATGGCACCTAGGGCAAGTGTCTTCTACTATAGCCTCGGGCTGACCAAAGCCCTATCAGTGGATTTGGTAGATGGAAACTGAAAGAAGCGCATCGTATGTATATATATATACATTTGTGTGTGTGCTTGTGTCTGCTTGTACCCCACCTTCACCATTTGGTGTGTTTTAGTCCCTGTAACTTAGCAGTTCAGCAAAAGAGACCAACAGAATAAGTACTAGGCTTACAAAGAATAAGTCCTGGGGTCAATTTGTTTAACTAAAGGCGGTGCTCCAGCATGACCACAGTCAAATACCCAAACAAGTAAAAAAATAAAGGAATATATATATGAAACATCATTGTCACATTTTAATGTAATTGTTTCATTTTTAACAATTTCTGCCTCTGAATATATTTTCTAGTAAATATCCAAATTCAGTAATTAATATTGAAAACAAATTAAAATGAAAAACACTACTAACTATTCCACATTAATCCCCTAGTTATTTTAATTTGGATATGAACAGGGAAATTATATGCAGATGATTTGCTAAAACGCTTTTACATTTTTGACATCCTAAATGAAGTTTAACAATTTCAAGATGTTTTAATACATGACTGTAGATATTACCCAACCCATTCCAGCATTGAAAACACACACAAGAACTTGATATATATCATAGTATTGTAGGTAATTATATTATAGTTGTTTAATGGTTTAAGTCAGGAGAAAGAGGCAGATCCTATGACCTTTGTAGACTCTTTGTGATTAGGGAAATTCATATTATTGGTATTTAGTTTTAACATGTATAAGTTAAGAAAAACATGGGTAGGAAGGGAGTTACACAAAGCTGATATTCTGGAAATAAATGGTTTTGTGTGTGGTATGTGTGCTAAGAGGAGGTGAGATGGGCATGTCAGATGGAACTGGATAGATGTATGTAAAAGGAAAGTGAGAGTAGAGAGGCAAGTTTTGTCTAGCGAATGTTTTAAAAAAAGATGGGTGAATGTAGCAAGGATGGCACGTATTAATGACGAAGCCACCTTGAGCATAACCCTATGAACCCAGAAATTTAAAACAGAGGGTTACCCACTTGCAAACAAATGTGGTAACATGTAACAATATTGACCGAGGTTACCGTGGTCTTTTCTGTAGGCTTTTCTTCCCATGGATAAACCTTATCTGCTTCCCCCTTTACACCTTACATCATGACACTGTGATACACGATCCCTATTGATTGTTTTTTTCCCCTTTTTTCCTTTTTTTTCCTTTTTTCTTTTCTTTTGTTTCTTTTGTTTCTTTTTTTTTCTTCTTTCTCTTTTACGATCCCTTTTGATCGAAAACCTACCCCACTTTTTTTTCCCCCAAAAAGAAAAGCTCTACTTTGTAATCTGTCCCATCTGTGTGCAGCCCTGTGTGGCTAATAAAGAAACATATCTAGTATAGAGTGATAATTGTGGCTTCACTGTAATAGAACAAAGAAAATGAATAAAAGGTACATTATTTTTAAAACTTAGTATTTGGATAAATACTTTACACAAGCCTATCTTAATATGCTTGTTAGCAAAAACATCCGATAGCAATAATTACTGTAGGCAACTTTTTCTGAAGTTCAACCAACCAGATCTTTCTAAAATCACTATTAACACACTGTAACTGGTATAGTATATGAAAAAGATTTACTATCTGTACTCAACTGTAATATTTGAAAGTAAAATATGGGGAGAAAAAAAAGACAAAGAAAAACAATCAGTATAATTAAGATTCAATGTAAATGATGTGATTGAATGTTTTTACATATCATCTTCTGTGGAACCAACCAATTAAAATAAATATTTTAAGAGTTTCAAATGATATATAATTTGTTGCACTAAACAGAAAGAAAAAAGGTTAATGAGAGATCAAAGTAGTTATTTATAAATAAAATTTAATATTTCATATAAACGATTAAGGGAAGGGATAAACATACAGTTCTAATTGTTGAGTAAACATTATTAAGTTATAGCCATAAAACTGTTAATTTGCCTTAACCATCATCTTAATTTCAAAAAGATGAAATTTTTTATCAAAAAAAGCTCCATTGAGCCAAAATTCAGAACATCACACAAAGGAGAGTCTTTGTAAAAGAGAAGCAGTTAATATCAAGCCTGAATGATTAGTAAAGTGAGTAAGGCTAGAAAACCTAGAAGCTGAGTGCAAACCAGATCAACTACTAGACATGTTGCTATTAAATACTGAGAAAATTCTTTGATTTTGGTATACCTTACAGTAATTTCTTCAATATAAATACATTTTAATTTAAAAAACATCAGAAAACACATTAAGATTGGAGGTAAACTTCTCTGCAATGTATTTGAATTAGAAAAATGTTGAGTGTTGTTATTGCTTTTATAGAAGAACTAGATGTTATTGATAATTTTCAAGTGTATAGACAATTAGTGCATAGAGAGTAATTAAGTTTATATGAATATGATTTCAGAAATGAGAAGTCTAGAAACTCTCTTGTAGACAGCAATAAATAGCAGTACTGAACTTAAATACATATTTGGAAAAGAAACACTTTTTATATTTGAAGAGGCATGGAAAACATTGAAATAAAGCAAATAATTAAGTTTAGAATTATAATAAATGCATAAGTACAGTCAGTTCTAGCTTTCTAGTCTGAAAGTGTAGAACAAGTTGTGTATTTTTGGAAGGTATTTAACCAATTTTGAATGATGGGAACAAGATTTAACCCTTTCGTTACCAGTCCGCCTGAAACCGGCTCTGGCTCTGAGTACAAATATCTTGTTTTCATAAGTTTTGAATTAAAATCTCCCATCAAACCTTAGTCACAATCTATGTTCCTAACTCTAGCTGAATGATAACTAAGTTATTTTACTAAATTCTTTGTTATATTTAAAGTAATTGAAAGAAACACAGAGCATCTTAAAATAAATATAGTAACGAAAGGGTTAAAGATTTTTCACTTATAATGGTCATTATGACATATAATGGGAGTTCAGCTGCTATTGCATTATTACCTATAACACATTACAGGATTAACAACGGAGGCCTTGAACTGGAGTTATGTATTCATGTTCTTAGGTATGTATTGCACACTGAGTCACAAAGTAAAAAAAAAAAGAAACTATTTACTTTTAAAAGTAATTTATACATTCATAATTTATCGCACTTATTTCTCATAATTTATGCTCAATACTTAACTTTTTGTTTGATAGTTGTTGTCAGTCACCACTACTTTGTACGTATTTTAGTACTGACAGCAATAAGATGAGATAAGCAATGATATCTAACTTTATCTTATAATGATCTGCATATTTTATTTTAATACCAACACTCCTGATGTGTTTCTACCAGGCCACAGAAACAGGCATAAACTTACCCTATTTTCCAATTTTTCAAGGCAGGAAGACTAATTCTGTGCATTTATAGATTTGTACAAGATTCTATACTGTGCATCTAATTAGTGTGAACTCATAATATTCAAAACAAAATGATAAAAGTGGATTATTGAAACAAAAATATCAGATGGGACATAAGTTTTTCTTTGAGCAACCTGTCACTATTGTTCTGGAAGACAGAAATAAGTGCAAAAAAAAAAAAAAACCGAAACTAGTGGGTTAGTTGTAGCACAACAAACAACCAGAGGTTGTGACACCATCTTCTGTCAGCTGATTGAATCAACAGGCAAGCAGACTTTAGAATGTCATCATTAGCCACATATACTGTACCTCACTACTCAATATTGATTGCAGCAATTTAACAGCCATCATCAGCAACAGCATCAGCAGTATCAGCGCAGTCTTGTGCAAATGGTGACACGAAGAGAAAGAGGAAGAGGAGAAGAGGAGAGGAGGAAACAAGCAAGTGATTCTTGGGTTGTAAACAGTTTGTTGAGGTTCACTTTTGTAGGTCAGATGAGCCAAAAGATAGTACTGAGTGCTCTGCTGCATGATGAAGAGGATGGGTATGGCACTTGTACAGAACCAGATGTCTTGAGTAGGCTCATATTGCAAGATGTCCACAGGAATGGCAATGGTGCAAAATTAACAGACTATTCAGTGCAAAAGGTACTTTACATTGTTAAAGAACAATTTTTTAGCGTGTTCTTTAATTAAGTAGGTATAAATAATCTATGGTAATGAATTTTGTAGTATTTATGTATATTTTTCTGGAAACACCACTTTGTTAATTATCAAAATAAAATTTGTAATTTGTGATTTATTAAGTATATAATGTAATTTTTGAAGTCTATTACTATTTTATTTTTAATTTATTTTAATAGCACAAAGTGTGTATTTTATAATTAATGATGTTTATTTGAATTTTCTGAAGTCTATATATTTTTTTTTTTAGCTAAAACTGTAATTAAAATCAGAATTTCTTACATAGATAAGATACCAGAAATTTTGTGGGGAAGAGGGCTTAGTTGATTAAATCGACTTCAGTACTTGATAAATACTTTATTTTATGGCCCGGAAAGGATGATAAATTAGCACCAACAACATTTAAATTCAAATTATAAAGAATTGGAACAAATACCGAAATTCACTATCATAATAATAATAATAATAATAATAATAATAATAATAATAATAATAATAATAATTATAATAATAATGATAATAATAATAATAATAATGATAATAATTTCATACAGAAGCATAAGGTCAGGAATTTTGTTGGGAGTAAATAATAAATTATATGACTATAGGCAAAGTTGATCTTGGCAAAATTTGAAATCAGAAGGTAAAGAGCCAGAACAATTAATGCAAGGTATTTTGTTCAGAACTCTGCTGATTCCTCTGATAAAATTAAAATAAACCTGATAAAATTAAAATACAGGTAAATTCTTTGACCATTGAACACAGCTAGATTGGGCTCTATTAGGATTTGCAGCACCATTCTCAAAGTGGACAGTTTATGATATAATACTGGAGGTACAGGGGTGGTAAATGGCTTTTGAGTTTGCAGAATAGACTATCTGGCTTCACAACTTAGCAAACAAAAGAATATTTTAGATTGTTTTTAGAAATTACAAAGCCTGACAGTCAAACCAGCCATTGACAGTTATGAACAAATTGTCAGCTATGTCTGTAAGAAAAAATTCTTTCCAAATATGTGGTAACTAAAAGCTTACTTATCGCATGCAAAACAGATATTAATAAACTCTTACACACTTCTATTGCTTCTGTGCTTATGTATAAATGAATTATATATATATATTTTTTAATACAATTTTATTTTAATCTTGTCATTTTCTGTGGATGGCTATAATTTTTTTCTATACTAGTTGCTATATTAGTAATGTTCAGTTCTTTCAGTAAGGTCCTTATATATTGCCTTAGTTGCTAACATCTTTCAAAGTGTAAGAGCCTATAAATATCTGTTTTGCATGTGATAACTGAGACTTTAAATCTAGGCTTAGTCTTGATGTACCCTATAATCTTTAGTGAATATAAAGAAAATACAGTAACCTGCAACTTAAAACACTCCCCAACAATAATATAGTTTTTGCTGTTTTTATCTTCAGAAAGTACTCTAACATAACAATGATATTTTTATCTTTCAAATAGTGGCAGCAGTTAACTTGAATACATTTTATATACCTTAACTAGTCTTTTGGTGATAACAA